>NC_058080.1:398779084-399105711 GCF_014858855.1 Bufo gargarizans | reverse complement strand
AACACTGAGATGTATATCGGATTGCTGCTATCTTGCACACATATTCTAGCACTTTATCTGCGGTAATATAAGCTTGCTAGGGTGTATCTGAGGACTATTGCCCTGCTTGTAATGACTCATGAACAGCACTATCTATTGGTTTCATAGTCTTATGACAAGACTATGAATCAAATAGATTCATGAGTAGTGTAGATTGCAAATATTCTAATTGTGAATTTTCCATGCAAAAGGCTGAGTGCTACACAGTGTGTCTTGTCATAAGACTATGAAACCAATAGATGGCTCTGTTCATGATTCTTATAATGAGTAGTGTAGATCGCAAATTTTCCATGCAAATGTTTTTTCAGCTGAAAAACAAGGCAGATTCTGCTCATTTGCATGTCTTTCCCATATGCCCATGTTTATGCAAATGAGTCTTTACATGACAAAACTGTATAGAAAGGTTATTGATATTGAATATTATGTTAGGACAATCAGAAAACTTTTTGTCACCCTAATGATATTGATCTAGGTGCACAGGTCCACCCAAGCTATCCAACAGATGTGAAGCAACTTTGAGGTTTACTGGTTCTCAGTCAGATTAAAGCTGCTTTGGATTGTCTCATAGTGCACAAGGCTGACATTGTATGGTATGCAGCCTGTTATCTGTCTCATGGATAGATTGTTGGCTTCCACGTACCTGGTTTTTGGCATTTAGCCTTTGTGTGGTTGTCTATTGTATGTCATAGATAATAGGAGTCCAAGACTCATCCAGCCATCCTCTTAATGCTGTTTACAAACCATTTTAATGGGGTTTCCATCAATTTTTTAAAAAACTTCTTCAGAGCAGAGGGTGCCTGGTTTGATGCTCGGGTCCAGGGGCGGACTGATTATTCGGGCACTCGGGCATGGACTGAGGGCCTGTGGCCACTAGGGGGCCCCATGAGAGGCTCCTTCTGCAGGGCCGTCTTTAACACGGGGCAGCTGCCCCAGGTCTGTACTACTAGTACTACTCAGTATCAAAGTAGCGCAGCAGGCAGGCCTGGCCGGATGGCAGCGTAACGTCTCCGTCTGCTTCATTAATAAAGTCGGAGGAGCAGGCGCGTGACACAGTGAGTAGCGTTACGCTGCCATCCAGCGGGCCTGCCTGCTACGCAACGCTACTTTGATAGTGAGAGTGAGTACTAGTAGGACTCCTGGAGTTCTCACATTCTATGTGCTGCTGTGACACCCCTTCCAATCACAGATTGCCTGTGATCTTCATGTTGTCTCCATCCCCCTCCTAATATGCATTTAATCAGACGAGTGGAGAGATTACTGCACCACGGTAGACCACTGCACTGAAATACTCTGTGCTGCTTTCAAGCCTCTTCCATTCACTGGTTGTGATCTCCATGTTGTCTCCACTCCATCCTCCTCCTTGCAAATCAGATGAGTGGACAGATCCTCCTCCTTGCAAATCAGATGAGTGGACAGTGTGTCATCCACAGATCCCCCATAACAGTGTGTCATCCACAGATCCCCCATAACAGTGTGTCATCCACAGATCCCCCATAACAGTGTGTCATCCACAGATCCCCCATAACAGTGTGTCATCCACGATCCCCCATAAGTGTGTTATCCACAGATCCCCCATACAGTGTGTCATCCACAGGTCCCCCATGACAGTGTGTCATCCACAGGTCCCCCATGACAGTGTGTCATCCACAGGTCCCCCATGACAGTGTGTCATCCACAGGTCCCCCATGACAGTGTGTCATCCACAGGTCCCCCATGACAGTGTGTCATCCACAGGTCCCCCATAACAGTGTGTCATCCACAGGTCCCTCCCTGGACAGTGTGTCCATCCACAGGTCCCCCATGAGGACGTGTGTCATCCACAGGTCACCCATGGACAGTGTGTCCATCCACAGGTCCCCCATGACAGTGTGTCCTCCACAGGTCCCCCATTACAGTGTGTCATCCACCGATGCGCCCCATAACAGTGTGTCATCCACAGATGCGCGACCATAACAGTGTGTCATCCACAGATGCGCCCATACAGTGTGTCATCCACAGGTCCCCCATGACAGTGTGTCATCCACAGGTCCCCCATGACAGTGTGTCATCCACAGATGCGCCCATAACAGTGTGTCATCCACAGATGCGCCCATAACAGTGTGTCATCCACAGATGCGCCCATAACAGTGTGTCATCCACAGATGCCCCCATAACAGTGTGTCATCCACAGATGCCCCATAACAGTGTGTCATCCACAGATGCCCCCATAACAGTGTGTCATCCACAGATGCCCCATAACAGTGTGTCATCCACAGATGCCCCATAACAGTGTGTCATCCACAGATGCCCCCATAACAGTGTGTCATCCACAGATGCCCCATAACAGTGTGTCATCCACAGATGCCCCCATAACAGTGTGTCATCCACAGATGCCCCCATAACAGTGTGTCATCCACAGATGCCCCCATAACAGTGTGTCATCCACAGATGCCCCCATAACAGTGTGTCATCCACAGATGCCCCCATAACATCACACCCATCCACCCCCATAAGTGTGTCATCCACAGATGCCCCCATAACAGTGTGTCATCCACAGATGCCCCATAACAGTGTGTCATCCACAGATGCCCCCATAAGTGTGTCATCCACAGATGCCCCCATAACAGTGTGTCATCCACAGATGCCCCCATAACAGTAAGCCTGCGCACTAAGGAGAGACAGAAAGGAGGGAAAATAATCAGCAGAAGCAAGGAGAGGACAGCGCAGCGGATGACTAAATAGCTTCTTTTGTAAGTAAATTGTTTTATTATATGTAGTTAAGTTTAATGGCTGTTTTCGTCTTTTTATCATATTCTGGCTTTTGCTTAAAAGGACAGTAAAAAATGTTTTTGTTTTTTTAAATTTATGTTTGATGCTTTTTGATAATAAATAAGTATAAATGTAGTGGTGCTATAATGTGGAGCCCAGGCCTCTCTGATGTCCTGCAGGCTGGGCTGGCGCTGTGGCAGCATACGGTTGGCCAGGCAGCAGAAAGGCTCTGGGGCTGTCATTGTGTGCTCTGGAACTTTTCCCTTCACAGCCACTGCTATCTCCCTGCCTCTCGTACAGTGTGGACTCTGCAGGAGGCAGACTGTTTCATAAGTGCACGGGATGAGCAGGCAGCACCTACGGAGGAGACAGAATCGGCAAGCAGGTAGCAGGGCCAGGGAAGGCTTGTATTCTCTCTCTTGTGAGTGTTCTTGTTTTAAATTAAGTCCTGCGTCCAGTGCGTTACAAAGTCCTGCGTCCAGTGCGTTACAAAGTCCTGCGTCCAGTGCGTTACAAAGTCCTGCGTCCAGTGCGTTACAAAGTCCTGCGTCCAGTGCGTTACAAAGTCCTGCGTCCAGTGCGTTACAAAGTCCTGCGTCCAGTGCGTTACAAAGTCCTGCGTCCAGTGCGTTACAAAGTCCTGCGTCCAGTGCGTTACAAAGTCCTGCGTCCAGTGCGTTACAAAGTCCTGCGTCCAGTGCGTTACAAAGTCCTGCGTCCAGTGCGTTACAAAGTCCTGCGTCCAGTGCGTTACAAAGTCCTGCGTCCAGTGCGTTACAAAGTCCTGCGTCCAGTGCGTTACAAAGTCCTGCGTCCAGTGCGTTACAAAGTCCTGCGTCCAGTGCGTTACAGACTCCTGCGTCCAGTGCATTATATACTCCTGCATCCAGTGCGTTGCAAAGACAGGCACATTCACTCACAGGTTACATAAGCTGGCTATACACCTATAGATTATCTGCAAATTTTCTATGGTCAGATGGAGAAAGTGCAACAGATTCCTCCATCTACACTTAGGCTGGGTTCACACTTGAGCGTTTTACAGCTCAACACATGAAAACCAATGCTTCCCTATGGCCCTGGTTCTCACTTGATCGTTTTACAGCGCGTTTGAACGCGCTAAAAAACGCCCTACGCTCAAAAAAGTTCTTGAGCTTCTTTGGGGTGTTTTGTCGCGCGTTTGCAGCCATAGGATTGTCGCGCGTTTGGCACATAGCAACAGGCAATAAAAGGTCGCAATTGGTCGCCTTCTGGAGAATTCCATGACTGCAAACAATCCACTCTCCCAACACACATGAAATTTCCCACCTGCATTTCTCTCTCATTAGACACCTTTCATATAGACAGGGCTGTATTTTCATTGGACAACACTGCTGTCAATCACACAAACGCGCGTAATACGCGCGTTGACTATGGACAAAAACGCGCGTTAAACGCGCATATCAAATACGCTCACGTGTGAACCCAGCCTTAGGCTACTTTCACACTTGTGGCAGAGTGATCCGGCAATCTGCATGCAAACGGACAGCATTTGTAGACAGATCCGGATGCGGATCCGTCTTACAAATGCATTGCAAGAACGGATCCGTCTCTCCGGATGTTATCCGGAGAAACGGATACATTACATTTTTTTTTCATCCGGAAGGACGGATCCGTCATTGCGGTATTTTTAATGCATTTCAATGTAAATTATTGCCGGATCCGGCATACCGGCAACTGATCCGGAAATTGGGACGGAGATAATACCGCAGCATGCTGCGGTATTTCCTCCGTCCAAAACACAGTTTAGTGACTGAACTGAAGACATCCTGATGCATCCTGAACAGATTTTTCTCCATTCAGAATGCATAGGGATAAAACTGATCAGTTCTTTTCCAGTATTGAGCCCCTAGGACGGAACTCTATGCCGGAAAAGAAAAACGCTAGTGTGAAAGTACCCTAAACTGTGCGGATAGAGGAATCTCCCACTGGGCCAAGCTTCAGTATACTGCAAGCCAACCCCGCTGGCTGTCAAAATACCTAATCAATGCCTGCATCCAATCAGATTGCTCAGGTATTATGACAGCCAGCGGGGCCGTCTAGCAAGATACTGAAGCTTGGCCCAGTGGGAGATTCCTCCATCCGCACAGTTTAGTGTAGATGGAGGAACCTGTTGCACTTTGTCCGTCTGACCATAGAAAGTCTGCAGATAATCTATAGGTGTATGGCCAGCTTTACTCTCTTTCACCTCCCCACTTACTCTCGTCTGCAAATGTAGCAGCTTTCTGTCCTTCTTGTGAATTGGCAATTGATGGATTTTAAAAGGCTAGTCCAAAACAGCCAAATTAGAAATATTTTCAAAATTGGCTACCATGGAATGGATTTTGCTGTCCCCTTGCCAGTTCACTACAAGCCACTGTTCAGTGGATAAACCCCTGATCTGCATCTGTCACCTAGCAGACAAAAGACATGCATGTTATCACAGAAAGAGCTCATATATCCAAGAGACTGGGAGGGAGGCGAGATGGAGACAGAAGCCACTGAGCCTAATGATTAGTGAGTACCAGGTAAGATAAAGGTGAAATCAAAGTTGAAGCTGTTAGGTGGTAAACATAAAAATGTAGTATAGCTAAGGGTACTTTCACACTTGCGGCAGAGGATTCCGGCAGGCAGTTCCGTCAAAACGCATGCAAACTGACGGCATTTGTCATATAATTCAGGATCCTGATCCATATGACAAATGCATTGAAATGTCTGATCCGTCTCTCCGGTGTCATCCTGAAAAACGGATCAGTCATTTTTTTTGCGGTCTGAGCATGCGCAGACCGCAATGCTGGATCTGTTTTGCTGGAACACTTGGGGCCGGATCTGGCATTAATGCACTTCAATGGTAAAAAATGCCGGATCTGGCAAGTGTTCCGTAATTTTGGACGGAGATAAAACCGTAGCATGCTGCGGTATTATCTCCATCCTGAAAAGGCAAAAAGACTGAACTGAAGACATCCTGATGCATCCTTAACGGATTGCTCTCCATTCAGAATGCATTACGATAAAACTGATCAGTTCTTTTCCGGTATAGAGCCCCTAGGACGGAACTCTATGCCGGAAAAAAATAACGCTAGTGTTAAAGTACCCTAAAAATTGAGTCAGTGATTTTCTATGCTCCTTATCAGCCCATATCAGGGGGTTTATTCACTATGAGAACAATAAACCTAGAATACAGCCAAGCTAATGGTCTTCTATGTTAAACTATACGGCTACATCAATTCAGCTGCAATTCAAGTGAATTTGAATAAACCCTATTAGTATTTTTTTATCTCCTGACTGCTGTTAACACTAAGGCCTCTTTCACACGGGCGTTGCAGGAAAATGTGCGGGTGCGTTGCGGGAACATCCACGCGAGTGCAAAACATTGTAATGCGTTTTGCACTTGCGTGAGAAAAATCGGCATGTTTGGTACCCAAACCCGAACTTCTTCACAGAAGTTCGGGCTTGGGATCGGTGTTCTGTAGATTGTATTATTTTCCCTCATAACATGGTTATAAGGGAAAATAATAGCATTCTGTATACAGAATGCATAGTAAAATAGCGCTGGAGGGGTTAAAAAAAATAAATAAATAATTTAACTCACCTTAATCCACTTGATCGCGCAGCCGGCAAATCTTCTGTCTTCTTTCTTTGCTGTGTGCAGGAACAGGACCTGTGGTGACATCACTCCGGTCATCACATGGTCCATCACATGATCCATCACCATGGTAAAAGATCATGTGATGACCGGAGTGACGTCACCACAGGTCCTTTTCCTGCACACAGCAAAGAAAGAAGACAGAAGAGATGCCGGCTGCGCGATCAAGTGGATTAAGGTGAGTTAAATTATTTTATTTTTTTTGTTAACCCCTCCAGCGCTATTTTACTATGCATTCTGTATTCAGAATGCTATTATTTTCCCTTATAACCATGTTATAAGGGAAAATAATAATGATCGGGTCTCCATCCCGATCGTCTCCTAGCAACCGTGCGTGAAAATCGCACCGCATCCGCACTTGCTTGCGGATGCTTGCGATTTTCACGCAACCCCATTCACTTCTATGGGGCCTGCGTTACGTGAAAAACGCACAAAATAGAGCATGCTGCGATTTTCACGCAACGCACAAGTGATGCGTGAAAATCACAGCTCATGTGAACAGCCCCATAGAAATGAATGGGTTGAGATTCAGTGCGGGTGCAATGCGTTCAACTCACGCATCGCATTCGCGCGGAATACTCGCCCGTGTGAAAGGGGCTTAAAGATGATATAAATCTATTCTGTACCAAGTGTAGGTGATGTGGGCAGAGCGATATGTGTGTGGGTGTGGCTCGAGGATGGGCGAGGACACAGGGGCCCCATAATCTCCTATTGCCCCGGGGGCCCCATGAGTTGTCAGTCCGCTCCTGCTCGGGTCTCTTAGGCTAAGTCTACACGACGACATTTAGGATAGGGCACAACTACACTGCAACATTTGTAGCGCAACATTTTGTTGCACCAATGTCGCGCAACAATTTTTATAATGGCAGTCTATTGTGTCACACTGCAACATGCTGCGACTGCGACGCAACAGTCGCAGAAAAATCCATCTCGAATTGATTTTTTGCGACTGTTGCGTCGCAGTCGCAGCATGTTGCAGTGCGACACCATAGACTGCCATTATAAAAATTGTTGCGCGACATTAGTGCAACAAAATGTCGCGCGACAAATGTTGTCGTGTAGACCTAGCCTAATTGACTTTCATTATATTAAATTATACTCGAGCACCCGCATTATTTGGCCGAGCACTGCAATGTGCCAAGCATAGCGATGCTCGAGCCGAACAGCAGTTCGGCCGAGCATGCTCGCTCAACACTAATCAGCTTCACAGATCTAACTTTATTCAAAGATGTATCATTTATTTTTGGGGGATAATCTTTTGTTAGGAATTGTTCACTCAATTGTTGCGCCTCCTTCTCAATCTGATCGTCTATAGTAATCTTCTGAATTGGCTCGTTGGTATATTAATCAGCCATCTTGGTAGATAGCAGCTTGAGAAAAGTATATAACTATTTCTATTAAATGATTTTTAGTACATACTAGACTATGATTTTGTCTCTTAATAGTTATATCCAAAAAATCCTAGCAAAATGATCCTGGTCTTCTTTTAAAGCTTATACTGTCAACTTCAAAACAAGACCTGGCTTGCATCTCTATCTGCTACACAGTCTGAGATCCTGCTATTAGTAGAATGGACATATGAGATAATTCCTTTGCTACTGGGAAGTGCCACTCTGCAAGGCTATATGAGATATGCCATTGGATGGGAAAAGGTTAAACTCTTTGACATAACCCTTTCTATATAAGTTAAAAAATAATTACATTTCGGACTCTGTGAACATTTATTTTTCTTACATCCAGAGGTGGCATAAGTCCCATGTGTATTGTGCATATACATACTATGTGGTTTTAATTGTTTAGTGTACTAGGAACAAAGTTACATAAAAAACAATATTACAATACTAAAATGTCCGAAACACATGTATTAAAATGAATCAATACATCTTGTTTAGATATGATAGTGGAATGTAACTCTTCTCATATTGGCCTACTCAACTTTTCCAAATGGCACATTGCTGTGAGAGATACAATCCCAAGGGAACATATGGTACAACATCTCCAAATCTCTCTAATAGGATTATAATCTATTTAAATACTCTATATTGCATCAGCCACTTATCTGGATCACTACAGATGGCCTCTTTACAAATGCTCGCTTACACAAAACAAAATAAATTTTCCTTTTTCAAATTTTTTTTCCAACCAAAATGAAGTCTTTTGATGATCTGGCCGCTGCTATCAACAGTATTCACAAAGCTGGATCCAATGTATGGTCATTTCAACCACAGATAAAAAGCTTTAATGTGAGTACTAGATAGAGGGAGGGAGGAGGAGGCAATGGATACGCTAATGCTCTCCTGCTTTCCACTTAATTACACTGAATATTTCGCATAATCTTATCAAAGGAAGAAATCCGGAACAATAGCCAGGCCTGTACTACTGTTCCACTTCTTATTCTCATGACATGCAATTAAAATCTCATTTGTAAGGCACTGAAGTAGCCTGTGAAATTATAATGCATATGAGCCTTTAATGGCCCTGCATATTGTACCTGAGCTTAGTACATTTCACAAATATCCAGTGAAAATGGAGATCAATGTAACATGAAAAGGTCCACACTATTATTAGCCTTCATTGATTCATAAGTTAGTAATGCAGTTGAGACAAGCTTTTTTTCTCTTCTTGCTGTGATTGTCAGGGTATATTCTTTGAACATAATCCGCATTACAATATCTAAAAATTCATGCTTTTTTGTGTGCATTTAATGGATAAATGTGAAAAAATATCACACAACATGCTGAAATCTAAAACAAAACAAAAAATCTGCTATAAAACACTCAGAAAAACACAATGGGGGAGAATAATTAAACCCCTTGCGTCTGTAGTGTAGCACCAAAATGGCATACATTTTTTTGCCATTCTCCACCACTCTCGCCATTTTGTTAAAAGTGGATGGGTCATGGGTGGGAGTGGGCCTCACACATCTACCATTACTTTAAAGTTTTGAAAGTATAGTTTACTGGTGCAAGTAATGTCTGAAACCTACACCAGATTTCAGATTGTGGTGATCTCAAAACTCGAGTGTGAAACAGGCCTTAGGGTTCATGCACATGAACTCATATTTTTTCCGCTCCCATTCCATCTTTTGCGGCCCATATGCGGAACCATTCTCTTCAATGGGGCCACAAAAAAACAGAAATGACTCTGTGTGCATGTCCTCATGGCTGTTCTGCAAAAAAACTGAACATGTCCTATTATTGTCCGCATTACGGACAAGGATAGGGCTGTTTTATTAGAGGCCGGCCCTTCCATTCCGCAAAATGCGGACTGCAAAACACTAAACGGTCATGTGCATGAGCCCTAAGGGTGGGTTCACATCATGTTTTTGCCTTCTCCTGATACAAAAGGATAGCACACTACGTTTTTCCATCTTGCAAAGTCAGTTAAAAAAAGTATACCTTTTTTTTTTTTTTACAATAAACTCTATGGTGAACGGATGCCACTGTATGGCATCTGTCTGAGCCATCCGCTAACGTATACATTTTTTGAATACGTTAAAACTACACGGAAAAAAAACGTGATGTGGACCCAGGCCATCCTCCAAAATAACGACTGCTAGTGGTCCAATAACTTTACTTACTGGCAATTGCTCTGAATACAATTCCCTAATACGTCAAGTATGGGAAGTCAGTAGCTTTAGAATGTCAGAAATGAGCCTACATTTGCGTCAGATTAAACTGGACATGGAAAGTCCATCTTGAAAATGTAGCTTACGGCAAAGGCTTGTCACAGTCTTGACAAACACAGCACTACGGATATCCAAATCACAGAAGCCAGCAGGCTATCGAAGCTATTTAGAAACACTGTTTTGCTACTTGAGCAGTAGCTAATGCACTGTGGTAATCCAAATGGGTGAGGAATCATTAAAAATGCATGTTATAATGTACTGTCATTCATCTTGTTCCTGTACATTGTACTTCATAAGTAAAAAATAAAGTTATTTCAGCATTTCAGAAAAAAATTAAAATTCCCATATTATATTTTGATGTAATGTCATTGTAATCTTATCTCATTTTATGGTGACAATAAAATATTCAATGTACAGGATAGACAAAATGGTTTTACCTACTTTCAAATAAAGCCCGTGCGGCAATCAGTCGATCGCTATGGGTGTGGCGCCTAAAAGTAACCTCTAAGGGCTCTTTCACAAATTTTTCCATCCAGATGCGTGAAGTGAACGCATAGCATCCAGACTGAATTCTGACCCATTCCACTCAATGGGTCTAGGTACATGAACGTTATTTTTCACACAGGAAAAATCGCAACATGATCTCCATTGAAGTGAATGAGGTTTGGGTGCAGAACGGAAGTCATCCAGATGCAATGCGTTTTTCACTGATGGTTGGTAGGAGATGTAGATTATTCTTTATGAGCATGAAAAATACATCAAAACAGATTGCATCTGAGGGGAAAAAACAAAAACACTGAATGCGATTACAGAAAAAACTGATTGAACTTGGATGAAAAAAACGTCAGTTTTTTTCCTGAACAGATCCTGACACAATCAGCATCGCTCCTGTGAAAGAGGCATTAGGGTACGGCCACATGGCTTGGTTGTGCCACGGTTGAGATATACATTTGCAGGTACCACACGGCCAATAACAAGTGAATAAACAAAGCAGTACTAATTCATTAATTTCAGCCCTCTGCGGCTCATATGTGACATGGGGATGTACCCTACAGCTGCCATATACAGACATGAGGTATATGATGAGCCTGGTCCACCAGAGCAAGAGCCATTTTTTCCACTCTGGCTAATATAGGGAGATCTTAGGCCCCTTTCACACGGGCGTTGCGGATTGGGGCCGGATGCGTTTAGGGAAAATGGTGCGATTTTGACACTAAAACAAGTAATTTTTCACTGCGATTGCGTTCCATTTTTGCGTTTTTTCCGCACGGGTGCAAAACATTGTAATGCGTTTTGCACGCGCATGAGAAAAATCTGCATGTTTGGTACCCAGACCCAAACCCGGACTTCTTCACAGAAGTTCGGGTTTGGGTTAGGTATTGTGTAGAATTTATTATTTTCCCTTATAACATAGTTATAAGGGAAAATAATAGCATTCTTAATACAGAATGCATAGTACAATAGGGCTGGAGGGGTTAAAAAAGAAATATATATAATTTAACTCACCTTAATCCACTTGATCGCGTAGCCGGCATCTCTTCTGTCTTCTTCTTTGAGGAATAAGACCTTTGATGACGTCACTACGCTCATCACATGGTCTTTTACCATGGTGATGGACCATGTGACGGACCATGTGATGAGCGCAGTGACGTCACCACAGGTCCTTTTCCTGTACACAGCAAAGAAGACAGAAGAGAAGCCAGGCTGCGCAAACAAGTGGATTGAGGTGAGTTAAATTTTTATTTTATTTTTTTAACCCCTCTAGCCCTATTGTACTATGCATTTTGTATTAAGAATGGTATTATTTTCCCTTATAACCATGTTATAAGGGAAAATAATAATGATCGGGTCCCCATCCCGATCGTCTCCTAGCAACCATGAGTGAAAATCGTACCGCATCCGTACTTGCTTGCGGATGCTTGCGATTTTCACGCGGCCCCATTCACTTCTATGGGGCCTGTGTTGCGTGAAAAACGCTGAATATAGAACATGCTGCGATTTTCACGCAACGCACAATTGATGTGTGAAAATCACTGCTCGTGTGCACAGCCCCATAGAAATGAATGGGTCCGGATTCAGTGTGGGTGCAATGCGTTCACGTCACGCATTGCACCCGCGCAGAAAACTCGCTCGTGTGAAAGGGGCCTTAAGTGGTATTATTAAAGGGGTTTCCAGGACTCCAATATTGATGAATTATCCTAAGGGTAAGTCATCAATATCTGATCAGTGGGTGGGGAACAACATCCCCGCCGTTCAGCTATTGTGAAGCCTCATCACTCACAGCTTACCAAGCACAGCACTGCACATTGTATAGCTTGGTATTACAGCTCAAGCGCCTTCACTTGAAAAGGACTGATCTGCAACTAGGTTAAGTGACTTACGAACATGACGTCACTGGCCTAGGTAGAGGCTCATCGGAGCATCACAGCATCTTCAAACAGCTGATCGACAGGGTTGCTGAGAGTAACATCCCCACTGCTCCAATAGTAGGCCTCTTTCACACGAACGTAAGGGCTCCGTGCCCGTGCTACGGGCTGCATATGGCGGTTCCGCAATACACGGGTCACCCTCCGTGTGCATTCCGCATCACGGATGCGTACCCATTCACTTGAATTGGCCCACAAATCCGGAGATGCGGTGCAGAATGGAACAGAACTATGGAACTACGGAGTGCTTCTGTGGGGTTTTGTTCCATTCCGTTCCGCAAAAAGATAAAACTTGTTCTATCTTTTTGCGGAACTGACGGATCGCGGACCCCATTCAAGTGAATAGATCAACATGCGGCTGCCCCACAGTCAGTGCCAGTGCATTGCAGACCATAATTTGCGGTCCGCAGCACTGCCTCGGGACACGCACGTTCGTTTGCAAGAGGCCTTAATGACCTAACCTGTGGATAAGTCCTCAATATATGAATCTTGGAAAAAACCCTTTAAAGGATCCAATTTTGTTTAAACTGCACACTTTACCTCCCATACATCCTGGATATTCCGCAAATGCCTTACTTTTCCTGTACAGTCTACTTCCCTGTATTACCGGTTTCAGTGCTGCTGGGCGGATGTTTACAAGCTTCTAGCCTGGGACACAGAGGCTGTACATAGCTGTATCTATGCATGCGCCAGGGAACTGCTGCTTCTCCATACGCTCTTCAGGCCTACAATGTCTGAGATGTCAATAATGACACCTTGATGCTTATGGGGCTGCATAGCTGTAGACCAGTCAGAGTGCCCATGCTGACCCCTACAATGGGCAAGTGAATACCATGACAGGAACTTGGAGCAGCAGCAGAAGGTGACCTAGCCTGATGAATAGTGTTTTCTTTTACATCATGAGAATCGCTGGGTTCATGTGTTGTCAACCTGAGGAAGGTATAGCGCTAAGATGCACTATGGGCAGAAGGCAAGACGGTCGAGGCGGTGTGAGGCTCTCGGCAATGGTCTGCTGGGAAACCTTAAAAACTACTTACATCTCCCCCTTGTAATAACAATTCTGAAGCATCTATTGTTCTGACTGTGACATGTCATTCCTTTATTATTCCTGCCATGAATAAATTACAAGCAGTATGCAATGAAGGTCCAGATGGGTGTTACCAGTTATTGGTGTGTGACTGCGTGTGACTGCTGCCAGTGTCAGACTGCACCATATGGGATAAATAAATTTATATTTTCATTCTAGTAGTATTGGCATTTTGGGAATGCGATATTGACAATGATCTCTATTTTCTAATGTTCTTTCATTTTTATTTTTAATATGGAAAAGGAGGGTGATTTGAATTTTTAGATATTTTCTTACTTTTTTATATTTTAAAAACTTTTTTTTCCCTTTTTCCTTTTACTTTTTTAATGTTCCTCTAGTGGACTTTAACATGTGATCATCTCCCATAAACTGCAATGATTTACCATTGCAGCCTATGTTGCTATGAAGCCCTGCCACCAGCAAGTCTGCATAGGAGCAATGCTGTGCCCTTCTAAAGGCTCAAGGCTGCCATAGCAACCAAACAGCTCCCTCAAACTCAGTGCTGCTCACTTAAATAGGAAGGAGCTGTCCCACTGAAGTGAACGGGGACAGCAGAATTGTAATTACACCTGCTGGCCACTGCCATTACAACAGAACAGACAAAGGGTCACTGCACCTCTGCTGATAAAGTTGCATCGGCAGAAAAGACTTCAGTTTTCAAGGCAGTGTCATAATTGGACCTCCACTCATTGGCAAAAGAGTTGCTTTCTCTGAGGAGTCATGTTTTCTGCTTCATCAAACGGATGAACGTTGGCAAGTCAGGCGAGAAACATTAGAGAATAAATACCCTACAACCATTGCTGGAAGAACCCAAGCTGGTGGTGGCAGTGTTATGGTCTGCAGATTTTTTGTGGCAATCTCTGGGCCCACTCATCCATGTGGAAGGCACTCTCAACCAATTTGAGTATGAATCCATGCTGGCAGATCACATACACCCATACACACTGATTGTCTTCCCTGGGGCAGAATGAATCTTCCAGCAAGACAATGCAACATGTGCCATGGCTAGAAACAGTGTCCAACACTGGTTAGAAGGACATGACCAAGACTTTCTAGTTTTACCCTGATTCCCTATTTACCTAAACTTAAACCCAAATGAGCATCTATGGGTCACCTTGATCTTCAAGTTTGCTCTATGGATCCTCCTCCATGCACTCTCTAGCAGCTTTAAGATGCACTGTAGTCAGCATGGCTCCAGATACCTGTGAAAACCTACCAGGTCCTTACAGAGTCACTCCTAGTCCATCTAGCTGCTGTCCGTGATGCACAAGGTGGTTACTATGAATAGTCAAGTAGGGGGCAGCCCCTAGAAACACCAATTTACATTGCGCTGTATTGCTAGTGATAAGGTTTCACACAGACTGTGATGCCTTTCTCCAGTCACATGAGGCCGCTGTGTCGTTGAGTAAGAGAGAAATGAAGTTGTTGGTCCCAGAGGATGTAGGAGGAGTTCAGGTTCCCGGGCTTTGGGCTGGAGTGCGGTTTTCTTGCTGATGTGAACAGAGACTGTAAAGTAATTCTTTCAGGCTGATGTGGGACAGAACAACAGAGACTGTAAAGTGATTCTTCCAGGCTGCTGTGGGACAGAACAACAGAGACTGTGTTAGGACAGGTACTCCTGTCAGAGCCGAACTATGTGGATGCCTGTACCTGCAGACAGAGAGAGGAAAAGACCGCGCTGGGACAAGCAAGTGACCGGATCAGGAGCCAGACTACACCTGCCTCCACGTACCAGACCAAGACAAGCAGCTACCCACAGAGTGTGCACCGGTGCTAATCTGTGATAGGTCATAGAACAGGATATTTTAGTCAGTGAGTTGTAGAAACGTGCCCTAGGTAGCAGGGGCAGACAGGAAAATAATAGCGGAGAGTAGCCTGTATTTTATGTGCTTGCTGGTTGGAGCGCATTAAGTAGATGCAAAGTTCAGTTATCATTCCTGTAAATTTATGTAAACCTGTTAACACTGTTCCTGTCATTTGTCCATTGTGCCCCGGTGCATTGGCACAAAACTGTTAATCCGATTTTCCGGCCGTTATATTCTGTTATTTAATAAAGCCGGTATCTGCTTCAGCCTCCTTGTCTGCTGTATTTGAACCCTGCCCTGCGGTCTCTTCCGCCCCTAACCATTACAGTCATAATAATGTGACTTGATTGTGTATAAAGTTTCATTTGATTCCAATAACTCCATAATTTTTTTGTCAATGAGTGTAACTGTAAGGGCTCAAGCATACGAGTGTGTGTTGCCTACAATCGGGTACGCAATCTGCAAGATACGGAGCGATGTGGAGCAGAGGTACGGAGCGGAAGCCCACAAAACCACTAGAGAGTGCTTTTGTGGGATTTCGGTCTGTGCCTCTGTGCAGCAAAAAATAGAACATGTTCTATTTTTTGCGGTGCAGACTGAATCTTGCGGATCGCGTATCCATTCAAGTGAATGGGTCCGCATCCACAAACAGTGGGAACACGGCCGACGCCCATGCATGAAGTCTGCAGCACGGGCACAGGTAGCACACATTTGTGTGCATGAGCCCTTAGTCCCCAATCACACGACCGTATTTTTGCTTCACATCCAATCCGCATTTTTTTTTGCGGATAGGATATGGACCCATTCATTTCACTGGGGTTGCAAAAATGCTGACAGCACACTGTGTGCTGTGTGCTGTCCACATCTGTATGTCCGTCCCAATAAAAAGATAGAACATGTCCTATTCTAGGATAGGATAGGCATTGTTACAATGGGTGTGTAAAAAAAAAAAACTGAAGCAACATGGATGTCTTACTCCATCAAGGCTATACTATACACAGACTGCATTGGTGCCAGAATGTAGCTGTCACATTTGATAGAAATAATCTGTGGAACAAACAAAATGAACAATAGCAAACAAGATAATTGCAAAAATAAACATGTATACAGAATAAGAATTTAGAATGGCTGTTCCTATTAATACTATGTTTCCACATTGTGCTGCTAGGCTTTCCATTACTCTATGTACAGCAATTTACCATAGGTATTTTAAATATTGATGGAAATGTGAGAAACACTGACCAGAGCCTGAGAATCCACATTTAAAAATAACCTGGCTTTATTCCAATACTACTTTCCTTGTTAAAATGTCAGACCACCACTGATCAGATACTCATGACCTGTCAGAACATCAGTCGTAAAATCCCGGAAAGCCCCTTTAATGCCTTGCAAAATTGTAGTTTTCCTTTTTAATAAATTTGCAAACATTTCTAAAATTCTGTTTTTACTTTCTCATTAAGGGTTATTGAGTGTTGAATAATGGAAGAAAACTTGATTTCTTTTTTATTTTAAGACAAGGCTGTAACATAACAAAATGTGAAAAAAGTGAAAAGGCCTGAAAACTTCCTGAATGCACAGTATACTGCATGCTGTCAGGTGTTGTAATCTATATACTGCATACTATATGGTGTTATATACTGTGAGGGGCTGGGAGTGTTACACTATATACCGTTAGGTGGTGGGGGTGTTATACTGTACACTGTGTGGGGCTGGGGGTGTTCTACTGTAAACTATGTGGGGCTGAGGGTGTTATATAGTATGATGGACTGGGGGTATTATACTATATACTGTGAGGGTGTTATATATGTGGTATAGATTTTAATATTTTCCACAAAAAAAAAAACATGGGGCATAATGCGAAAGGAGGAATGGTCAGGGGCAAATGGATGGAGGGGGTTGAAGTTGGGTAAATAGCCCAAAGCCTGTGATGAACTTAATCCACCCCTGGAAAGGTGTATTACATGAAAGATAGAAGGAATGGGAGAGATGCATTTAGGCCTGGAAGGAAGGGTTGTGGAGTTGTTTAATGTATTTATTATAAAAAGAGAACATGTTAATTGTTAACATAGGGTGGCCCACGAAAAAGTAGCCCACCTCCAGAGACAGTATGAAAGATGAACGAGCAAGTGGATTGTGTTTTTTTAATTACCCACAAGTCACAAAAGATGCTGAAAGTGGTTCCCGTTCACGTCCATGCATCTTTGGGCAGGTCGGATTATGTTGGCTGATGCTGCTTGTGATGCTGCGGATAGTGTTTGTGATGTTCTCCTTGAGTTCCTCCAGGGGATGTGGATTGTTAGGGGACACTTTCTGTTTTACATTTCCCCACAGATAAAAATCTCATGTGGACAGTTCTGGGGAACGTGGTGGCCATAACCCCTTACTCACAGTTCGCTCCTCCGGAAACAGTTCATGAACCTGTGCCAGTGAGATCTGTGAAGTGCGACATGTTGCCCCATCCTGCTGGAAAAAGCAGGACCTTTTTTCTTCTAAGAGCACACATATTAAAAATCTCAAATGTTATTATATACCATGATTACAATATGGACACAATAAAACCCATAAGGGACAGATTATGCAGGAAAGAATATGATAACAATGTGTGTCCCCCGATTACACGCCCCCAAGAGGAAGCAACGGCGAAACGTATGTCGGGGTGGTGTGTCTCCTGATCGCTGGTTGGTATCCCCACAGTTGTGTCCATGTATGTGTATGTTATTAGGCTGCTCAAGAGTAATATTGTGTTGGGGACTTGTTGTTAGCACTCCCGGTCGGGGGTGCAGACACTTGTCTCTACTACACAGTTAGGCATTGTGCCCTCTGAGATGGAGTGGTATTGATGGATGCTGGGTGGGTGTAGGATTCAGGCAGTGTTTGTTACTTAACCATGATGGTTATAATTTGATGTTATTGCCTTTGTGTCCTTACCAGTTCAGTGTAATCGGGGGACACACATTGTTTCCATATTCTCTCCTGCATAATCTGTCCCTTATGGGTTTTATTGTGTCTATAGTGTAATCATGGTATATAATAAAATTTGATATTTTGAATATGTGTGCTCTTAAATTGGTGTTTGTTGTTGCATTATCACACATTATTGGCTGCGATTTATTTAATGTTGGAGTTGCTTACCTTTTTTCTTCTGCAGCATTACTGCTGAAGAGCTGCAAACAGTATCAGCCAACATAATCCAACATGCCTAAATATGTGAAGATGTGAACGGGGACCACTTTCAGTATTTTTTGTGACTTGTGGGTAATTAAAAAACAAAAACAATCTACTTTCTCATTCATCTTGTCATACTATAGCTAGAGGCGGCTACTTTTCCGTGGGCTACCCTGTATTAATGGTGGTATTCTGTGCTGTCCCAGCATTTATTTCTTCCATTTAAAATTAATTGCTGTATTTGTGTTATCATATCATTACCATGTTATGCAATGCTGCCACCCTGTGGTTATTCTTGTTTTAGGTTTCCTGAATGTAATATGTAAATTCCATTACCATTGCTCTCTGTCTACTCCTCCCGTTCGGTGACATCATATCCTGTTTGTTCTGGTCCTGTGTCTTTCTTTTCTGCAGCAGACTCAGAGCTGGTGAGAGCATTTCGTTTTGACCTCTAATGTCCTCTATATGTCTTTTCTCAAGGTAAACTTAATAAATTACCAAAACATTTCCATTGTATCCTCCTCACTGGAGCTTCACATGCAACTGGTACCATGAGCTAGGGATATTAGTGAGTTCAGCTGTCTACCATTGCTTGTACAGAGATTACCACTTACAACCAGTCAGAGACTTCTCTAAAGTACATCTGTGGCAGAATATTTTCAATGTTTATAAAATTTTTGTATTTCCCACCCTCCTGATAGCATCTGCATGACGGCTAATACAGAGTCTGAGGCTCATGAATGCAATAAACCCATGTGTTGGAGGACGTTATAGATGTACAAATACTTGTTCTATACCTTGTTTGGGTCTGCTATAATAATTGAGCTGATTCCTTCTATTAGATACAGCCATGAGAAAAACAAAGTACACCCTCTTTGAATTCTCTTTTAGGTATCAAGACATAATTCAATAAACATCTAGCGACACATTTATTAAGACCAGCGTTTTAGACGTTGGTCTTTATAAAGCCCCATAGCTGGAGGTGGTTCCGTCAAAGTTATAAAGAGGCGTCGGCCTCTCCATAACTTTGGTAGATCCTCTGTCAGTTCTAAATGTAAGACAGCTTCCTAGCTGTCTTACATTTAGACCATTTTCTATGCCTAAAACAGGCGTAGAAAATGATGAATGAGATGGGCCTGCCAGCTTGTCCCCTTCCCCGCCCATGACTTTAGACCTGGCTTGAGCAGGTGTCACCACCAGACATCTGAGAAGCTCTGACAGATGCCTTTCAGAACCTCCTCCTTGAGCTTCCTTTGTTTTGCTTTCAGTTCCTCATCTCGTTAGCCTCTCTCAGCTGTCATGTAGTTGGACTGATTGCATCCCTTTAAATTCCTCCCCATAGTGCATCACTGTGCGGTTTATATTTCTTCCTGGAGTGTGTGTGCATGCTGATCCTACTTCTCAGTCTTCTGCAAGATAAGTGTTGTGCATTCTTTTGTGTTTTTCTGTTTGCTGGATCCCAGGTGACCCTGACTCCCTCCGTATCTAGTGTAGGGAGCCGGTGGTCGTGTCCCCTCACTATTATAGGGTGTTCAGGTGTTATACAGTCGAGGTACGAGGATATGCGATCATCTACCATTGGGATTATCGCATAGGCTGAGCAGTAAGGGAGAGAGCCAGGTCTGATGCAGGGCTCTCCCTTTTTGTTCCTTAGTTTTGGATACAGTGAGTCGTATATTCATTTTGTGTTGTCTTGTTTCCTGTACACCTTCCGTGACAGCAGGGAGAAGTGGCAGATGGCGGCACAACTAACCACCATCTGCGCCTGAAATACACTTCATTTAGGTGTATTTCAGATTAGTAAGTGACTCCTCCCCCAGTCCTTAGAAAGTCTTAAAATTAAAGGTGTTATCCCATAAATAATGTAAAAAATGACATCATATAGTACATGACAATAGCTTTCTAATAAAGCTAGAACCAGCCCTGTACCTCACATGGATACAGAGATCTCCCTATTCATTTCTCTGCTAGATTTATATCAAGCTGAAAGCTCAAAGGGAGTGTTTTTCTCAGGGGACATGTCATTCTTGTGTAGCTCTCTCCCTGTCACAGCTCAGGAGGCAATTGAAGGATGAAACTGTGCGGCCTTCTCAGTGAGCAGGACAAAGAAATAAGAAAAGAAAAAAACAGCAGGTGGCGCTATACAGAAACATTTTATTGACTCACTGGCTTTGCTAAATTTTTTATTACATGCAATTGCAAAAGTATTCAGATCCAGGTGCTGGTTTGAAAACTGTAGAATATTTTTCGTAGGACAACCTCAACATCAGCAACATTGTAAAGATGAGTGGGCTGAAATTCCTCCAGAATGATAAAGTCATATAGAAACTAATTTTTTTACACATGGCTTTTCCATTTTGGCTTCAATTCTGTTGAATAAAAAATGGCACAGAAGAATCTACTGTGTGTTGTTCATCTGAGGTTGTATGTATTGTGGCGGTAGAGCTTTCAGAGGGCCATATGAGGGCCATTAAAATAGTGTATCTCACCCAGAGGAAGCTGGGTGAGAACAAGATAGGCTGGGAAAATAGTAGTTTCCCACTGTCTGCATCAGCTAGGCTGGTAATCAAAGAGGACCTTTCACCAGTTTTCACTTTATAAAATCAATACCTTACACTGTAGCCCATGTTCCCTAGATGTCATATCGCAAATTTTTTTCATGATATGCTCCTCTGTTGCGCTGCTGTGCCCCTCGTTCTGTATAGGCACCATGTATGCTAATTAATAGCATCGGAACAGGGAGGTGGAGACATCCATCAGCTTTTTTAGTGGGCGTCTCTTCTCCCTGGCTGTAGCGTGGTCCAATCACAGCAGAGCGCGTCACAGCCAGGGAGAAGGTGAGCTGTTTTTTCTCAATGGCTGTGACACTTTCCACTGTGATTGGATCGCGGCACAGCCAGATAGGAGGTTCAACCAGAATGCAATTATTTTCCCTTATAACCATGTTATAAGGGAAAATAATACAGTGATTAGACTTTAATGGGGTTGCTCCTCCCTATCATCTCCTAGCAACCATGCGTGAAAATCGCACCGCATCCGCACTTGCTTGATCCGCACTCGTTGAGTGAAAAACGCAGAATATAGAATGTGCTGCGATTTTCACGCAACGCACAAGTGATGCGTGAAAATCACTGCTCATCTGCACAGCCCCATTGAAGTGAATGGGTCCGGATTCAGAGTCTGATAGAGCAGGTATGGAAGTGCCCAGATCCTGTACATCTATGCACTATGGAGCCATACAGGCTCTCTGTTCAGAACTCTTGTACTGTATGTGAATGAGCCCTTACTCTAAGGACAAACAATATGAAAAGTGATAGTCTAACTAGATAATATACGTTTGCAAGCTGCACTTACTCTATATGATCATATGACACATGAAAAAAACATGGCAAAGCAAGAGCTACGGTATACAGTGAAGACATGGTGGTCCCTAACCATATGGTGTCAATTTATGTTCTGTATATATTATTATTATCAATGACATGAGGGATGTGCGCATCTAAAGATGTGTGTGTGTGTGTGTATATATATATATATATATATATATATATATATATTTATATTTATATAGTGGGGTTTCGCTCTGATAGATAGGGTAAGCGGGCGCAGTACAGAGGCAAAATACAAGTTCTTGACTCAAAACGTCAGTGTTTATTCACACTTGAGGCAATTGCACAAAACAGCACGTAACTTTGCAGTCTTGGTGTTAATTCACACACAATGGAAAGTTCATATACCATAAGTCACCTTGCTGGCAGTTCTGCCTCCAGTAGTCCACAGCAGGCTTTAGGGGGCCTGTTTCCCCAGCATGCGCCTCAGATCCCAAAAACAGAAAGACATCTCTGCTGAGCCCAGCTGCCTATTTAAGGACAGCCAGGTGCTGCCAAAACCCAAACAGGCACTTAAACTCCGGTCAGGTATTTAACCTCACCTGGCTGGAAACCAGCCCAGCCGCATATGCTGGGAGGAAAATACCTGCCTTGCCTGACACAACCCCTCACTGTGTCCCTCTTGGGAACTTAGCACTCCCCACCCATACCCCACCCCTTGGTGCTTTTAATCAGAGTAACAATGGAGCTGGACACTCCGTGTTAGAGTAGGTCCCACCTGATGAGAATCTACCTTGACGTCTGGTAGGTGGGCCCGACATATTTTTGATCAATAATATGTGCTAAGAGCTTCTTCACTGCTTAACAGTAAGTATTGGCGTCATGTATTTGACCCTGTTCACACATTCACCTGTTCACTCAGTCTTAGTGCATTTAGCAGTGTGCTGCTACGCTATTTGGTTTGAAATATATAGCAAATTGATTTGGAATTCAAACTAAATATACTGAGCAAAAATATGAACGCAACACTTTCGGTTTTGCTCCCATTTTGCATAAGCTGAACTCAAAGATCTGAAACATTTTCTACATACACAAAAGACCCATTTCTCTCAAATATTGTTCACAAATCTGTCTAAATCTGTGTTAGTGAGCACTTCTCCTTTGCTGAGATAATCCATCCCACCTCACAGGTGTGGCATATCAAGGTGCTGATTAGACAGCATGAATATTGCACAGGTGTGCCTTAGACTGATCACAATATAAGACCACTCTGAAATGTGCAGTTTGGTCAAACAGCACAATGCCACAAATGTCGCAACATTTGAGGGAACATGCAATTGGCATGCTGACTGCAGGAATGTATGTCTACCAGAGCTGTTGCCCATGCAAGGAATGTTCATTTCTCTACCATAAGCCGTCTCAAAGGAGTTTCAGAGAATTTGGCAGTACATCCAACCGGCCTCACAACCGCAGACCACGTGTAACCACACCAGCCCAGGACCTCCACATCCAGCATGTTCACCTCCATGATCATCTGAGACCAGCCACCTGGACAGCTGCAGCAACAATCGGATTGCATAACCAAAGAATTTCTGCACAAACTGTCAGAAATCGTCTCAGGGAAGCTCATCTGCATGCTCGTCGTCCTCATCGGGGTCTGGACCTGACTGCAGTTCGTCGTCGTAACCGACTTGAGTGGGCAAATGCTCACATTCAATGGCATCTGGCACATTGGAGAGGCATTCTGTTCATGGATGAGTCCCGGTTTTCACTGTTCAGGGCAGATGGCAGACAGCGTGTGTGGCATCATGTAGGTGAGCGGTTTGCTTATGTCAACGTTGTGGATTGAGTGGCCCATGGTGGCGATTGGGTTATGGTATGGACAGGCGTATGTTATGGACAACAAACACAGGTGCCTTTTTTTTAATGGCATTTTGAGTGCACAGAGATATCGTGACAAGATCCTGAGGCCCATTGTTGTGCCATTCATCCACGACCATCACCTCATGTTGAAGCATGATAATGCACGGCCCCATATCGCAAGGATCTGTACACAATTCCTGGAAGCTGAAAACATCCCAGTTCTTTCATGGCCAGCATACTCACCGGACATGTCACCCATTGAGCATATTTGGGATGCTCTGGATCAGCGTATACGACAGCACGTTCCAGTTCCTGCCAATATTCAGTTACTTCGCACAGCTATTAAAGAGGAGTGGACCAACATTCCACAGGCCACAATCAACAACCTGATCAACTCTATGCGACGGAGATGTGTTGCACTGCGTTTGGCAAATGGTGGCCACACCAGACACCAACTAGTTTTATGACCACCCCACCCCCACCAACACACACACAGTAAGGCAAAACTGTGCACATTTCAGTGTAGCCTTTTATCGTGGGCAGTCTAAGGCCCACCTGTGCAATATTCATGCTGTCTAATCAGCACCTTGGTATGCCACACCTGTGAGGTGGGTGGATTATCTCGGCAAAGGAGAAGTGCTCACTAACACAGATTTAGACAGATTTGTGAACAATTTTTGAGAGCAATGTAGAAAATGTTTCAGATCTTTGAGTTCAGCTCATGCAAAATGGGAGCAAAACTGAAAGTGTTGTGTTTATATTTTTGCTCAGTGTATATTGAAAGAGAGAGAGATGCAAATCAGTCTTTCTTCCAAATGGACCACAAGGTGTTATGTAATTATCCAAAGTCAATGCACAGCCTTTTAAACAGTCCTTAAAGCATAACTTGGATAATAGCTAAGCCAGTATCTCATCAGCACACAGATCTTTCCAGGTGATTACCCTTTGTCAGAGCATGGTGTAAAAAACTGGCTAAACTCACTGAGACGCCTCTATTGGGGTTTGAGGGGGTACTTTTTCTTATTATGGAGAACTCCGCGTATGTGTGAGGAGTATTGTATGCCAGGCTTGTGCATATATTTTTCCAAAAAACCTAGAGAAGCATTGTCTAGCATACCATACTCCTCACACACACTAGGTGCTCTCCATAATGAGAAAGAGTAACCCCAGACCCTAATAAAGGCCTCTCGGCAAGTTAAGCCAATTATTTATGCTTTGCTCTGATAAAGGACAATCACCTAGAAATACTGTAGCTGTGTGCAGATGAGTTGCTGGCTTAGCTATTATCCAACTTATGCTATCAGGTCTGTTTAAAAGACTGTGCATTGACTTTTGTTATCTAAGTTACATCTGGTGGTTTTAGACACTCAGTTTACCTTTCCATTTGGAACAAAATTCTTTCCCAGAGAACCTATCTTTCTAGAATAGATTCATACCTGAATATAATTTTTTTGCAAATTCAAATTGGAATGAATTTTACAAAATCCACTCATCTTTAAAGGGAGTCACGTAACTTTCACCAATATAACTAACAGCATTGTCCCACAGAAGATTGCAAACGCATTTTAAACATATCTGTGTGTATTTTGTGTCTTTAGTCCATGTCCAGGAAAAACACTTTTATTCTGCTAAATAAAGGCTCTCAAGTGCCCAACTGAATGGGCTTTGTTGTTCCAAGTGTCCAAAGGATTAGTAGCAATCTTGGGATTGGTAGCAGCTAGAGATATGGGCCTTGCCTTGTTTGAAAGCTTTCATTCCAGATATAGCTGTTAGAAATTGTGTTGGAAGAGAATGTTATTGTTTGTAAGCTTCCAAACAAGGTCAGGCAAATATCTCTAGCTGCTACCAATCCCAAGATATGAGCAGCTAAAGCAGCCCTCCCCCTTAGTCTGGTTTGCTTTGGGCAATTGGAACAGCAAAGCTGGGCACTTGGGAGCCATTTTTCAGCAGAATAAAAGTGCTATTCCTGGACATGGAATAAAGACACAAAGTACACAAGTATGTTTGGAATGCGTTTGCAATCTTCTGTGGGGCAATGCTGTTAGTAATATTGGTGAAGATGCTGTGACAGACTCCCTTTAAAATATATATATATATATATATATATATATATATATATATATATATAATATTGGATGCGCACTAGGGATCGACCGATATTGATTTTTTTGAGCCTATACCGATAATCTGTGAACTTTCAGGCCGATAGCCGATAATTTATACCGATATTTTATATCTCATAATATATATTATATTATTTGGTAGTCACTGAGGTGGTGGAAATTTGCATTTGGCACTAGTATATTATAAATGTAAATTATAAAGTAATAAAGCCCTTAGTTGGTAGCCAATTTATAATTTAGATTTATAATATACTAGTGCCAAATGCCAATTTCCACACCATCCCCCCTCCTCACTGACTTTATTAACTCCTATCAGACCTCAGATCAGACCTTTTATTAACCCCTATCAGACCTCAGATCAGACCTTTATTATCCCCTATCAGACCTCAGATAAAAAAATAAAAATAAACTCCTCACCTCTCCTGTGCCGTGGCTCCTCTTCATCTTCGGGTCTGGCGTCTCGCTCCCCTGTCTTCTCGGCCCGCGCTGCACTGTCACCTGACAGCGTGCAGCACCAAAGTCATAGTGCGCGCACTACATCCTGATGTTGTACGGGGTCAGGACAGTGCAGCGCGGGCCCCATCAAAGAAGACTTGCGCTTCTTCCTCTCTCCCGGCACCCGATGCATACTAGTGCACGCTTCCATAATGGAAGCACTCACTAGTATTCGCTTTATACGCATTATCGGTATATCGGCAATGTTAGATGCCGATACCGATAATGTACAAAATCCTGAATATCGGCCGATAATATCGGTACTTCCAATAATCGGTCGATTCCTAATGCGCACATCCTACATGTCATCGCTGATGTTACAGACAGTAGGTCTGGAACCACCAGTTTAGGCTATTCCTAAGGGCATTATTCTGGTAGTCCCATGATTTTCACTGTTTAATCCCTATACAGAGATTTGGTTTTCACTGCAGGGGCATGAAATACTCCCAGTGTGGTTGGCTGCTAACCCACAGCAATCAGAGACACTGATGCAAAGCACCAAGGGATCAGGCAATACTTGTAGTCAGTAAACAGGCAGAGGTCCGGGCAGGCAGAGTTTGTATAAATCCATGAAATTAATTTGACATCAGGGCAGGTAGTAAAGGGTCAATACGATAACCAGGCTGTGGTTGGATCAGGCAGCAGAAGGTCAGCATTGGTAAACAGACATAGGTCTGTGCATGAGCAAACAAACAGGAACAGCCCACATTCACTTGGAACTAGGCAAACTGGAGAACCTAAAGCTCAGACATCCTCTCACTAGGGAAGGTGCCTTATATACCCAGAGACAACCAGCCATAGGCTAGGGAAGAATTAGGACATGTACACGCTGACCAATTAAGAGGCAGGAAGTGCACACGTGTTCTATGGGCTGGGAGAACAGGCCTGGCAGAAAAGTGAAAGTGAAGGCTGTAGCCTGCAGGAAGAGATGGAGACCCTGATAGCCAGTCCTTCTGTAGGAGTGGAAGAGGAAGGTCAGTGGGTCTGGGCCACTGGGTAGCACAGGGAAGGTGAATAAGGTGGCACCTGGAATAGCAGTGGGCACAGACCATCGTGTTAAAATATATGTAGATATAAATATATATATGAAGGATGAGCGAATTTCACAAAAAATCTTTTCAGGTTAATGTTGGATGATTTCAGTAAAATGGCACCATTTTACTGCACATATTGGCAGACAAAACCATGAGGGAGGAAGAAGAAGGATGCTCACATGACCCTGGGAGGAAGTGGGTAGGTGCACTTGCTCTGATTCTCAGAGGCTGAAAAACAGCCTTATCAGCCAGTCAGGGGTGGCAGCAGACAGATGCCTGTGCAGAACGTCATTATGTGCTGAGCTGCTGATGAGGGTGAATGGGACTGACAGAAAACGATTTTACATAGTATACATTGGCACAAGCATCTATTCTAGTGTAACAGGGACAGTGTAGGAAAAAATGTAAATAAAAAGAAATAATTGTGTAGAATACCAGGTAGTGAGAGAGGCACAATGCTGAATAATACAGTGGCTGCAGGACCTCATTCTAGCAGGTCTGCTTATAAAACCAGCCATCTGCAAGAAATAGCATTCTTTTTTTTTTATGCGTTGGTTTATAGCAAAAGCATTTTATAGCAATACCATTTATACCAGTAAAATTAAAAGCGAATTACACAGTAGACAGAAATATTTCAGCCTTTTCCTGCATTGGTGGGGGGGGGTGAAAATAATTGCATTACAAGTTTGCAACGTGTTTTATAGCAAATGTGTCAACAAAAAGGGTATCTGTCAGTTAAAGCCATAAAGCAACACATATGATTTTTTTCTAATGGGGAGTTGTTCTTAACAGCATTTAGAAAGCATTAAGAAAATTGCTTTACAGCATCCACATGATCAATAGATACAATGGTTGGAGATGACCCTATTGACTTCTATGAGAGACTTTTCTAGGCATGCTCTGTGACCTGTGCAGAGGTCAGTGTACAAGGAAATAATAGATAAACTCTGACAATCACCTATTGTAAATGGTGGATCAGTCTTATCTATACACAGAGGTGATAAGCAGGTAATTGCTGTAAAGTGATCTGTAGGATTTTATGTTTTTTGGTTAAAATATTGATATTGGCTATGGTCCTGCTACATACTGCTGCCACCTGCTGGTGCACATGGAAATTACAGCAAATACATAAAACAGGCCTGGAAAATACATAAAATGACAATATAATTACACAAGATGACAATGTACATACACCTAACATGTTGTAGCGGGGAGAAAGAGTTTGGTAACATACTCCAGGATGTTACACTTGCAGCCCCAGAAAAGCCTTTCAATTGCATCCTCTCTGTCTTCATTACCCCCTCCTAGTGGGACACCTTTTTTCCTTAAAAGAGGCAACAAAACCCCACCAGGCAAGACTCTTGTTGGTCTGCAAATATGGCGCACTTCCTCACCTTTTGCCTAGATTTAATTTTTCTGGGCTCTGGCTGGGCAATTTGGTGGGACCTTTGACCAAACAAGAGTACTGCTGCATTCCGAAATAATTGACTCTCGTCGGTCCGCAAATGTGGCACACTTCTACACCTTCACCCAAATTTCTAGCTGTTTCTGCTACAACAAGCAGAAGCCGAAGCAGCCATTTCAGTTTGCTAGTTGTTACACGATGGAGCAATATTCAAAACATCACTTTTGTCAAAATGAAAGAGTCATAGATCTCTGAGAATTTTCACTCTCCTCCGGCTGAAGCCAGTGAATAGATCTGGCTTTGCTGATGGTGGCCAAAGTTGCCACTCCTGCTGTCTGTCTGCCTACCATCATGTTGCATGCCTAAAATGATGTTCCAAATCATATCGCTACTGCTGGTGCCATCATGCCACTGCTGCTGTCTGCCTGCCTGCTTACATGTTCTGTACTACATGGCTGCAGCTGCTGCCACCACCGCATCTACTACTCCTCGCTGCCAATCTCCTACTGCTTCCACTATTAGCACTACACAGTCACAACTACTACTACCACTACTACTACAGTAGACAATCTACTGTCTTGTCTGTTCCATGCTATGCTGCTTCTGCTGCCGTAATTGTTGCGGCCACATACCACAATTACCATAACTTTTCCACATCCACACTGTACTCCTGTTGCTCCCAGTTGAAAGAGATATTTTTTCTGGGCTCATTCAGGACCAGCCACTCTATCTTCTGACAATTATCACTTGTGGGTATATAAATACAGGCAGGTATACTGCCCCCGTGAAGGCGTAATTATTGGATCCAGTAAACAGTTCATTCATGAAGGGTTGAAAGGCATTTCCAGGTTTATTGTGAATACATACTAAAAACATTCCAGGGCATACCGCTGGGCCATCATCCATTAACGCATTTCAGCTGTTATACAGTCTTAGGCCTCATGCACACAACAGTTTATTTTCACGGTCCGCAAAAACGGGGTCCGTGATCCGTGACCGTTTTTTCGTCCGTGGGTCTTCCTTGATTTTTGGAGGATCCACGGACATGAAAAAAAAGTCGTTTTGGTGTCCGCCTGGCCGTGCGGAGCCAAACGGATCCGTCCTGAATTACAATGCAAGTCAATGGGGACGGATCTGTTTGATGTTGACACAATATGGTGCCATTTCAAACGGATCCGTCCCCATTGACTTTCAATGTAAAGTCTGGAGTTCTTTTATACCATCGGATTGGAGTTTTCTCCAATCCGATGGTATATTTTAACTTGAAGCGTCCCCATCACCATGGGAACGCCTCTATGTTAGAATATACTGTCGGATATGAGCTACTTCGTGAAACTCAGATCCGACAGTATATTCTAACACAGAGGCGTTCCCATGGTGATGGGGACGCTTCTAGTTAGAATACACTACAAACTTTGTACAAGACTGCCCCCTGCTGCCTGGCAGCACCCGATCTCTTACAGGGGGCCGTGATCAGCACAATTAACTCCTCAGGTGCCGCACCTGAAGGGGTTAATTGTACTATCATATCCCCCTGTAACCCTGCTTTCACACCTGAGCGTTTCTCAAACGCGCGTTTTACGCGCGTTTTTGTTGCGCGTTTTTATGCGTGTTTTTTGTAATAGTAGACGCGCGTTTGTGTGATTGACTGCAGTGTCCTATGGCCACAAACGCGCGTCAAAACGCCCCAAAGAAGCTCAAGTACTTGATTATGCGTTGTACGCGCTGTAAAACGCCCAGGTGAGAACCATTCCCATAGGGAAGCATTGGTTTTCATGTGTTGAGCGTTTTACAGCGCGTTTGAACGCGCTGTAAAACGCTCAGGTGTGAACCCAGGGTAAGAGATCAGGGCTGCCAGGCAGCAGGGGGCAGATTAAACTGGGACTCCGATCGGAACTCCGCTGCCACCAATGATGGGGGGGGGGGGGGAAATGGGAGGCCGCACACTGCCACCAATGTTGTTACTGCTATAGAGGGAAAGGGGCCGATGGGGGGCGCACACTGTGCCACCAACGATTTATTACAATAGAGGGAGGGAGGGGGGCCGATGGGGGGGCGCACACTGTGCCACCAACGATTTATTACAATAGAGGGAGGGAGGGGGGGCCCGATGGGGGGCGCACACTGTGCCACCAACGATATTCAAACTGAGGAGGGGGGGTCTGCCCCCTGCTGCCTGGCAGCCCTGATCTCTTACAGGGGGATATGATAGTACAATTAACCCCTTCAGGTGCCGCACCTGACGGGGTTAATTGTGCTATCATATCCCCCTGTAAGAGATCGGGTGCTGCCAGGCAGCAGGGGGCAGTCTTGTACAAAGTTTGTAGTGTATTCTAACTAGAAGCGTCCCCATCACCATGGGAACGCCTCTGTGTTAGAATATACTGTCGGATATGAGTTTTCACGAAGTGAAAACTTAGATCTGAAAAAGCTTTTATGCAGACGGATCTTCGGATCCGTCTGTATGAAAGCAACCTACGGCCACGGATCACGGACACGGATGCCAATCTTGAATGGGTCCGTGAACCGTTGTCCGTCAAAAAAAATAGGACAGGTCATATTTTTTTGACGGACAGGATACACGGATCACGGCCTCGGCTGCAAAACGGTGCATTTTCCGATTTTTCCACGGACCCATTGAAAGTCAATGGGTTCGCGAAAAAAAACGGAAAACGGCACAACGGCCACGGATGCACACAACGGTCGTGTGCATGAGGCCCTACTCATGACTCAGTGAATTTTTTATGTTTTTAATATGTATTCACAATAAAGCTGGAAATACCTTTTAAACCTGCAGTGCTGGATGAACTGTTTACTGGATTTGACACGTGACTGGAGCAGAGTCCCGTGGACAGAGGTTTCATGTTACTGTAGAAGGCGTGAGTTTTCTTTTTTGTCTATTATAAGTATTGGATGCTTGGTACCCCAACAAGCCACTGTTTTTCTTTCCATAACACCGTGTGTGGTTAAATGCTATCTGCCCCTGATCCGGGACAATTTTTGGAAGCTCTGCAATATGAGAAAGCATAACACATGTGATGGTGCGGTGTGTTTTTACACATGTTGCTTGTCAATAGCATCAACCATGCCTTTACCCACAGCAATATATATCAGTGTCACTCTGAACTTATATGCTATTGCAGTGATTGCGTTCAAGAGCTTAGGGAAGGGGTGGGAGGAGAAAAAATGCAAAAATTCATAAAGAATTAGCAAAAAGGGTTAATATTATTATTTTCATAAAAAGGAGTCCTAGGAGACTAGAGGGAGTTTTCTACCAAATTTCAGAGCACTTGGAGCAACTTTGTTTCGGGTAGAATCGATTTAGGTCAGAACTGAACTTTTTTAAGAATTCGGTGAACCTGAAACAAACGAAAGCTCAAAAAAGGTTCACTAATCTCTAATCTATATCTATTTATATACAGGTGAAACTTGAAAAATTTGAATATTGTACAAAGTTATTTTATTTCAGTAATGCAACTTAGGGCCCTTTCACACTTGCGTTGTCCGGATCCGGCGTGTACTCCACTTGCTGGAATTACACGCCGGATCCGGAAAAACGCAAGTGTACTGAAAGCATTTGAAGACGGAGCCGTCTTCAAAATGCGTTCAGTGTTACTATGGCACCCAGGACGCTATTAATGTCCTGGTTGCCATAGTAGGAGCGGGGGAGCGGTATACTTACCATCCGTGTGGCTCCCGGGGCGCTCCAGAATGACGTCAGAGCGCCCCGTGCGCATGGATGACGTGTTCCATGTGATCACGTGATCCATGCGCTTGGGGCGCCCTGACGTCACTCTGGAGCGCCCCGGGAGCCGCACGGACGGTAAGTATGCTGCTCCCCCGCTCCCCGCTACACTTTACCATGGCTGCCAGGACTTTAGCATCCCGGCAGCCATGGTAACCACTCTAAAAAAGCTAAACATCGGATCCGGCAATGCGCCGAAACGACGTTTAGCTTAAGTCCGGATCAATGCCTTTCAATGTGCATTAATTCCGGATCCGGCCTTGCGGCAAGTCTTCAGGATTTTTGGCCGGAGCAAAAAGCGCAGCATGCTGCGGTATTTTCTCCGGCCAAAAAACGTTCCGTTCCGGAACTGAAGACATCCTGAACGGATTTCTCTCCATTCAGAATGCATGAGGATAAAACTGATCAGGATTCTTCCGGCATAGAGCCCCGACGACGGAACTCTATGCGGGATCCGGACAACGCAAGTGTGAAAGGGCCCTTAAAAGGTGAAACTAATATACGAGAGACTCATTACATGCAAAGCGAGATATTTCAAGCCTTTATTTGTTATAATTTGGATGATTATGGCTTACAGCTTATTAAACCCCAAAGTCACAGTTTTGAGGTACCCTTTGCTCAGGGGGTGTGGCTTAATTAGCTGACTAGAGTGTGACACTTTGAGCCTAGAATATTGAACCTTTTAACAATATTCTAATTTTAAGTTGCATTCCTGATATAAATGAACTTTTGCACGATATTCAAATTTTTCGAGTTTCACCTGTACATAATATATATATATATATATATATATATATATATATAAAGACAAAATGCGATTCTCAGCAGCACAAGACAAAGAAACCGGTGCACGTCCTCACAGCCGTGGGCTCAGGCGGCTATATGTAGATAGATATCAAAAGGATAAGGCAGCACTCCAGGTAAAGTGAAAAAAGGTGGATCTTTATTCCCTCTGCAACGTTTCAACCGTCTCGATGCGGTCTTTCTCAAGCATATCACACAGTGCCATACAAGGGTATATATACCCACAATCCATAGCAGGAAATTTAAAGTGACAATTAATCAATATAAGGCATAATTAGTTCAAAAAGAATAATAAAGTGCATTGTGCATAATAGAATGAATCTGACTAATACAAATACATGCTGGTTCATATAACATAGTACATCCACAGTGTATACAACTTTGTTATCAATCTCTACTGTAGTTAGATTGATGGATCACAACTAATCCAAGTATTTGAAGTCACCTGTGCATCATATAAAGTGCAATCATAACACCAAAAGTTAAAAGCAACTCACACCGAAGCACCTGTGCAGGGGCGCCAAGATCCGCGTCCTCACTGTCAAACCGCGCATCGAGACGGTTGAAACGTTGCAGAGGGAATAAAGATCCACCTTTTTTCACTTTACCTGGAGTGCTGCCTTATCCTTTTGATATCTATCTACATATAGCCGCCTGAGCCCACGGCTGTGGGGACGTGCACCGGTTTCTTTGTCTTGTGCTGCTGAGAATCGCATTTTGTCTTTATATTATTGGACTTTCCCAGCTTGCACCTTATTTCATCATCCTTTTTGTACTCTCAATATGGATCTCCCCGACGTATTCACATACACCAGGGCGGACGAGGAAAGGATTCTGCGGGGCCTGGTGAGTGAGCCCTCTTTTTTATCCACGCCCACTTTGATCGACTTAAAACGAAGATTTGAGGCAGACGCCAAGAAGATTGTGTCCACTGACTTGCATCTTATGACCCTTGGTCAATACTTTAGGGAACACAGAATCCCTAGAGGTATACGTTCACAACTTAAACCAAATCTTTTTCCAGCTGAATCTGTCTATACACAGAAGTTTGTGCAAATCTCCAATAAGTATGCATATGACATTATTCTCCTGAACTTGGAGTTTCTACAACAGGAACTGGCGGACAGTAAGACACGGCAAGCCCAGACCACAGTTGCCTTGGAAACCATGCTGGGCCATGATGAATTTAAGGTCTATGAAGAAAGTTGTAATGAATATCTATCTAAATTTACTAAGGAACAGGAAGCCACCAAAAGGAAGAAATGGCAGCGTGACGCCGAAGATTATATAAAGGGAAAAGTATATACATGGCAAAATGATATGTCCAAAAAGCAGCAATCTCTGCCACAGCGATCGGGCAACAATAGGAAGCAATCGGGACTATCCGGGTCGTCAACTACCCAGAATTCCACGTCTAAGAAATCTTTTTTGGAGATGGGCCCCGTGATGGCCATAGAACCAGACGGGGTGGCAGAAGACACCACAAGTGGCGTAAATCCCAAATCACCAAGGACACTCAAACACATGTCATTGCGCAGAAAGGGGAATCAAGCTCAGTAAATAATCTTTCGACTGTGGTAAATATCTCCTCTGTGCCTTTATCCGAGTTACAAATTAAGGTGTTGTCTAAGGGTTTATCATTCTGTCCCTCAACTAGGGTCGATTGGTTCAGCCTGGAGGCCGACCTGCAGCGCCTTTATAGGAGTATTGAACTCAAGGTATGGTTTGCAGGGCGCTCTCCCTGTTGAGCAATCGACCTCTACTACTTGAATTGAGGCTCAAATCCTTTGGTCTGTCCAACAAGAGTGATTTTTCACCACATAGTGGTTCTTCTGCTATAGAAACCTTCAGAAAGGCTGTCTCCAGAGATATAGCCTCATTACGTGATGATACTAGTACTTCACCCCTAAAACACCCTAATATGACTTCCTCTGAAGCTGTTGCTTTGGAGGGGTTGTGCCATGACAACAGCCTCACCATCAAACCAGCTGATAAGGGTGGTGCGGTTGTTGTCATGGACACCTCTAAGTACATACTTGAGATCAGGAGACAATTGGGTGACCCGAATGTTTATAGACTGTTGGCTGGTGATCCCGAAATTTGAAATTACTAGATGCATCAAGAATGCCCTGGATCTTGCTTTGGCTCAGGACATTATTAATGTTGAACTGTATACATTTTTGACGGTAACTCAACCACGTACACCGGTCATATATGTACTCCCCAAGATACATAAATCACTGATTGACCCACCTGGCCGTCCCATTGTTGCCGGCACTGGCTCCATTTTTTCCAATATTTCCATTTTTTTGGATAAAGTGCTTCGCCAGTATGCGGTCACGGCCAGGTCGTACATTAGGGACACTGGGGATTTTTTGGATAAAATTTCTGATTTGGTGCTGCCGGACGGCTGCCTCCTGGCATCCTTTGATGTAACCAGCTTGTATACCTCCATTGACCATGATAGGGGGTTGTCTGCTGTCCGGAGGCAGTTGTCCGGTAGTAGCCATTCTTCACAGTGTCAGGACTTTCATTGTTCATTTACTTGATCTGGTGTTGAGAAACAATTATTTTTTATTTATGGAGAGTTTTTTTCTCCAATTACGAGGGACCGCCATGGGGTCAAATGTGGCACCCACTTATGCCAATGTCTTCATGGCGGCCCTCGAGGAAGACCTTGTCTATGTGTCCCACCACTTCAGGAATGTCCTGGGGTGGTGGCGATACATAGATGACGTCTTCCTCATCTGGCATGGTGACTCTCTTTCACTTGGGTCATTCCATGACTTTTTGAATAGCATGGACCCGGATATTAGTTTCACCCTGGTCCACTCGGCGACCCATGTCCAGTTTCTCGACACCATGGTCACTCTGTTGAACAATGGACTTTCCACAGATATCTATACCAAGCCAACTGACTGTAACACATTGTTACATTTTAACAGCTGTCACCCTAGGTCAATCATTAATTCTGTACCCTATGGCCAATTGCTTAGGGTCAAGAGGGTGGTACAGAACCCTGATTTGCTGCCGACTCGGTTTTCACAAATGGTAGATAAGTTTAAGGAAAAGGGGCTATCCCGCTCAGGTGATTGACAAACATCTTAGTCGTGTGATAGATTCACAACCGAAACCATCTGCCATTATATGTAGCAAAACTGAGAGGATACCGTTCATATCAACGTACTCAGAGCAAAGTGTCCCCATTGCCCAGATTGTTCGCAAATATTGGCCAATTTTGAGGAGTAACTTCCCTGATATTCCAGCTTTGACTTTGCCGCCTCTGCTGTCCTATAGGCGCGCTGCCAACTTCCGTGATAAGTTGGTACGGGCGGACATTCAGACTAAGACCATTGGTACAGTCCCATATTGGCTCCCGAAGAAGGGGTTCTTACCCTTGTTTGGGATTGTGTTAACTGCCCCTATATGATCAAGGGTGAGAAGTTCACGCACCCCGTCACCGGGACCCAGTATGGGATCAGCCATTTTCTAACATGTAATAGTTCTTATGTGATCTACGTGCTTTCCTGTCCTTGTGGCCTCCTCTATGTTGGGGAGACCACTTGTGACATGAAGGCACGTCTCAACAATCACCGTTTCTCTATTAGACAAAAAAGAAAAGATCTGCCGGTTCCCTAAACACTTTGTGGAGGCCAAACACAGAGAAAAAGATTTGAAGTTTATGTTGGTGGACCATATCACCTTATCCAGAAGGGGAGGTGATAGGACGCTGGCCCTTAAACAGAGGGAACTGAGGTGGATCCATCGCCTCAACACCCTGAGACCGCATGGTCTTAATGTCGATTTTAAGTGGAGTGTGGTATAAGGGGGTCTTTTCTGTGCTAGTCCCGGTGGGTCCTGGATTCGTTGCGCCCTGGTGTATGTGTATATGTATTAGTGTCATTTATCATCTATTATGAGAATTGATCATGTATTTTATATGATCCTTTTATCTTTTTCTAATATTCTAATTTTCTTCTTTCTCTTTTCTTTCTCCAGTTATTGGGACTACACCGTTTTGGTTCGTGCACAGTGGGCGTCTATTTCTGTGTCCCCTTGTTGATTTATGGCGTTGGGGGAGATCTTTTGAGCCATATGGAATACAAAACACTCAATGGGTCTACCGTAATTACACTTTTGTGGAGTGGTGGTCTTCTCTATGGTCTAAAACATGAGGGTCGGTTTCTGGAAGTGGGTACCGTGGCATTGATGTGCTATGGTCCCCTTTTCCGATATGGACCAGGGGCGATGGTCGTGAGAACGACGTGGCCTCTTTTGGTCCCCGTCCCAGTGTGATATAATATGAGTATGGCAGACTACATTTAGGGGCTATCCCTGTTGCCGATATACTCGGACCACGTTCACTCCGTTTTGTTAATATTTTAATACTTCAATGCAGGTTGACCTAGTGAGGCATTCATTAAGCCTCAGTTATGTATGCTCTTATGGATTCTTATTTGGCCTTTCTGCTCTCCCGACGCCATTCCGTTGTGAACCCGCGCCTGCCTTATGCCTTCCGCTGGTATTTGTGGAGACACTGAGCATGTTGCTGGGCCGGTTGTTGCTATGGCAGCGACGCCACTATTGTAGGCGTGTCTGACCTGGTGACGCGGCCCTTGCATCATGGGTGTTTCCCGGTGACGCCTCTGGTCTGATCATGGAGCCGGCTGCCGGGTCGCGTGTCTTTGACGTCACGTTTCCTTGGTGACGGCTGCTGGCTTCGGTCCGAATGGAGTCGCGTACCGTGACGCGGTTGACCTCTTGGGCATGCGCGGTTTGACAGTGAGGACGCGGATCTTGGCGCCCCTGCACAGGTGCTTCGGTGTGAGTTGATTTTAACTTTTAGTGTTATGATTGCACTTTATATGATACACAGGTGATTTCAAATACATGGATTAGTTGTGATCCATCAATCTAAGCACAGTAGAGATTGATAACAAAGTTGTATACACTGTGGATGCATTATGTTATATGAATCAACATGTAATTGTATTAGTCAGATTTATTTATTATGCACAATGCACTTTATCATCCTTTTTTGAACTAATTATGCTTTATTGAATAATTGTCACTTTAAATTTCCTGCTATGGATTGTGGGTATATATACCCTTGTATGACACTGTGTGATATGCTTGAGAAAGACCGCATCGAGACGGTTGAAACGTTGCAGAGGGAATAAAGATCCACCTTTTTTCACTTTACCTGGAGTGCTGCCTTATCCTTTTGATATCTATCTATATATATATATATATATATATATATATATATATATATATATATATATATATATATATACAGGTCCTTCTAAAAAAATTAGCATATTGTGATAAAGTTCATTATTTTCTGTAATGTACTGATAAACATAAGACTGTCATATATTTTAGATTCATTACACACAACTGAAGTAGTTCAAGCCTTTTATTGTTTTAATATTGATGATTTTGGCATACAGCTCATGAAAACCCAAAATTCCTATCTAAAATAATTTGCATATTTCATCCGACCAATAAAAGAAAAGTGTTTTTAATACAAAAAAAGTCAACCTTCAAATAATTATGTTCAGTTCTGCACTCAATACTTGGTCGGGAATCCTTTTGCAGAAATGACTGCTTCAATGCGGCGTGGCATGGAGGCAATCAGCCTGTGGCACTGCTGAGGTGTTATGGAGGCCCAGGATGCTTCGATAGTGGCCTTAAGCTCATCCAGAGTGTTGGGTCTTGCGTCTCTCAACTTTCTCTTCCCAATATCCCACAGATTCTCTATGGGGTTCAGGTCAGGAGAGTTGGCAAGCCAATTGAGCACAGTAATACCATGGTCAGTAAACCATTTACCAGTGGTTTTGGCACTGTGAGCAGGTGCCAGGTCGTGCTGAAAAATGAAATCTTCATCTCCATAAAGCTTTTCAGCAGATAGAAGCATGAAGTGCTCCAAAATCTCCTGATAGCTAGCTGCATTGACCCTGCCCTTGATAAAACACAGTGGACCAACACCAGCAGCTGACATGGCACCCCAGACCATCACTGACTCTGGGTACTTGACACTGGACTTCAGGCATTTTGGCATTTCCCTCTCCCCAGTCTTCCTCCAGACTCTGGCACCTTGATTTCCGAATGACATGCAAAATTTGCTTTCATCCGAAAAAAGTACTTTGGACCACTGAGCAACAGTCCAGTGCTGCTTCTCTGTAGCCCAGGTCAGGCGCTTCTGCCGCTGTTTCTGGTTCAAAAGTGTCTTGACCTGGGGAATGCGGCACCTGTAGCCCATTTCCTGCACACGCCTGTACACGGTGGCTCTGGATGTTTCTACTCCAGACTCAGTCCACTGCTTCCGCAGGTCCCCCAAGGTCTGGAATCGGTCCTTCTCCACAATCTTCCTCAGGGTCCGGTCACCTCTTCTCGTTGTGCAGCGTTTTCTGCCACACTTTTTCCTTCCCACAGACTTCCCACTGAGGTGCCTTGATACAGCACTCTGGGAACAGCCTATTCGTTCAGAAATTTCTTTCTGTGTCTTACCCTCTTGCTTGAGGGTGTCAATGATGGCCTTCTGGACAGCAGTCAGGTCGGCAGTCTTACCCATGATTGCGGTTTTGAGTAATGAACCAGGCTGGGAGTTTTTAAAAGCCCCAGGAATCTTTTGCAGGTGTTTAGAGTTAATTAGTTGATTCAGATGATTAGGTTAATAGCTCGTTTAGAGAACCTTTTCATGATATGCTAATTTTTTGAGATAGGAATTTTGGGTTTTCATGAGCTGTATGCCAAAATCATCAATATTAAAACAATAAAAGGCTTGAACTACTTCAGTTGTGTGTAATGAATCTAAAATATATGAAAGTCTAATGTTTATCAGTACATTACAGAAAATAATGAACTTTATCACAACATGCTAATTTTTTTAGAAGGACCTGTATATATGAAATAACTGTACTAAGTGCTTGCCATCATCTTTATAGATTGTGCTAGGTGTTCTGGCTAGCTAAGAGCACATTCAACTCATAACTTGGCTGCAGATTGAAGAATTGAGATGACTAGTAACCATGGTGTTCATATTCCAGGGCTCCTGTCAGAAGTTGTAACTTCTCACCCTCTTGATGGAATAATTGTTAAGTGGCCAGAAGTGCTGTACAGTCAGAAACCGCACTGTGTCCATTCACTTATCATCTGCACAGCTCAATCTTCAAAAGAAAGAATACAAATTTGTATTCCATTAAGTCATTGCCCTCTCCAACCTCATTTTTATTTCCATATTCATAATGTTTCACAGATTATAATATTTTCCATGATCATACACAGTTCATGCAACTGGAATATTCTGGGTTTGAGAATTTCTTATACAATTTCACTTGCCCTTTTTTGATATTTATAAAAAGAAATTCTAGACAATTTTTCCTTTTTTTTTTTCAAGGTTACAGAAAGAAGGGGACAAACATACCCCCTCAATAAGGTTCCAAACAAGAAACACAATAAATTCAAAAGCCTTAACTTACAGTCAGGAAAAAGAATTGGGCAACAATATCATATTATTTGGATCAGTACATTTCACCATCTTCTCATGACCTTAGTATTCCCGCAAATAATTAGTCTTCATTATTGACTGTCCAACAATCACACACACATTCACCCGGGCAGTGACCTGCATACATCAGAGTCATTCCTATGGACTATACTGACACTGAACTGGCACTCAACCAGAGACCCCAAATCTTTTCAAACCTATCTGGTGTACCCCTGGCTTCAAAGGTCAATTTGTACATAGGTAGTGGTGCATTAATAAGCTGAATCCAGTGGGATAAGGAGGAATTCTTTGAAGGCTTCCAATTTAGCAGGATAGACTTCCTAGCGTTGAACAATAATAAACTATAAATGATTTTAGTGTACTTAGTAGGAATAATGTCATTGACAAGGCCCAGTATACTAACCTCTGGGGATACAACTGACGGGAAACCCAATCGAGAATTGAGATATTTGTGCACTTCTTCCCAGATCATATGCATCAACGTCCCCCTGCTACTACCACATCTGGCACAGATATCTGATGAGAGTTTATACATACGTGCCAGACGTACAGGAGTGAAATATACTCTATGCATCCATTTAGCCTGAATTAGCTGATCCCGTGCACCAATCACAGTTGACCTCCATGTGGAGGCCAATTCTTTCTCGTGCTGCAGGTCTAGCACTGTAATATCAGCTTTCCATTTAGTAAAGGCCTTCACTATAGGCGAAGGTTGATAGCATATAAGTGTCCCATAAAAGGAGAAAACCATTTTACTGTGGTCTGGCAATTTTCTCCACCTCTCCATATTCTAGCCGCAGAGGGCCCACCCCAAATTGGAACACACATGCATGCCTCAATTGGAAAAACCTAAAGAGGGATGATCATGGTAAATTGTATCCAGCCTGCAGAGCAGAGAAGGTTTTAAAAAAAAAACCTTGTCATACAATTGGGTGAGATATTTAATGCTCTGCGGCCAGAACTCAAAATCTGGCAGAGAAACCAGCTCTGATAGTTTAGGGCAGGGGTGTCAAACTCAAATTCATCGGGGGCCGCATCAGCAGTTTGGTCACCCTGAAAGGGCCGGGGGCCGGCATCTGCTTTTATAATGACAGCGGGAACCGTGCAGTGACTGTATTCTACTACACGGGCCCCGCTCACTGTATAGTCGTATCTCTAATAGTTAATGGTTACCGTATGTATATAATCGCATAAGGAGCGCTGTGTATTACCGGTACTTACAACTACAAGCGCTCGCCGAGAGGAGGGAGGAGGCAGGAGGCAGGCCGGGAGGACAGGCGCTGGCAGCGTGAGTCATACGTCATGCGCCCACGCCGCCTGCTTCATTCATAAAGTGGGCAGCGCAGGCGCGTGACGTATGACTCACACTGCCAGCGCCCATCCTCCCAGCCTGCCTCCTCTCGGCGAGCGCTTGTAGTTGTAAGTACCGGTAATACACAGCGCTCCTTATGCGATTTATTATCACTTCCTATTACTTTATCATATGCAAATTACCTGTCTACCAGCGAGTAGGGCGGTTACTTGCTGGTAGCAGCCGCATCCTCCTGTCATGGAGATGCCCCCTTCTCATGTTGATTGACAGGGCAGCGAACGCGCTTGTTCTCTGGCTTGCCCTGTCTGCATTCAAAATCTGGCGCCTGCGCCGTACCTGTCTTCAGTCGGCGCAGGCGCACTGAGAGGAAGACGCTCGCTCGGCCGCTCCATCCTCAATGCTCCTGCGCCGATGACGTCACAGCTACACCCGGCGCCTGCGCCGACTGAAGACAGGTACGGCGCAGGCGCCAGATTTTCAATGCAGACAGGGCGAGCCAGAGAACAAGAGCGCTCGCTGCCCTGTCAATCAACATGAGGAGGGGCGTCTATATGACAGGAGGATGCGGCTGCTACCAGCAAGTAACCGCCCTGCTCGCTGGTAGACAGGTAATTTGCATATGATAAAAGTAAGTTTTTAGGAGAATCTACTGAACCAAAATTATATTATAACATTATGTATTGTTAAACTGCAGTATAGGGATTATAAGTAGCCAAAAAAATAAATAAAAGACTTTAGTGGGGTGACAGAAGCCCTTTAAACACTGTTACATTACACTTCAAATGTTTTATATTTATACCTTTTTAGAAGTGATTATCTGGTGTCAGGACTGTCTTGGTCAGGTTGAAAAACCACTGCTGCACTGTCTGCAGGCAGGGCACAGTGGGCACTGGGCTGGGCACTACTTGGGCGCTGGAGCTGGACTGGAGAGGAGAAGAAGAATGATTTCAATTCTCCCTCCCTGCCTCTCTCTCTGATGTCACTTCCTGTGTGGACTTGACTTCCTTATCAGAGAGAAGGAGGGAGGGACTAGTCTGGGAGGCAGGGGAGGAGCGAGGAGGAGCAAGGAGGAGCAAAGACTGGAGACCAGAGACTGATTGAACACAGTGAGTGAGCAGCTGCGCTGCCTGGCATCATTCACTGTTACACTGTAGTGACTGTGTAGACTAGAGGAGGGAGGGAGGGGAGGGACTCGGGGAGGCTCGGGAGGAGCGCTGGCTGCCTCAGCTGATCACCCGGCCCCGGCTGCCGCAGTGAGTGACAGCAGCTAAGCTTATGCGATCGGAGTCTGTCTCACAGCACTCTCGGTCGGACATCCACACTGCAGTTTGTCAATCCCGGACGGGTGGCAACCCTAGGCTACGCGGGCCACATGACGAGGTCTGGCGGGCCGGATTCGGCCCGCGGGCCTTGTGTTTGACACCCGTGGTTTAGGGTTTCTCCATAGAGGTAGAACTGGTGACCATATCGTGCTAAGTGCTTGAAAATGAGACTTTGGCAGTATCACGGGGGCCGCCCTATAAAGATAAAGGAGCTTCATTAAAAGCTAATTAAAAGCATCTGGGCCAAATGGGGAGGAGTACTGATACCAGTGGGGAAAAGAGCATAGATTCTACAATACATGTATAAATACAAGAAACAGAACTGGATCGCACATCCTTAATACTATGCTTTTATCTAACTGCTTCTCAGCATAATAAACGGCAACCTTGTTGCGGTGAGTGGGCCTATGCTTTTTGATCAAATTATATACTAATGCCTCATGTATAGCATGCAGCATAGGTGTAGGTATACGATAAATTACGCTGAGAAGTGATGTTAATTATGCTGAGAAGCAGTTAGATAAAAGCATAGTATTGAGGATGTGTGATCCAGTTCTTTTTCTTATATTTTATATTTTGAAAATATTGATTCGTCCTATGAGGGACAGGGGTAAATTTTCCCAGGCTTTAAGCTTTTGCGAGACATAGCTAACCACTGGACCTGTACTTAGAGCAAGAAACTGGGCGACATCCCTATGAATAACCACCCCTAAGTTTGTGAATTTATCTATCTGCAGGGAGGAATGGGAGGATATAGATTGTGTATTTACATCATCTACCAGGTATAATACCGATTTAGCCCAATTAACCCTTAGCCCTGAGTATGAACCATACTCGTTGACCACCTCAAGTAGAGTGTCGAGCAAAGGACCTACATCTCCCAAGTAAATTAACATATCGTCCGCATATAACGAAATTTTCTCTGAGAGGCCCGCAATATCCCAGCCTTGTATTCTCGCACTACCCGATATACGCGCCAATAATGGTTCCTTTACCAAAGCAAACAGAAGGGGTGACAATGGGCACCCCTGTCTAGTACCCCTTCCCAATGAGAATGGTTTGGACAGATACCTATTTACTCTCACCCGGGCAGTCGGCTGAAAATAGAGCAAGTGTAGCCAGTTGAGGTAGTTCTGGGGGACCCCCATTTTCTTTAGTACTTCCCACATGAAGCTCCACTCGACTGAGTCGAAAGCCTTCTCATTTTCTAGTGAGGCGATCGCTCTGTTGCCCGCATTATCGTGGGTGACCTGTAAATTAGTGAATAGACGCCTCAGGTTTATATTGGTGGTTTTCCCTGGCATGAAGCCTGACTGATCCGTACCAACAATAGATAAAATGACCGATGATAGCCATATAGCCAAGACTTTAACTAGGAGCTTAGTGTCCGTATTTATCAGCGATATGGGTCGATAAGAACTACATTGGTCTGGTGGCCTTGCAGCTTTGTGGATCACTACTATGGTAGCTTCATGAAAAGACGTGGGTAGTGAGCAGTGCTCCAATGTGTATGCAAATAGCTTACTCATAACTGCAGGATGTCAGGGGAGCTCAAGCTTGAGATGTCCTCACACCATGGTCAGCAGGCCACGCCTCTCGACATTTTATAATTTTTACAACTATTTTTGAAAAGGTACACTCTAGTGGGTCATGTAAAAAAAGACAGACAAGACTACCAACTGCAGGTAACTGCGAAGCTAAAGCATTTTCAACACTGTATTGTATGTTGAAGGTGTTGGCATGCACAATCCCTCTTTTGAAAATGATTATAAAACTTTATGAACCTTTGTTGCAGATACTGCTTGAGATGTTATCTGCTCAAGATATTGCTATGACCTCATAAAATCTTCTGATTTGTATCTTTGGATGATTTTTGCAGTCATATGGAAATAAAAATGTAGGGAAGAAAATGGACATGGATGAAGTAGTAGATCTATTACGCTACAAACTTAAAGCTACAATCTATGACCTTAAAAAATATTAAAAGAAACGTGAATGTGCTTCAAATAGAAAATGAACCCAAATGTTGAGGAAAATCCTAAGGATTAGTAAGTTTTTTGAGGTATTGCTCCTCTTTAGAAAGTGTACTGATGGCATATTTGACTTTTTTAAATCAAAACCCCTTTTACAATAAAACTAAACATTGCTCTCTCATATATGATAAGGTATGTCTGCTGAGCAGTGAGTTGCACTGCGGCAACATGGTATTGATTGAAAAACATTATTACCAATAATTAGAGATAAGTAATTCTTATTTTTAATCAGCACTAATTGGCAAACACATATTGTTACAATGTAGACATTTACTTATAATAGAACAAACAATGGGTCAAATTCTGTAAATAAAATCCCGTCATATATATATAATGCTACGATAATAGTAGTACAATGGGGTTGTGCAGAGATATGGCCCCATTCCGGTAGACAATGCGGAGGATCGGCTGGACTCAAACCGCTGCATGCTGCAGTTTGTGTCCTGACAATTCCCGGCAATGTCTGCTGGAACAGCCCGATGGAATTCACACCGGAGTTGTGAAAGTAGCCTTAAAGCTATAACTTTAAAAGGGGTGGACAAAAATAAATAAATAGAACTTACATGTATCTTACCCATCTCCCACTGCTATTCCAATGGTGCCAGGGTCCTCACTATGCTAAACCTCCAGCAGATGTATTGACACTGCAGGAAATAGCTATAAATACAATGCAGCCAATCACTGGCTGCAGTGATGACCCACTTTGGCCTGTGATTGGCTGAGCGCCATTTCCAGCGATTTCTGCTGTGTTGAGACCAGAGCAAAAAGTGGAGTGCAGCAGGGGCCTGGCACCATCGGAATAGCAGCAGGGGAAAAGGTTTTACTTTGCATTTAAAAAAAACTTTAAAAAGACACTCCCATCAGAAAGGTAATTAAAAAAAAAAAAAAATCAACATTCATAGAAAACTATTTTTGTCAGCACAGAGCGATAAAACTCCTATAAAGACAGGGAACCCACTATTTAGTTTACTGCTGCTGTAAGGGGAAGATGTTATGTACAAATAGTTTTCATTATAATAGTAAGTGTAGATTCGGGATGACAGCATATTTTTCAGTGAATTAGTGTAATGTGTCCTGCTGGGTTATGTGAGATTGCCTGCTGTGTTGAGTCCAAACTGAGGAGAAAGTTAAACAGCATCTGATAATCAACCCTATTACACTAAGCATACTACTTGTTAGGGTTGATCATGCTGGGTTAAACAATCCCTCAGTAGTTAGATCAGTATACCAGTGTCCCCATTGTAGAGAAATATGCATCTTCCCCGATGCTGAGATCCAAACTGCAAATGTGCTTATTCAACATGCAGTGATACATGCGCAGGATAACAGGCGCAGGCAGGAGGACAGTGGGGATGCCTGAATCTGTCACTCAAGGGCAGGAGGCTAAGGGGGAAAGGTGGTGGTGAAGCGGTACTTCAAAGGGCTAGGGTTGCCCCTCTGTGCTTAGAACACCTAATTAGTATATGAATTAAAGTGCATCTTTCCCTACAACAGGGCCACTGATTTCCACTGCTAACAGGCAGTATTAATAGGGTTTATCATACTAACATTTTCTTTAACCTCTTAAGGACCCAGATAAAAAAATAATTCTGCATTTTCATTTTTTCCTTTATATATTCAAAAAGTCATAACTTTTGAAATGTTTTGTACCACTTAACCATATGAGGCCATATTTTTTGCTGGACAAGATGTATTTTTTTATTGCACCATTTAATTTACTAGGAAAACTGGAAAAAAAATTAATTGTGGGGTGCAGTTGAAAAAACAACAACACCGCAATCCAGCCATAGTTTCTTTGGTTTTGTTATTATGCTGTTCGCTATGCACTGAAAAAGATGATCTCATTCTGTTGGTCAGTATGATTACAGTGATACCAAATTTAGTTTCTATTGTGTTTTACTACTTTAAAAAAAAAACGATTGCATCGCCAAATTCTGACACCCATAATTTTTTTACATTTCTGTCTACAGAGCTGTGTGAGGGCTTGTTTTTTGCGAGGCCAGCTATAGTTAACTTTTATTTTTATTAGTACTTTTTTGAGTTACGTATGTCTTCTTGATCACTTTTTATTTGTTTTGGGGGGATAAGGTGACCAAAAATGGTAAATCATTTATTTTTTTCAAGCTGAAAGTAATATAGAAAGATGAAAAAATAGCGGCACTCACCAGTGTGGTCAAATATTGCAGCTTTATTGTAATCCACAAAAACATCAGGCAGTGGGGGAGAGGCAGTTCACCGCACGCACAGATCAGCGGCGGCCGTTTCGCGCTAAATGCGCTTCATCAGGCTGAACGTCAGTGCGTGCTGGTGCACAGCTCCTTTTTAAGTGCCGGCGTGAGCTGCTGTCATGGAGACTGATAACTCAGGTCACGTCCGCACTGGGGAGATGATTAAAACAACGTACATGTTAAAACAATGTGCAAGTAATGCGCATGCAATCGCCAAAGAAAGCGCACATATAGAACACGGTAGAAGGGGGGGAAAAAAGAGTGGAAGCCCTGCATACTTGGGATATTACAAAAACGGACTTAGATCATTTCTATCATTGAGTCCTAATTCCCCCAGGGCTCCCGTGCGCAATACCCATTTGGCTTCTCTCTGTAGCAGGAGGCGGTGTCTATCTCCCCCTTGAGGGGGCGTGGATACGACTTCCAACCCGGAAAAACAGATACACTTCGTGTCACCATTGTGCACACTTCTGATATGTTCTATCAGTCTCGGACAACCTTTGCCGGTTTTGATAGAATTGAAGTGTTCTCTTATCCGTTCGAAGAGGCATCTAATGGTTTTACCGATGTAAAACCGTCCACACGTGCACATCAATAAGTAGACCACATAGGTACTCCGGCAATTAATGAAATTATTGACTTTATGCCGAATACCGGCAAATTCAATAATCTTTTTCTGTGGATTATTGGTGCAGAGTGAACAATTTCCACACCTGTAATTACCATTAGGTCGATTACTTATAAGCCAATTTTTACTGCTGTCTTTTTGGAGCCTACTTCTAACAATTTTGTCTTTAACTGTGTGACTCCTTCTGAAGGAGATAAGGGGTCTCTGTCCTGTCAGCTCACTTAGAGTTGCGTCCCTCCTTAAAACGTCCCAGTTTTTGAATATGACTGATCGGATGCGGTCAGCCATAGGGCTGTATTTAAAGGAGAACGCAAATCTACTGCTTTTTGCTGAATCTGCACCTTTCTCCCTTCTCCGATTCTCGCCCCTCAAGAGATAATCTTGTGAGAAAATTTCCTCTACCTTTTCCATATCTTTATTGAGTGTATTTTCAGGGTAACCTCTCTTCATTAGACGGTGTTTGAGGTCATTCGCCTGTCTACGATAACCACTGTCTCTGCTGTTTATACGTCTCAGTCTAATAAATTGACCGTATGGGACAGCCTTTTTGACACTCTCTGGGTGGAAGCTGTCGTGGTGGAGCAAGGAGTTGGTCGCCGTGGGCTTGCGAAAGCCCTCCGTGACCAACTCGTCGCCTTCCACCAAGACAGCCACATCCAGGAATTGCAATTTATCTCCCCCGAAGTTCACCGTGAAAGTCATGCCCATATCATTTCTATTCATATAATCAACGAAATGATTGCACTCTTCCTCTGTACCTTCCCAGACTATGAATATATCATCTACAAACCGCAGGTATGTTTTTAATTTGGACAGAAAAGGATTACTCACAGAATAAACATATCTATCCTCTAGTCTGGAAAGGTACATATTGGCGAAGGTGCAGGAGACGGGGGTCCCCATAGCCGTGCCGAGTTTTTGTCTGAACCACTCGCCATCAAATTGGAATACATTGTTGGTTAAAACAAATTTGAGCGCCTCCCCTACAAACTCACAATATATAGGGCTCTTACCCAGGTTCACCACGATGTCAAGGACAGCCTCTACACCGGCATCATGAGGGATGCGGGTGTAGAGGCTCTCCACATCGAGGGATACCAGATGGTAACTCTTCTGCCAACAAATATCCTTCAGGGCCAATAGAAAATCATTGGTATCCCTGAGGTAGGCGGGGGCGCTACTGAGTACCGGTCGCAACAGCCAATCCAAATACTTGGAGATAGGCTCAGTCACTGAGCCAATCCCCGCGACGATAGGACGGAGTACCTATGTGGTCTACTTATTGATGTGCACGTGTGGACGGTTTTACATCGGTAAAACCATTAGATGCCTCTTCGAACGGATAAGAGAACACTTCAATTCTATCAAAACCGGCAAAGGTTGTCCGAGACTGATAGAACATATCAGAAGTGTGCACAATGGTGACACGAAGTGTATCTGTTTTTCCGGGTTGGAAGTCGTATCCACGCCCCCTCAAGGGGGAGATAGACACCGCCTCCTGCTACAGAGAGAAGCCAAATGGGTATTGCGCACGGGAGCCCTGGGGGAATTAGGACTCAATGATAGAAATGATCTAAGTCCGTTTTTGTAATATCCCAAGTATGCAGGGCTTCCACTCTTTTTTCCCCCCCTTCTACCGTGTTCTATATGTGCGCTTTCTTTGGCGATTGCATGCGCATTACTTGCACATTGTTTTAACATGTACGTTGTTTTAATCATCTCCCCAGTGCGGACGTGACCTGAGTTGTCAGTCTCCATGACAGCAGCTCACGCCGGCACTTAAAAAGGAGCTGTGCACCAGCACGCACTGACGTTCAGCCTGATGAAGCGCATTTAGCGCGAAACGGCCGCCGCTGATCTGTGCGTGCGGTGAACTGCCTCTCCCCCACTGCCTGATGTTTTTGTGGATTACAATAAAGCTGCAATATTTGACCACACTGGTGAGTGCCGCTATTTTTTCATCTTTCTATATTACTTTCAGCTTGAGTCTTGCTTTCATAGCTGAGCACCGCCGCCTGTGTGTGTCCTCTACAGCCGTATCCAGCATTGGATTCTGACACGCTTGCACGCCGAGCCGCAGTGAGTGGTGCCGCCCCTATCTCGTTTTTGCTACATTGTTCCTGGACTGTTTCTTTGGGGCTAGAGCACACTACACATTACCGGCTCATTAGTACACCAGATCCGCATTTTGCAACTATTCTTACGATATGGCTACAGAGGTATCCAGCCAGTCCCTACTGGAAGGCAGACAGGGGGCAGAGGATTTCTTCACACAATGCAACGCCAAAGACGCCCTGCAAAATTTAAGCACTCGCGCACTTGAAGCTAAAGTTGCGCAACTGGCAGATAAGGAGATCCGTCTCTTCTGGACAGTTAAATCACTGAAATCTTATCAAGAAAGTGGAAGAGTGCCTAGGGGCTTAAGGATTTACAAGGTTCCCGCACAGTTTGAACATGATGATTTGTTTTTAAAAGAATGGCAGTCACTGCACATGAGTTTCTCTCTGCAAATATTGGAAACTGTATTGAAAAGAGATATAAAAGAGTATGACATTATCAAAGACGAACTGGATAAAGCTCGAGGAGAGCTGGAATCCAGATTATCTGAAACCTTAATGGACGCCTTTGAAAAGAAGTTAAGTAAAAAATTAACTGTCATACAAGCAGAGGTAAAAGAACGAAAAAGAGATAAATTTGTCAGAGACAAACACGATTATGACACCGGTACCATTTTTAACTGGAATACTGGGAAAAGATTTAATAACAAAAGACAACAAAGGAAGAAAATTCCACGACGTCAAAATAATGACTATTGGACAACAGATTCCGACTCCAGTATTTCGGATGATCCCGGCCATCTACCAGCCAATTCTGTAAGAGAGCCATGTGACCCTTTAGTAAAAGGATTAGAAGAGGAGGGAGAAAGAACAGGAAAAACAACAAGTGTCAGGAAGTCAGGAAGAGAGAAGAAACAAGTCTCCTGGAGGAAGTAGATGACCCCCTCCACCCAGAGGAAAATTTAGTGATCAATTTGTCTGGTCACCCATTACCACCTGGGTGTGTTAAAATCCTGAACAAAGGACTTGGTTATAGCCTGACTGAAAAATTTGATCCAACAACCTTCGAGGTCGATCTGTTCAAAGCTACCCGCAAGCTTTATCTGCACAAGCTCTTCAAAGATACCCCACAGAAGCCAGCCATAACATTGGGAGAAGTACCACTTCAGATGGACTCTGGAGCCTTCCAAATATCAAATAAATTGAGTGAAGAGGAACAAGCCTGCCTAGCATTCCTAGCTGGAATGGATACCACTGAGGCATCCCCCTGCGATGCGTCCGTTGTACCATTTAGTGGTGGAGTCAGATCTACTTTTTGCCCCCCTATGCCCGCTGGGAGTAGCATTGATATCTTCCAATACCAAGTCATGAGGGATATTAAAGCGGTAATATATTCCACCGCCCAACCCAATATTACTAGCGAGGAACAAAAAGCCCTACAATGGCTACGTTCACAGGAGGATATAATAGTGAAACCAGCGGACAAGGGGGGCAATATAGTTCTCATGTCCAGAGAATTTTATGTCAACGAAGCCCTTAGACAATTGGGCGATACTGGGGTATATGAAAGGTTACGGGGGGACCCCTTGCCGGATACCCAGTCGTCACTACAATCCCTCGTCAAGAAATATATAGGGATTGGTTTTTTATCTAAAAACCTGTTGGAAAAACTTGTCCCGCTCTCACCAGCCAAACCCTCATGGTATTTTCTTCCGAAGATCCACAAGTCGCTGAGCCACCCCCCGGGACGTCCTATCGTCGCGGGGATTGGCTCAGTGACTGAGCCTATCTCCAAGTATTTGGATTGGCTGTTGCGACCGGTACTCAGTAGCGCCCCCGCCTACCTCAGGGATACCAATGATTTTCTATTGGCCCTGAAGGATATTTGTTGGCAGAAGAGTTACCATCTGGTATCCCTCGATGTGGAGAGCCTCTACACCCGCATCCCTCATGATGCCGGTGTAGAGGCTGTCCTTGACATCGTGGTGAACCTGGGTAAGAGCCCTATATATTGTGAGTTTGTAGGGGAGGCGCTCAAATTTGTTTTAACCAACAATGTATTCCAATTTGATGGCGAGTGGTTCAGACAAAAACTCGGCACGGCTATGGGGACCCCCGTCTCCTGCACCTTCGCCAATATGTACCTTTCCAGACTAGAGGATAGATATGTTTATTCTGTGAGTAATCCTTTTCTGTCCAAATTAAAAACATACCTGCGGTTTGTAGATGATATATTCATAGTCTGGGAAGGTACAGAGGAAGAGTGCAATCATTTCGTTGATTATATGAATAGAAATGATATGGGCATGACTTTCACGGTGAACTTCGGGGGAGATAAATTGCAATTCCTGGATGTGGCTGTCTTGGTGGAAGGCGACGAGTTGGTCACGGAGGGCTTTCGCAAGCCCACGGCGACCAACTCCTTGCTCCACCACGACAGCTTCCACCCAGAGAGTGTCAAAAAGGCTGTCCCATACGGTCAATTTATTAGACTGAGACGTATAAACAGCAGAGACAGTGGTTATCGTAGACAGGCGAATGACCTCAAACACCGTCTAATGAAGAGAGGTTACCCTGAAAATACACTCAATAAAGATATGGAAAAGGTAGAGGAAATTTTCTCACAAGATTATCTCTTGAGGGGCGAGAATCGGAGAAGGGAGAAAGGTGCAGATTCAGCAAAAAGCAGTAGATTTGCGTTCTCCTTTAAATACAGCCCTATGGCTGACCGCATCCGATCAGTCATATTCAAAAACTGGGACGTTTTAAGGAGGGACGCAACTCTAAGTGAGCTGACAGGACAGAGACCCCTTATCTCCTTCAGAAGGAGTCACACAGTTAAAGACAAAATTGTTAGAAGTAGGCTCCAAAAAGACAGCAGTAAAAATTGGCTTATAAGTAATCGACCTAATGGTAATTACAGGTGTGGAAATTGTTCACTCTGCACCAATAATCCACAGAAAAAGATTATTGAATTTGCCGGTATTCGGCATAAAGTCAATAATTTCATTAATTGCCGGAGTACCTATGTGGTCTACTTATTGATGTGCACGTGTGGACGGTTTTACATCGGTAAAACCATTAGATGCCTCTTCGAACGGATAAGAGAACACTTCAATTCTATCAAAACCGGCAAAGGTTGTCCGAGACTGATAGAACATATCAGAAGTGTGCACAATGGTGACACGAAGTGTATCTGTTTTTCCGGGTTGGAAGTCGTATCCACGCCCCCTCAAGGGGGAGATAGACACCGCCTCCTGCTACAGAGAGAAGCCAAATGGGTATTGCGCACGGGAGCCCTGGGGGAATTAGGACTCAATGATAGAAATGATCTAAGTCCGTTTTTGTAATATCCCAAGTATGCAGGGCTTCCACTCTTTTTTCCCCCCCTTCTACCGTGTTCTATATGTGCGCTTTCTTTGGCGATTGCATGCGCATTACTTGCACATTGTTTTAACATGTACGTTGTTTTAATCATCTCCCCAGTGCGGACGTGACCTGAGTTGTCAGTCTCCATGACAGCAGCTCACGCCGGCACTTAAAAAGGAGCTGTGCACCAGCACGCACTGACGTTCAGCCTGATGAAGCGCATTTAGCGCGAAACGGCCGCCGCTGATCTGTGCGTGCGGTGAACTGCCTCTCCCCCACTGCCTGATGTTTTTGTGGATTACAATAAAGCTGCAATATTTGACCACACTGGTGAGTGCCGCTATTTTTTCATCTTTCTATATTACTTTCAGCTTGAGTCTTGCTTTCATAGCTGAGCACCGCCGCCTGTGTGTGTCCTCTACAGCCGTATCCAGCATTGGATTCTGACACGCTTGCACGCCGAGCCGCAGTGAGTGGTGCCGCCCCTATCTCATTTATTTTTTTCAGTTCAGTCATATTCAGGTGTGGTGATACCGGTTATGTTTATTTTTTATATGTAAAATTAAGGGGTGAATAATGTTTTTTTTTTTTTAAACATTTTTTACTGTCATTTTTTTGTCACCTTTGCTTGTACCATAGACTGCAATAGAATACTATTGCAGTCTATGGGATTCTGACAGGCGGCTGCCGAGCTGTGCCTCAGACACAGCTTAGCAGGAAGTAGCTATGACAGGTCTAGAAACATTCACTGGGCCCCAGGCTGTCATAGCAACCAATTGGAGCCCCACGATTTCACAGTAGAAGCTGTGATGGGATGACAGAGGGAGCCCCATCCCTGATGGGGTCACAATTAACAGTGGCATATGAGGGGTTCAATGGAGGGATTGGGGTCATTGCAGATCTCGGTCACTGCTGATCTGCTGTATTATGGCACCCGCCATGTATGGAGAGTTACATGGAGTAACTTCAAAACTTATATCCAACTTGTTTTATATTTAGGTTGTTAAAATGTGAAAAAATGCTTATTCTCTGACCTGATGGAAAGGTACATGATGTAAACTGTAGTTAAGGTAATATTCTTACCGGTGACTATATTTGCGAGTTACAACCTCATGTGACCAACACTCTGATCTCCAACTGACAAAGTACAGGAAGTCAGTTACTTCTCTATTCATTCCTATGAGATTTACATTGAATACAGAAACTGGCTTATAAGATGCTGTGTTATTTGGACAGTCAGAGTGTTGGTCACATGACACAGCTGAGGATCAGAAGAGAGGTTATAAATCACAAATACAATCACTTGTAAAAAAATAAATAAAAATACTTTCACTACAGTTTTTACATTATGTTCCGTTCTAACAGGTCAGAAAATACTAATGCTTCTTTAATAAAGTTAATTAAAATATGTTTATTATAATCTTTGCATTTTTATTTATAAGTATATGCAAACAATATTACAGGATTAATCTGCGGTTCTTTGTGAAGATTCAAACTGTATAAAAGGGTGAACCACGAAAATTGCATCATCAAGGTTTACAGTGACTTAAAAAAAAATGAGTCTCCTCCCAATATAAATACCATAATTACTATTAATAGTGGTATTTAGGGGGTTAAAGAGGTTAGTACGGGATGTATACATACCTCCAGTTCCACCTAAGTGTGGAAAGGGGTGAACTCCATTTTATACAAACTCCTGTGCACCTAAGCAGCAATCAAAATTATAATTTCTTTTTAAAGTCGGTATTCCCAAAACATATATTTAATGTGCACAGACATATACATGTGCTACAATGTACACATTATTGCCCTGTAAATGTGGATCTCACAGTCAATCACACTATATGCATTCTCTCTACTCAGATGGAGTGCTCTGTGCTTGAATCAGCGTGTTCTGTGATTCTCTGTTACAATCAGAGCTTTAATCTTAAATACTGAATTATAGAGCAGAAGAAACATCTCCTGAGACTTTATTTTCAAAGGGTATTAGTTACAAGAAAATTGATCATTCATGGACTCTGTTTTCATATACAGTCATGTGAAAAAATTAGGACACCCTTTGAAAGCATGTGGTTTTTTGTAACATTTTTAATAAAAGGTTATTTCATCTCCGTTTCAACAATACAGAGAGATTAAAGTAATCCGACTAAACAAAGAAAACTGAAGAAAAGTCTTTTCAAGATCTTCTGTAAATGTCATTCTACAAAAATGCCTATTGTTTTTTTTTTTTTTTTGTAAATTCTTTATTTAAGACTTTTTTCAATTTTTAACAACCCATAGCATGATGGGCAACAGGATTAATAATGAGTACAACATACTAATAAAGCATGAATACAAGAAATGACAAATGACAAGTCAAAAATTGCACATCCTTACTCGGAAATACCACATAATCATGTGGAACAGTAGAAAGCAAATGGAATCTAAAATCACTGCATAGACGCGGAGAGGGGGGGACAAGGAAGGAAAGAGGAAGGGCGAAGGGAAGGGAAAAGGGAAAGGAGACAGCATTCCCGAACCTGCACTCTCACTCAGATGCTAGGATTGTTTTTCCTTCCGCAGATTCAAAGAAGTCCAACCAACGACTCCAGGTCTTGGTGAACTTTTTTTCAGTATGTCTCAATGATGAAGTGAGGTCCTCCATTCTCATAACCTCCTGAACTCTATTAATCCCACATTGATAGGGAGGGAGCAGATGATTGCCTCCACAGACTGGGGATGCAGGCTCTGGCCGCGTTTACCAAGTGCCTTACCACAGACTTGTTGTAGGATGACAAAGGAATCTCGCACTGATGGAGCAGGAAGAAAGCAGGTGACTTAGGGAGGGTATATGTAGTGAATTTAGAAGTAATTTCCCACACTGAGTTCCAAAATGTCGATAGAAGGGGACAAGACCAGAAGATATGTAGCAACGTACCCCTCTCAGAGCCGCAGCGCCAGCAGAGGGGAGAGGTAGATGGGAATATGGAGTTAAGTCTAGTAGGGACTCTATACCAGCGTGACATGAGCTTGAAACCCGATTCCTGAATATTACTGGCCATAGAAGTTTTGTGGATGCATGTGAAAAGTCTCAGCCGTTGGTCCGAAGAGAGCGTGATATCCAAGTCAGCTTCCCATTGTGAGACAAAATTGGGAGGAGGTTGGTCTGGGGGAGATATTAGTAAGCCATATGCGCGGGAGAGGGTACGTCTAGTTACTCCAGACTGCTCACAGATGAACTCAAAGTCCGTCTTATCACGAGCGTACGCAGACGCAGGAGGGAGTGTAGACATAAAGTGTGTAAGTTGTCTAGATTGCCAAGGATTAAGAGTAGGCGTTCCTGATATCTCTGAAATCTGTTGAGGGGTAAGCCATTGGTTTGAGGCAGTCAGATGATGGGCCCTAAATTTGTTACATCTTATTAGTTCCTTAAAGGGACCGCGCTCTAATCCTGGAGGGAATTGAGGGTTGCCCAGGATAGGGAACATAGGAGAAGGGGATGGAGAGATACCCGGGTGACTTTGAATACTGGCAAAGGCTTTCAAGGAGGGGCCTATAGTCGGGTGCAGGCGTGCTTCCAATGGGGTCTGGGTGGACAACCAAGGGATGGCTGACAATGGAGCAATCAGAAAGGATTGCTCAACTGAGACCCATTGTTTGTAGGCTTGGTGACGACACCAATCTACTACCCTAAGAAGGTGTGAAGCCCTATGATATGAGAGGAAGTCCGGGAGCCCAAGACCACCCTCAAGCTTGGGACGGAAGAGTATTGACCTTGCTATCCTGGATGGTTTACCTGCCCATATGAAATGTGTCAACATTTTCAGAAGAGTATGGAAGAAGAGTCTGGGGATGTGTATCGGTAAGGCTTGGAAGAAAAATAGAATTTTTGGCAGGACATTCATTTTAAAAATGGATATCCTTCCAAACCATGAGAACGTTCCAATATTCCACCTGTCTAGGTCTGATTTTATATTCCGGAGAAGAGGCGGGTAGTTGACCTGATATAATTCCGAGAGTGTGGGGGTGAAGCAAGATCCCTAGATATTTTAGAGACGACCGAGCCCATTTAAACGGGAAAGTTCTCCGAAATAGATTGGACCGTAGAAGCGGGAAGAGTTATGTTTAAAGCTTCCGATTTTTGATAATTAATTTTAAAGTTCGAAAGGTGAGCATATGTCTTTAGTTCCTGCAAGAGGTTCGGGAGCGTAACCCTGGGATTGGTGAGAAAGAACAGAAGATCATCAGCGTAAGCTGCAACCTTGTGCGATGTCTCACGAATCCGTAGCCCTGAAATATCGGGGTTCCCCCGTATATGACACAGAAGCGGCTCTAGACAAATCACGAAAATTAAAGGGGAAAGGGGACAGCCCTGTCTTGTTCCATTGCGAATAGACAGGGGCATGGAAAACTGGCCATTCACCTTAACCACTGCCGTGGGGTTGGAGTAAAGATTAGTAATACGAGCCAACATTTTATCCCCCATACCCACGCAACGTAGAGTTTCAAACATAAATTCCCAATTCACCCTATCGAACGCCTTTTCGGCATCGGTAGATAGGAATAAAGTTGGGGTCTTAGAAGTGACGGCTTGATAGATCATGTTAATTGCTCTTGTAGTGCTATCACGGGCTTCCCTAAGGGGCAAGAAACCTGTTTGGTCTAGATGAATTATTTTTTGGAAATGTGGTAGAAGGCGAGTGGCAAGAATTTTAGAAAATAACTTCAGATCTACATTGATCAGGGAAATGGGACGGTAATTTTGGCAATGGGAGGGATCTTTCCCTTCCTTGGGTACTACTGTGATGTGAGCTCTAAGAGTGTCATTTGGAAGAGTGCGGGCCCTATCCAACGAGCTAAAGGCAGCTATAAAATGATCAGGCAAAATGTCCTTAAACTGCTTATAGTAGGAAAGCGTGAGTCCGTCCGGACCAGGAGCCTTCCCAGTTTGGGAGTTTTTAATAGCTGCCTGTAACTCATTTAATGATATGGGTGACTCCAATTCAGAAACCGCTTCTGGGGGGAGAGATGGTAAGCCCGCCGACTCAAGATAAGCTTTCACTGAGGGCTTGAATTCAGGGCTAACGGATTGGTGAGAGTCGTCCAGATTGTACAGGGTGTGATAATACGATCTAAATGCTTCTGTTATTTCCTTCGGGAAAGAAGTCTTTCTTCCGGAAGTAAGTGACACATGGGGGACAAAGGAGCGTAATTTGGTCTTTTGCAAAGCCCGTGCAAGGGTTCTACCTGGTTTGTTACCATGCTCATAGTAATGCCTCCGGCATTTAGTTAAGGTCGCTTTGGCTTTTGAAAGACATAAAGAGCGCACCTGATCTCTCAGCTGGGTAAGTTCCGCTCCCAGCTGCAAGTCCAGAGTCCGCTTATGCTGCTGTTCTATCTCGTGGATGCGAGACAGAAGAGTAGATATCTTTGCTGCTCTTTCCTTTTTCAAACGGGACCCTAGTTTAATAAAAGAGCCTCTGATAAAACATTTATGGGCTTCCCAAATGGTAAGGGGGTCGCTATCGGGAGTCACATTATTCACAAAATACTCGGCCAGGTCTCTCCGGACTTCAGTGATGACTTGGAGATCTTGGAGAAGTGAGTCATTTAATTGCCAATGCCAGGCTCTGGGTTGATGGGTCGGGAATGAGATGGATATGGAGACTAAGGCGTGGTCCGAGAAGGTAATGGAGTCAATCTCTGCTTTGGAGAGAAGGTCTAGATTAGCATGTTTCAGGAGGAAGTAGTCTAATCTGGAATAGGAGTTGTGGGGGTGGGAAAAGAATGAGTAGTCTCGGGATGTTGGATAGAGGATACGCCAGGCATCAGCGAGTTGGTGGGAGAACAAGAGCTCCTTAAATTTGGTAATGGCGGAAAGAGGGAAGGAAACTTGGCCCTTGGAGGAGTCCACGCGAGGATTCAGGACAATGTTAAAGTCTCCTCCCAGAATCAAAAGACCCTCCGTGAACTCCTCCAAGGCCCTGAGGGTCTTAGACAAGAAACCCACCTGACCATTGTTAGGGGCATAGACTGTAAGCCAATGTAACCTTATAACCGGCCAAGTTACCCTTTAAGAATAGATACCTGCCTGCCCCATCAGTGCGAGAGTCGATCAGATTCCACGAGATATTGTTGGAGACGAGAATGGAGACGCCTTTTGTCTTGGTATCAGGATCAGTGCTATGGTAGGCATGCGGAAAACGTCTGTCTGAGAGCTTTGGAGTAGAAGAGGAACGGAAATGCGTTTCCTGGATGAACGCTACATGTGCACGTTTCTTCCAGAGAAGACGCAGTAAGGACGATCTTTTTTCCGGTAAGTTCAACCCCTGTACATTAAGGGAGACCAATAAAACATCAGACATGTTTCAACAATCAGAAAACAAGTAGCAACAAATTATCTCAGTGAGAGTGAGGAGTGCAGACAGCCGGGATAGGAGGAGGCAAGGATAGGGGACGAGGAAAGTGGGAAGGAGGGAAGGGGAAATCTAGCCCTCAGCCGAGGGACAAACACCTAACTAGGTGTAAATAACTGCGAGTGTCCCGTCTCGTAGAGTTTACTAAGACAGGAATTCACAGTGCCCTAGTGGGGGAGGAGGAACAGATGGCGGCTACTAAAGAAAAATTAAAGCATAACACACGGAAAGCCATCCGTGACCAGAAACCAAACAAATATGAACATACTTGCATCTCAAAGACCCCTTCCCCAGAGATTAAGACATTTTGACACTTTGACTTTTTGACTGGGGAGGACAGAGGAGGATAAAGATAGGAGTAGAAACTCCCCAGAGAGAGGGAGAGAAATTAGCACAGGGGAAAGCCAAAAAGCACTTGAGAGGAAATATTAGGACTACCCTAAGACCCTATGAATCCATGACAAATGAAAGACATGGAGAGCGACTCAGTCGAGCCCCTTTCAATAATACCAACACAGAGTCCCAGTAGTAAAGGCCAACAAAGGAGGATCAGCGAGGAGGTGGAGGAAGACGTCGTGGAGGTTGGTTTTGTGATCTGGAGCGATGGTCACGGTGCGAGCTGGAACGGCCCGGAGATGCCCGCCTCGGGGAGGTGGATGATCTTCTTTGCGGGAAATCCGGATCTTGTGGCAGTCCTTGTAGGAAAGGCAGGCAATGTCCAGTCAGGAACTGTGAAGGGACGGACGTCGAGAAATCTGAACAGTTCCGGCAGATCCGCCGGAGAACGGACCTGCATTGTTTGGCCATTGGAGTACCGGACAATAATATGAAATGGATGACCCCATCGGTAGGATGCTCCTGCGTCTTTAATTGCTTCTAGCAGGGGCCTAACCATTCTTCGCATCGATAAGGTTAGGCGAGATACATCAGGAAGGATAGTAATCGGTGTGTCTTCAAAGTAGAGCTCCTTCTTTTCCCAAGCTTTTCGTAGGATACGTTCTTTGATTGTGTAAAAATGAACCCGGCATATGACATCTCGTGGTCTCTCCCCATCACGATTTCTGGGTCCTGCGGTTCTGTGAACTCTATCCAGCTCAATCTTGGTATGAGGAGGATTGTCCAAGACTGAGTTAAAAATGTCGACCACAGGTGGAGTATAGCTGGTCGTTGGGAATAAATTCTGGGATGTTACGTAGCTTAATATTATTCCGGCGACCTCTATTTTCCACATCAGTCGAGGTGCAGAGAGAAGTCCTGTATTTGAGAAGCATGTGCAGATAATATCTCCGAGTGGGAATGAACCATAGAGGCAGTATTTGCATAGCGATTTTCTAGCGAGGATAAGCGGTCATCTAAGTGATGGACGTCATCTCGGACCGCTTGTATGGCCTGAGCCTGCTTGTTCTCAATACGGGCCACCTGTGCCTCCAGATCAGATTTCGTCGGTAAAGCCCTTATCATTTCCCACAGTTCTGCCAGTGTGCGGTCAATGGAGGGTGGGGGTAGGGAGGACCCCTGTGGCTCTTCTGAGTGCTGCGGCAACGTAGAAAAGATGCCCGGTATACTCTGGCTGAGAGATTGGGAAGCTGGAATGGGCCCCATGTGACCCTGAGTAGTGGATAGCGGATATCCAGGGTGGCTCCTTATCTCCCAGAGAACCCCTTGGGGAGCTGGCAGCAGGGGAGTTCACATAACAGCGTCCCTTTCCAGAAGCTGCCCAGGCCCAGTCGTATTTCGGCCTGCCACGCATGGAGAGGCGGTAGCAGCTCGCAGGCCCTCATTTTCAGTAGGCCTCAAAACGGCCTGAGTGACGGTACCTGCCTGATCCTGCTGAGGCGGTGCAGCTTGGCGCCCTGGAGGAGTCGGATGGGCCTCCGGAGTCAGCAAGGTAGGAGCCGTGCAATAGGTGGTTACACCGCCCGGGTGCCGCTCTTGTGTGTGGGTAGGCTCCGCTGCCGGCGCCATTGAGAACGGCTGTGCTGTTGGGCGCAGAGACGCTGGAGTCGCGGCCATTGCGGGTGAGTCACCGCCGTCCTGCTGGGTGGATCGGAGGAAGCGGCCGATAGACTGTTCAGGAGGGACCGTGGGCTGACTCTTCGATCGTCTCCCTTTAGTCATGGCCAAGAAAGGCTGGCAGGGAAGCGGTCTTCTTAGGTTCTCCTGAGGCTGGTCACGGAGCTCTCCTAACTCACGTCTTCACGCCGCCATGCCGAAGCCACGCCCCCAAAAATGCCTATTCTAACTGAGGAAAAAGATAGGACACCCTCACATGTATTCCCTCTTAAATTGGCTCAGATCTCACACAGGTATATCACACCAGGTGCACATAATTAGTAGATCGTTACTCTGCATGTTGAATGAGGCTTGCCCTATTTAAACCTCAGACATTTAGTTTGGTGTGCTCCTGACTGTTGAAGTGAGAGTGAGCACCATGGTGAGAGCAAAAGAGCTGTCAGAGGACTTCAGAAAAAAGATTGTAGCAGCCTATGAGTCTGGGAAGGGATTTAAAAAGATCTCAAAAGATTTTGAAATCAGCCATTCCACTGTCCGGAAGATAGTCTACAAGTGGAGGGCTTTCAAAACAACTGCCAACATGCCCAGGACTGGTCGCCCCAGCAAGTTCACCCCAAGAGCAGACCGCAAGATGCTAAAAGAGGTCTCCAAAAACCCTAAAGTGTCATCTCGAGAACTACAGCAGGCTCTGGCTACTGTTGATGTAGAAGTACATGCCTCTACAATCAGAAAGAGACTTTACAAGTTTAACTTGCATGGGAGGTGTGCAAGGAGGAAACCTTTGCTTTCCAAGAGAAACATCGAGGCCAGACTGACATTTGCCAGAGATAAAGTTGACAAAGACCAGGACTTCTGGAATAATGTTCTTTGGACAGATGAGTCCAAAATTGAATTATTTGGACACAACAGCAGAGGACATGTTTGGCGTAAACCAAACACAGCATTCCAAGAAAAGAACCTCATACCAACTGTGAAGCATGGAGGTGGAAGTGTCATGGTTTGGGGCTGCTTTGCTGCAGCAGGACCTGGTCAGCTCACCATCATAGAATCCACGATGAATTCTACTGTGTATCAGAAGGTGCTTGAAGAACATGTGAGACCATCAGTTAGAAAATTAAAGCTGAAGCGGAACTGGACCATGCAACATGACAATGACCCAAAACATACTAGTAAATCAACCAAAGATTGGCTGAAAAAGAAGAAATGGAGAGTCCTGGAATGGCCAAGTCAAAGTCCAGATTTGAATCCCATTGAGATGCTGTGGGGTGACTTGAAAAGGGCTGTACGTGCAAGAAACCCCTCAAACATCTCACAGCTGAAAAAGTTCTGCATTGAGGAGTGGGGTAAAATTTCCTCAGACCGATGTCGAAGACTGGTAGATGGCTACAAGAACCGTCTCACTGCAGTTATTTCAGCCAAAGGAGGTAACACTCGCTATTAGGGGCAAGGGTGTCCTATCTTTTTCCTCAGTTAGAATAGGCATTTTTGTAGAATGACATTTACAGAAGATCTTGAAAAGACTTTTCTTCAGTTTTCTTTGTTTAGTCGGATTACTTTAATCTCTCTGTATTGTTGAAACGGAGATGAAATAACCTTTTATTAAAAATGTTACAAAAAACCACATGCTTTCAAAGGGTGTCCTAATTTTTTCACATGACTGTACGTCACCAACACAACTCACCCCTCCAGGTATTTAATTCTGCATTGTCTAGAAGAGGAAACAATGAATACATATAGCTATCTACCTGACTTTATAGTGTGGCTATAAGTGACATATCTTATTGCTGAAAATCCAAAAAGAATCAGTGGAAAAATTCACGAGTTACTGTACATGCAGATTTTCCTGCAGATTTGCCATGGATTTCATCCTCCGCATTGTAAAGGGTGAAATCCGGGGTGAAAATCAGCAACATAGATTCAGATACTGCAGATTAAAAATCTGTATTGTATGTCAAGTTATCTGCAGATTCTGTTGCGTAAAATTTCCGCAGTGTGTGGAAGAGAATTTTTATAATGTGAAGGTCAAGGATTGTCTGCAGCATCATATAGAGCAGTGATGGTGAACCTTTTAGATACTGAGTGCCCAAACTTCAACCTAAAGCCCACCTATTTATCGCAAAGTGCCAACACGGTAATTTAACCTGAATTCTACAGTCAAACAAACATAGTATATCTTCCATGTACTCTATCATTTAGCAATAATAGCCTGCTACACTCCGTGCGCTGCCTGTGTTGTTCATAGCGAGCCCTGCGCTGATGAAGGGCAGGAAAAATCTAAGTCATATTAGTGTGCCATAGACTTTTTCCAGGGTGCGGGTGCCCACAGAGAGGGCTCAGAGTGCCGCCTCTGGCACCCGTGCCATAGGTTCGCCAACACTGATATAGAGTATACAGACACATCACTGCTGCAGCCAGGTAAACAAATCCCAGCAGGGGAGAGTATACCTTTTTTTCTGATTTTACAACAATTCCTGCTTGGTATCTTTTTGAATAATTATGCAGATCACAAAATACACAGTAAGATTATCAGTGTGTTTATGCCAGTTATCCCATTTGTGTTAAGGACTCCACCAGCCACTTTTCCAACACAAATGGCAATTTTAGTTTGTTCCAGAAAATGGAGATGTGAAAGAAGAAAGAAGTGGAGCAAAATCTTCAAAAATCTCCACCCTGAATGTTAAAGGGTCCTTCAGCTAAACCTAATGCCAAAATTAGTTCTCATTAATCAAATCATTTAAGTCAGTGGTACCTAATGAACTGCCCAGCGACCAGGAACTAATGTCATAGCAGTAGTGATCTGCGTTCACTTTTTACATTGGCATTGTTACGAGGCACTTAGGGGCACTGGTCATGACTTTTAAGAAAGCAGTTTGACGGGCTATTATGGAGGTGCTGTAGCTCACAAAGACTGCAAATTTGATCATGTAAATGAGCCTTCTATATGTTTGTATGTTGTATTCCTCTTGCTCTAACCATGTATATGTAGATATACATGGTTATACCATGACTGTTATATGTAGACTGTTATATGAGTCACAGGCCATACATTAAATACATCATGATTGCATTTTACTCATTTTGGGCTAAAAATCATTTTTTTCAATTGGTTTATTAAAAATATTGAACCATTCGGTCACAAAGGGTTAACTGTCTAGCTGTGTGAATGGTACTTTCACTTTCAATTTGTGCCAGACATCTTATAAACCTTATCTCCAAATTACTAAAATCACACTAATTTAGCCACACTAATAAGCCACATTCATATCAGTAAGATAAGAATTGAGCTATAATGAGTGTTTAGGAGGTCAGAGATCAGAGATAAGGAGTCCATCAGCTGAGCTATATGATCGAACAGAGTGATAATTCAGAGCCTGCTACTAGAGAATCTCAAGGCTGTACAGAGACAGGGGTTCAACATTTTAATAAAGATCAATTGAAAAAAAAGATTTTTAGCTCAAAATGAGTACAATGCAAAAATAAAAAAAATTGCTCCAAAAGTATACATAGCCTTTAAGTCTCTATAATTTGGCAGGTTGGCTACCAACAAAATAATCAGATATTGGCACTATTTTTCACTCATGGCCAAATTCCTGTTTTTTCACATTTCGAAAACAAAATATATGACTTCTTCCCAATAAAAAAATGCAATATTACATTTATGGTTGTACATATATTGTTTAAGAATGTTATATAGTCAGGCAATTAGGAAGCAGCACTGCATTGCTTTCTTTCCATTACACTTAAAGTCAGGGAGGTGCAGAGTAGAGCAATTATTACCAGTAGAGTAAAAAGCATTTATATAACTACAATCATGTCTCATGATAATCCAAGAGAAAATGTGTTTTTACCATTGCACTCTATAGTGTGGCACAGTAAGCACTGATTCATTGGATATCATCAGGTCATTCCTGACAAGTTTTTTTGGTGTTACATAATTGTGGCATGTATTTCTAAGCGAAAGGAAGAATAAATCTAGCCAGAAAATGATATTAAATGTGCACATTGAGGGAGTCATGTACATTAGAAGGAAGGATAAAACATTAAAGGATCAGCCCCATTGATATGCATTCATATGTTGCAATTAAATTACATCTCTTCTAAGCCTACATGGGCATCTCAATAAATTAGAATTTCATTTTAAAGGGCTTCTGTCACCCCACTAAACTTTTTTTTTTTTTTTTGCTTACTTATAATCCCTACACTGCGATTTATGGCTACATGATCAAATTAATCATTTTGGTCCTGTAGATTTAGTTTAAAACAAGCTTTTAAAATATGCTAATTACCTTGCTACCAGCAAGTCGGGCGGCTACTTGCTGGTAGGAGCCGCATCCTCCGATCGTAAAGACGCCCCCTCCGCATTGTGATTGACAGGGCCAGGGAACGGGATCGTTCTCTGCTGGCCCTGCCTGTTTGCATTTAAAATCTTGCGCCTGCGCCGCGGCCGTACCTGTCTTCAATTGGCGCAGGCGCACTGAGAGGCGGCCGCTCCATCCTCAATGCGCCTGCGCCGGGTGTAGATGTGACGTCATCGGCGCAGGCGCATTGAGGATAGAGCGGCCGAGCGAGCGGCCGCCTCTCAGTGCGCCTGCGCCAATTGAAGACAGGTACGGCCGCGGCGCAGGCGCAAGATTTTAAATGCAAACAGGCAGGGCCAGCAGAGAACGATCCCGTTCCCTGGCCCTGTCAATCACAATGCGGAGGGGGCGTCTTTACGATCGGAGGATGCGGCTGCTACCAGCAAGTAGCCGCCCTACTTGCTGGTAGCAAGGTAATTAGCATATTTGAAAAGCTTGTTTTAAACTAAATCTACAGGACCAAAATGATTAATTTGATCATGTAGCCATAAATCGCAGTGTAGGGGTTTATAAGTAAGCAAAAAAAAAAAAAAAAGTTTAGTGGGGTGACAGAAGCCCTTTAAAGTGAATTTATTTCAGTAAACTCATATATAGATTCATTACATACAGAGTTATCTATTTCAAGTATTTATTTTAATGTTGATGATTATGGCTTACAGCTAATGAAAACCCAATAGTCAAGTATCTCAGAAAATTAGAATATTATGAAATAGTCCAATAATGTAGACACATTGTGCCACACTGTAATAAGCTAAGCAACACAAAACACCTGCAAAGCTTTCCTAGGCCTTTAAATGGTCCCTCAGTCTGGTTCAGCAGGATACACAATCATGTGGAAGCCACAAAAAGTCATTGGTAAAGAAGCTGTCTGTTGACAGTGTGCTATATCCAAGTATCATAATGTGAAGTTGAGTGGAGGGAAAAATTGTGGTAGAAATAGGTGCACAAGCAACAGTGATAACCGTAGCCTTGAAAGGATTGTCAAGGAAAGGACTGATCTGTGGCTGGTCAGTGCTTCAAGAGTAACCAGACACAGATGTATGTAGGACATGGGCTACAACTCTCACATTCCTTGTGTCAAGCCACTCATGACACAAAGACAACATCAGAAGTGTCTTGCCTGGGTTAAGGAGAAAAGGGACTGGACTGTTGCTAAGTGGTCCATAGGCCTGTTTTCAGATATAAGTACATTTTGTATTTCATTTGGAAATCAAGGTCCCAGAGTCTGGAGGGAGAAGCACACAATACTAGTTGCTTGAGGTCTAGTATAAAGTTTCCACAGTCAGTGATGGTTTGGGGAGCCATGTCATCTGCTGGTGTTGGTCCACTGTGTTATATCAAGTCCAAAGTCAGTGCAGCCGTCTACCTGGAAATTTTAGAGCACTTCATGCATCCCTCTGCTGACAAGCTTTATGGAGATGCTGATTTCATTTTCCAGCAGAACTTGGCACCTGTTCACACTGCCAATAGTGCTAATACCTTGTTTAATAGCCATCACTGTGCTTTATAGGCCAACAAATTTGCCTGATCTAAACCTTATAGAGAATCTATGGGGTACTGTCAAGAGGAAGATGAGACACCAGACCCAACAATGCAGACGAGCTGAAGGCCGCTATCAAGGCAACCTGGTCTTCCATAACACCTCAACAGTTCCACAGGCTGATCACCTCCATGACACGCCGCATTGATGCAGTAATTCATGCAAAAGGAGCCCCGACCAAGTATTGAGTGCATATACTGTACATACTTTTCAGTAGGCCAACATTTCTGTATTACAATTGTTTTTTAATTGGTCTTATATAATATTCTAATTTTTTGAGATACTGACTTTTAGGTTTTCATTAGCTGTAAGCCAGAATCATCCGCATTAAAAGAAACGCTTGAAATACATCACTCTGTGTATAATGAATCTATATATGAGTTAAATTTTTTTTAATTCAATTACTGAAATAAAAAAACTTTCTGGTGATATTGTAATTTATTGAGATGCACCTGTAAATCTAAAACAGGGGTATAAATTGGCGGGGGAGCGCAAACACTGGGTGCTTAATGCTAGGTGGGTACCATCAAGGATATTTAAAGCGATACTCTCATGAAATGGTAACTATAGACTTGCATAGAAAAGGAGATGTACGGTTCACAAAGCAGGTGGTTTGTAATTCAGCAGGTCAACGCGCCCATCACATGACCAAACTGGGGACCCGAAAAAAGGCTGCAATACATAGACGATGCTCCAAATGAGAATATAAAATATTGTGACGCACAGGAGGAACCAGAGATCATATGAGGTGGTCTCAGTGGAGAAGGTTCACCCTATCTACTCAATTAAATGACAATAGGAACAATATGGACTGGGCACTCTCTGATATCTCGACCAATATTGAATTTATTAGATATACCTAGTCCTACCCAATTGGGGGGGTGAACTCAGAACAATAAAATATCGCATAGAACATAAAAATCGAGGACATCTACAATAATATAATATCACAATAAAATCCATAACATAATCGATAAAAAATATTGCTGTGTAAAACAAAGTTCATATACTGATATTCGAACAATTGCTTAAACAGCATACACAATAGCGGCAATCAATAGTGTGAAATGCAAAACCTCAAGACCTTGAGGATCGATGTTTTGTTCGATTATGAATTAAAGCATGAAGATAAAAGTCTGAATCCTAAATAAATCACTTGGATCGAATTAGGTTGGTGAATGGGAACTTAATCGCATATACAACTTCTATTAAGCTATTGCCCAACAAACAGTTCTAGCGGCGTCCCGCTATGTTAAAATCTTAGTGGCGTCCCGCTGAAACAATTAACTGTGTGTTCCCAGCACACTTAAGCCGGCATAAAAAGATAAAAAAATCGAACAGTCTTACCATTCGATGGAGCAAGTGCCCAAAAAGTGCTCTGGATGTTGGTCTTTAGTATAATCGACCAGGTCTTACGAACTTTCTTCCGTCTAAACTCCCACGCCGGCGACTTGTTTTCACGTGGACCTCGATAGTTGTGCACGGTCTTTAATTCGACAAGATTTTAGTCACCTACTGCGCGGCAGACGGTATTAGGTGGGCACTTTCGTATAGATTTTCTTCATCACACTTGGCAAGAGATCCTTTGAGGGATTAAAACCAGACGTGTTTCGGGGTATTGCATAACCCCTTCCTCAGTGGTTGCAAATCCCCCCAGAATGCCCCTCTTTTATAGGGGTTGTGATGTCATACAAAGTCCGGTCTGGATCTTCTTGTTATCGGAACCAGATAATAATTTTAGTATATAGTAAGTGCTGCTATGTGTGAATAACTTAGACATCTGTATGCAAATATAAATACATATGGCCATCTAATTAATCATAAAATAAAGAAAAACAGAAGGGATAATAAAACCAGTCAAAAAATAACAAAGCAATATTGTAGCTCAAAATCCCAATATACAATTACACAGACTTAGTTGTTCTTTCAATTGGTCTATAAAACGCATCGGATCCCATGCGGTACCGGTGCGGCAATGTTGCGATTTTGTGTAAAAATTGCTAAATAGAACATCCACATTAATCCCTCCTCCATATAGGGGTATATTATAGCAATAATATACTATGCATCCCAAAATGAATTGTATTAAATATAATCTCCAATATGGACATGTCTGTTTCTTGCAGACCCACTTCGCGTGGGAGTTTAGATGGAAGAAAGTTCGTAAGACTACGGTCGATTATACTTAAAGACCAACGTCCAGAGCACTTTTTGGGCACTTGCTCCATCGAATGGTAAGACTGTTCGATCTTTTGATTTTTTTATCCCGGCTTAAGTGTGCTGGGAACACACAGTTAATTGCTTCAGCGGGACGCCACTGAGATCTTAACATAGCGGGACGCCGCTAGAACTGCTTGTTGGGGAATAGCTTAATACAAGTTGTATATGCGATTGAGTTCCCATTAACCAACCTCATTCGATCCAAGTGATTTATATGGGATTCAGACTTTTATCTTCATGCTTTAATTCATAATCGAAAAAACATCGATCCTCAAGGTCTTGAGGTTTTGCATTCCACACCATTGATTGCTGCTATTGTGTATGCTGTTTTACCAATTGTTCGAATATCAGTATATGAACTTTGTTTTACACAGCAATATTTTTTATCGATTATGTTATCAATTTTATTGTGATATTATTTTATTGTAGATGTCCTAGATTTTTATGTTCTATCCGATATTTTATTGTTCTTAGTTCACCCCCCAATTGGGTAGGACTAGGTATATCTAATAAATTTTATATTGGTTGAGATATCAGAGAGTGCCCAGTCCATATTGTTCCAATGCTCTACTTTAAAGGCTCCATCTATAATTCTCAATTGTCTCTGAGCAGAGCTCATTATGTTTGCCCACAGAATAAACATGGAAAAAGCAGATTCTGCTCCTTAACTCTCTCTTATTCAGTCAGAATCAGTCAGAAGCAGCATATACAGCACTGAGTCGTATAGATGTGATAAAGCAGTTGGGTGAGGTGAAAGACTTATTATCAGCTGCTGTGTTAAATCATTTGTGTCTGTACACTTCCTCCCACCTCTCTCCATAGACTTGTAAGGGATGATGTAATCTGATCCTTCAGTGAGCAGGCAGACCATCTTGGTCTCCCAAGATGGATTTCTCATAAATTTTGGAGATAAAGTTAGTTTAGAAGGGGAGGGGGCAGTGTAGTGCCCTGGAGCGGGGATACTTTGAAGTCTGAACATTTGTGGACATTTTCCCCTGTTAGCCCTATGTAAAGTCATCTACTCCTTACTTGATTTCACTTTAAAGGGTTAAGTTGCACTGACTTATTGTCACGACCCTTGGTCACGGTCGTGACTCCTTGGGAGCCGCATGCAGTTACCCGCGGTTTTGGTGTTGTGTCAACCGCAGCTGGGGGCACTTAGTGGTTTGCCTCAGGTGCGGTTGCCGCGGATAACAGGCATGCGTGCGGTTGCCCTTGGCAACGTGTTTTATGTGCACTCCCTTTGTCTGTTTGTGGTGCACTAGGTCATGTGTTGTATGCACGGAGACACCTTCCTTCACCTGCGGTTGTCCGCAGCAACGTCTGTTGTTGTGTGCATGTGGTGGCAGGGTCTCGGCCTGCTGGCTGTTCCCCAGAACATGGTTGCCACGCATGCCGTTGCTGGCGGTAACAGGTGAGTGTGTTTGTGTGTTTTATGGATTGTGTGTACTTCCCCTTTAAGTTGGTGTTTTCCCTTTCCTGTGGTGCTGGAAGGGTTAATTCTCTTCCCAGTGTGTGTGATGTCACTGGGTGTGTTCTGACCGGTGGGTGTGGCCACTTAGGCCTATAAAGCCTCGTTCTCTGGCTTGGCTCAGGAGGTTGCTTTCAGCCAGGCATAGCTGGAGCAGCCTCCTGTATATTACCATCTACCAGTGGGGGCCTCCCTTCTGGTCATAAAACTTTGTTATTCGGTGTTATCTAGGTGTGTGTGGGGTTTCTGTATCATTGCAGCTTATGGTCCGGGTCCCTGTGTGATGTCTGTGTGTGCTGTCATTGTTGGTGTCCTGAACAAACAGCACCTGCACATGGGTTCCTGGTTGTGTTGTTCTGTGGCAGGTGAGTGTTGTGTTGATTGCGTTTGCCTGTCACTGCCATAAGGTGTTTTCTGTTTCCCCTTGTTGCTTGGCCATTGAGACTCCTGCTCCTCCGTGCCAAGGAGGAGTAGGTCGTCTCACCCAGCTCCTAGGTCAGGGATCTGCGGAGGGTCAGCAGGGATCCGAGGTTCCTGAGTATGGGCCCTCCTACCATCAAGGTCGGCCCATGCAGGTAGGAGACAGGGTCAGAGTTAGGGACGCAACAGGAGGTGACCTGCTCCCTAATTCTGTGTTGTTTGGCCAAGTGGTAACCCTACCATCTCCTGGCACCGCACGGCTGGGGGTTTCCCCCTCCTCCAGCCGTGACACTTATACTGTTTAATACTGTGGAACTGCATATTATATGTTTGTTGTGAAACATATCCTGCTCATTTCCATGCCACTGTGGAAAGGCTTAATGAATACTGAGAGACTTTTGGGACTTTCTAGCTAATAATAATGAGAAGCTAGTAATTTTCCACAACTACCATTGGGTTCTACAGCTACCATAGAAGAGCATGGTTTATAGGGAAAAAGCCAACCCATTTACTACCAAAACCAGACAGACTGACCTATTGACTGCCAGGTGCTGCTATTATATTATATCTGAAAACCTGTTTTTGTCTGGAAAAATTGCTTTGTCATTGCATGATACTCTGCCACAGACCCTGGGCCACCAACCTCTGTCCAAGGTATCAGTCTTCTGAGAGAGAGGACTGCTACCTTAGGCCTATGCTCAGCATCAAACCCTTTTTCTGACAGGAAGGAGACTGGAGAAGCCAGCCCTATGTCTCACCTGTATTGTTTTGGAAGTGAATTCCTCCAGTAAAGAAGCACACTGGTTTACTGCAGACTCTTACTCTCTGGAATTATTTACCATTGTGGTGCACCACGTTTTACCATCCTTTCCAGAGAACAATAACACATTTTGACACCAACGGTGTTTCTCTGATAAGATATCTTACAAAGTTTATTATATTCACCTGCACTATTGATTTCAGTTGTCTAAAAATACCATGACCATTTAAATATAGTGCTATGACAGCAAAGTAATTGTTTGACCCAGGTAAAAGAAACTATAGCTACAACTCTGTCTAAAATATTATTTTAACACATTATATAGAAAAAATTATCCTGGTATAAAGCTACTAAATTTTTGCAATAAGGACACATTTTGGCATACATCGTTACAATAGAAGCCTGTAGGAGCTGTACAGTGTGCATCTGGTCCTTCTATTTGGCATATATACAGTATATATCTGTCTGACATAGACCACAAATATAGTGTGAATCTAGCTTTAGTTCTGGGGAACCTGTAGACACAGAATAGTAAGTTTATTATCAGCCAGTGGTCATGTAACAGAGCAGCGCAATTACCCACAGCTATGTTAGTATTACTGCAGCAACTCCAACTGTATGTACTCTAGTCTAGCCATGACTCTGCGGAGGAGAAATCCTTTCTTGTAGGCACTGTAATTTGAAGTCCTTCCAGTGAATGGAAAATTAAATTTGGCTGCTTCACCGAATTTTACCCAAAAAGTTAGCTTTGTGACTAATTACTTAGTCACAAAGCTTTTTTTGTAAGTAGTGGGTGCAATGACAGGGAGCTGCTATAGCTCCGCTCCCCATCATTGTACAACTAAGATGCCGCGTTCATACATGATCGCGGCATCTGACAGTAAAAACTGTGTAAAATGAACAGAAAAAAAAGTAAATCATACTTACCTGATCTATTTGCTTGCCACGGGACGGCCGGTGCCATTTTGCTCGAAGATCTGGTGCGAAATCTCACGCGGCCCAAGATTACATCATCACGTTGGCCGGCGTTGTGATGTCATACGTCACCACGCACAGGATTTTGGCCGAGATCTTCAATCAAGATGGTGGCGGCCGGCTCGTCACACGCAAATGGAGGAGGTAAGTATGATTTTTAGTTTTTTACACTATTCCAGGTTAAATTGGTTCACTACCACAAAGCACGAGGAAATTTGGCTTTGCGGCAAATCAATTTACGCTAGTTGGATTCAATTCACTCAACTCTAACATTGACGGTCACAAAATGTTGGGGGTGTAACCAAATAAAGCACAGAAACACAATGAAGTAGAAATTCATACTACCTGTTAAGCCCCTTTCACACGAGCGATTTTTCCGCGCGGGTGCAATATGTGACGTGAACGCATAGCACCCGCAATGGGGTCAATGGGTCTGTGTACGCAGCATCTTCTATATTCTGCGTTTTTTACGCAGCATCTTCTATATTCAGCGTTTTTCACGCAGCCCTTGCCCCATAGAAGTGAATGGGTCGTCAGTAAAAAACGCATTGCATCCGGAAGCAAGTACGGATGCAATGCGTTTTTCACTGATAGTTGCTAGGAGATGTTTGTAAACCTTCAGTATTTTATCACACGCGTCAAAAACGCATCAAAACGCATTACACTTAACGCAATCGCAGACAAAACTGACTGGGCTTTCTTGCAAAATGGTGTGAGTTTCACTGAACGCACCCTGAATGCATCCGGACCTAATCCGTATCATTTGTGTGAAAGAGGAATTACCCTGGGTTCAGACCTGAGCGTTTCTGAGACGCGCGTTTTACGCGCGTATTTGTCGCGCGGTTTTTGCAATAGTAAACGCGCGTTTGTGTGATTGACTGCAGTGTTGTCCAATGAGTCTATAGGCCAAAACGCGCGACAAACGCCCCAAAAAAAGCTCAAGAACTTGTTTATGCGTCGGGTAAGTGTGAACTTAGGGAAGCATTGGTTGTCACGTGTTGAGCGTTTTACAGCGCGTTTGAATGCGCTGTAAAACGCTCAGGTGTGAACCAGGGCCATGTGTCCTGCATACTGTGCTGCAATCCAATATGTTAATATTCTTACTAACACAAAGTGATTAATATCTATAATATTCTAATTATGCATTATGATCTGTAACATGATTAATAGATCCAGCATAAGTATTCTACAATCTAGCACGTCATAACCACAATTATATTGCCTAATTACAACCTAGGACCTCAGACTGAACAGCTACTGTAAGTGCCCCTGGAAATGACTGGAAATGTTGGTATCCCAGTTAATATTAGCATTCAAATGAAAGCGGTGTTCAGTGTGGATTTCACTGAGTGCTAATTGCTAGGATTAAAGCAGATTAAACATTTTGCAGGATCAACAGTGCAGCATTAGCACTTTCTGCATGCTGCCAACAGCAAATGAACATCTATTTTTAATTTGCTCCACAAAAGCATTTCTACCCACATTATCTAGTCTCTGAAAGCTGAGCATGGTCTTGAAAGGCAAACATATTAGAGCAATGGGCATTTTGGTATTTTTACTGTGTTCCCTGTGCAATAAATTACCATTTGAATATTTACATAAAATAGACCTTATTCTGACCTCCCTATTTACCTCTATACGTCTACAGACAGACTGAACAAGACAATACCAATTTTAAAAACATACCTTTGCCTTGATGTGTCCTAAAAGAATATCCTATTCCTTTGTCTATAAGAACATGGATTTTAAACTCTTAATGCCCCATCTACACGACTGTTTTGTGGTTCACAGATTGCAGATCATCGAAATACGGATACCGTTTGTGTTGCATCCACATCTTTTGCGGACCCATTGAGAAGTGAGCATTTTGTGGACAAGTATAGGACATGTTCTATCTGTTTGCGGAAAGGACATATAGATGTGGAAAGCACAGAGATGTCCATTCTGCATCTATATGTCCATTCCTCAAAATGTCAATGGGTCCGCAAAAAAAAATACAGACAGCACATGAACCGCATCTGTATTTTGCAGTTCCGTGGCTTGCAGAACAAAACAGACATGGTCGTTTGCATGGGGCCTAAGGAGGTTATTCACCCCTGGGGACATTTTTTTACAGACCGCTCCACCATGACTGGACCCGCAATGGTAATCATACTTACCTGATCCCCACCACTGGGTTCCAGTTCCATCGTTCATGAGACCGCTGCAGCAAATGACTAGCCTCTGCAGTGATATGTCACCAATGCATCACGTGACCCAGTGACATGACGCATTGGGGACACGTCAGTGCTGCAGCCAGTCATAGGCTGCAGCATTCAAACCGGATGTTGACATGGGGAGACCCGGGACCTGCAAATATGGAGGGGCAGCGATGGAGAGTAAACCCAGCGGCAGGGATCAGGTGAGTATTATTACCACCGTGGGTCCAGCCACCCTGGGGGATATGTAGAAAACACCCCAAGCCTAGTTGTTTTTTTTATATGCAATCTTTAAAGGGAGTCTGTCAGCAGATTTACCCCTTTTTAACAGTTGCCATACCGCTGTAGCCGCAAAACAGATGATTAACACGGTACCTTTATATGCTTTGGTGGACTTTTAAATATGCCAAAAACGAACTTTGATGAGGGCTCGCAAGTGCCCAGGGCGGAGTCCACCGTGTTGGAGCCCAGGCAGCTCTGCCTCTTCGGCTCTTATCCCCGCCCAGCCTCCTCCTCTGCCCGCCTATCTGTTGTCTCTCCCCCTCAGCGAGATCCCGCGCCGATGCGATAACTTCCTTGGCCGGGGCATGCGCACTGCCATGCCCATTGCTGACACGGCATCGCAGTAGCTTATGCGCATGCCCCGACCAAGGAAGTCATCGCGTCGGCGCGGGATCTCGCTGAGGGGGAGAGACAACAGATAGGCGAGCAGAGGAGGAGGCTGGGCGGGGATAAGAGCCGAAGAGGCAGAGCTGCCTGGGCTCCAACACGGTGGACTCCGCCCTGGGCACTTGCGAGCCCTCATCAAAGTTCATTTTTGGCATATTTAAAAGTCCACCAAAGCATATAAAGGTACCGTGTTAATCATCTGTTTTGCGGCTACAGCGGTATGGCAACTGTTAAAAAGGGGTAAATCTGCTGACAGACTCCCTTTAAAAAAAAAAAAGTATTGTCATACTGTGTCTCAGTAACTCAGAAGTTAGAGTGATAGTCAAATGTTAGTAAAAAAAAAATTTAAAACAGGTATACAAGTATAGCCATTAGTGATGAGCGAAGTGAGCTTTGGATGTTACATCCAAAGTCGCTTCATATAAAACTTTGGATTAATACAGTACAGAGATCTGTCTCCGTACAGTATTAGAATGTATATACTCCAATGAGCTGAAGTTAACTATTAGCAATGTTAGGCCTATTGCACACGACCGTATGGCTTTTTCAGTGTTTTGCGGTCCGTTTTTCATGGATCCGCTGTTCCGTTTTTTGTTTCCGTTGTGTTTCCGTTTCTGTTCCGTTTTTCCGTTCCGTTTTTCCGTATGGCATATACAGTATACAGTAATTACATAGATAAAATTGGGTTGGCCATAACATTTTCAATAGATGGTTCAGGAAAAAACGGAACGGAAACGGAAGACATACGGATGCATTTCCGTATGTGTTCCGTTTTTTTTGCGGATCCATTGACTTGAATGGAGCCACGGACTGTGATTTGCGGGCAATAATAGGACATGTTCTATGTTAAAACGGAACGGAAAAACGGAAATACGGAAACGGAATGCATACGGAGTACATTCAGTTTTTTTTGCGGAACCATTGAAATGAATGGTTCCGTATACGGACCGTATACGGAACGCAAAAAACGGCCAGTAAACGGGAAAAAAAAACGGCTGTGTGCAATAGGCCTTAATGTGTGCGTGTGACTTCGTTGATTAACTTCGGTAATTGAAACCGAACTCGGCTTCGGTTCTGACTGGTACCTCGGAACCGAAGCCAAGTTCGGTTTCAAGTATAGAAATATATATATATACCGAGAGCACTGCAGGGGTTGGGGTTTTAACTTGAAAATTATCCATTTTTAATGCCCATATTTAACGGCCGTTAAAAACGGAAGGAAACTGTCCATTAAAAACGGAGGAATGGCCAGAAAATGGAAGCATAAATGGTTGAATAATGGCTATGAAAAACTGATAGTGGGGGAGAGTTATCAAAACTGGTGTACCCATATGCCAGTCTTATTCTCCCTGTGCTGGCGTGAGATGTGCCTAATATATTAAAGGGGTTGTCCAGGTTCAGAGCTGAACCTGGACATACCTCCATTTTCCCCCTGGCAGCCCCCCTGACATGAGCATCGGAGCAGTTCATGCTCCGATGCTCTCCTTTGCCCTGCGCTAAATCGCGCAGGGCAAAGGCATTTTCTGAGTTCCGGTGACGTACCGGGGCTCTCTATGGGGCTGACAGGAACCCCGGTGACGTCACCGGCACTGATGGGCGGGATTTGGCTCTGCCCTAGCCAGTAAAACGGCTAGGGCAGAGCTAAAGCCCGCCCCTCAGAGCCGGTGACGTCACCGAACACACTGCTGGGCGGAAGTTACCGCCCGGCAGTGTGTTATTGTAAACACAAGAGCCTGTGCCCTGCGCGATCTAGCGCAGGGCACGGGAGCGCATCGGAGCATGAGATGCTCCGATGCCAGGCTCAGGAGGGCTGCCGGGGTGAAAATAAGGGTATGTCCGGGTTCAGCTCTGAACCCGGACAACCCCTTTAAGAGATAGATGCCTCTTAATAAATTAGGCGCATCTCTGCTCTGCGGGACACCAGAAACTGAAGTCTAGACTTTAACTATAACTTACGTCAGTTTCTGGCGTAAGTTATAGTAAATCCGGCGGGCAGTGTGAAGCCCTGTCTCCTACAGCAAAGGCCCGCCCTTTTTCTCACCACCTCAGAAAAGTGTTGAGAAGCCTAAAAAGTTGAATATTACCACCCCCCCGCCCCACACAACAGGGAGATGCAGCGGCGGCCATGCAGGGATCTGGAGGGATGCGCGTGTTGGAGACTGGGTAAGTGTACTTTCACACTAGCGTTTTTCTTTTCCTGCATAGAGTTCCGTCCTAGGGGCTCTATACCGGAAAAGAACTGATCAGTTTTATCCCCATGCATTCTGAATGGTGAGCAATCCGTTCAGGATGCATCAGGATGTCTTCAGTTCAGTCATTTTGACTGATCAGGCAAAAGAGAAAACCGTATCATGCGGATCCGGCATTTTTCCCCATAGGAATGTATTAGTGCCCGATCTGGTATTCAAAATACCGAAATGCCGGATCCATCCTTCCGGTCTGCGCATGCGCAGACCTTTAAAAACGTGAAAAAATAAATAACGGATCCGTTTTGCCTGATGACACCGGAAAAACGGATCCGGCATTGCAATGCATTTTTCTGACTGATCAGGCAGGCGGTTCAGGCAACAGAACTGCCTGCCGGAATCCTCTGCCGCAAGTGTGAAAGTACCCTAAGGCCTCTTTCACACTTGCGTTGTCCGGATCCGGCGTGTACTCCACTTGCCGGAATTACACGCCGGATCCGGAAAAACACAAGTGTACTGAAAGCATTTGAAGACGGATCCGTCTTCAAAATGCGTTCAGTGTTACTATGGCAGCCAGGACGCTATTAAAGTCCTGGTTGCCATAGTAGGAGCGGGGAGCGGGGGAGCGGCATACTTACAGTCCGTGCGGCTCCCGGGGCACTCCAGAATGACGTCAGAGCGCCCCATGCGCATGGATGACGTGCCATGCGATCACGTGATCCATGCGCTTGGGGCGCCCTGACGTCACTCTGAAGCGCCCCGGGAGCCGCACGGACGGTAAGTATGCTGCTCTCCCGCTCCCCACTACACTTTACCATGGCTGCCAGGACTTTAGCGTCCCGGCAGCCATGGTAACCATTCAGAAAAAGCGAAACGTCGGATCCGGCAATGCGCCGAAACGACGTTTAGCTTAAGGCCGGATCCGGATCAATGCCTTTCAATGGGCATTTAATTCCGGATCCGGCCTTGCGGCAAGTCTTCAGGATTTTTGGCCGGAGCAAAAAGCGCAGCATGCTGCGGTATTTTCTCCGGCCAAAAAACGTTCCGTTCCGGAACTGAAGACATCCTGATGCATCCTGAACGGATTTCACTCCCTTCAGAATGCCTTAGGATAAAACTGATCAGGATTCTTCCGGCATAGAGCCCCGACGACGGAACTCTATGCCGGAAGAAAAGAACGCAGATGTGAAAGAGCCCTAAGTATCTTCCATAGTGGGGGCCCAGGCATTGTGGTGGGTGTTTATACTGTTGGATAACCCTTTAATTACCTATAATTATATGATTCAGACACTTTTGAAGGGGTTTCCTTGTGGCTTTAAAAATTGTCCAACCATATAAAACACACACCTTATACGCATGTAAATTGTGTGTATTTTCCAGTCAGCCAAATTTTTGGTTCTACGGTGGACTCAAAGCACAGCACATAACGCTGACTTGTAAAGACAAATGCTGAAGCTTCGCTTAATCTTTATCCAACAATGACCTCAAGTTCACATTAATTTGACACTAAATACTTAAGTCATTTTACAGATACAATCAGGCAATTTGTTCTTTTGTCTATTAATTGTATTATTTTCCAGGCACTCAGAGAATTTGTCCTTACTTCTGATGGAACATAATTGGAGCACACCAGATAAATAATGAAAAAAAACCTTTGTTAAAGAATTTCTAAAGCCTTCCAATACAAATATCCCAAGAGGCTGAGATTCTACAAATAAGGAGAATTAGGCCTCGCTCACACTTCAGTGTTTGGTCAGTGATTTCCATCAGTGATTTGTGAGCCAAAACCAGGTGCAGCTCTAAACATAGAACAGGAGCAGATCTTTCCCTTCTACCTAATGTCTATGGAGGCTCCACTTCTGGTTTTGGCTCACAAATCACTGATGGAAATCACTGACCAAACACTGAAGTGTGAACTAGGCCTGACGCTGGGTTCACACCTGAGCGTTTTACAGCGCGTTCCTGCGCGCTGTAAAACGCACAACAGGCAAGAACCAATGATTCCCTATGGGAAGGGTTCACACCTGGGCGTTTTACAGCGCGTACGATTGCGCTGTAAAACGCCCGACGCTCAAACAAGTACAGGAGCTTTTTTTGGCGCGTTTGACGCGCGTTTGGGCCATAGACTCTTTGGACAACACTGCTGTCAATCACCCAAACGCGCGTGAAACGCGCATTCACTATTAAAAAAAACGCACGACAAAAACGCGCATAGAAACGCCTAGGTGTGAACCCAGCGTTAGACTAGGACTATACAATATCTCATTTGATGTGCTTAGGTCATTTATGCTCACCTTGAGATACTGCAGAGAAATGTAAACTATCATTGTTTTCTTGATGAAAAGATAAGGACAAGTTTGTCTTACTAAGCAAAAATTAGATGAAAAAAAACATTATTGAAATTCACTGTCCATGGTCCATTTTTTTTTTTTTTTGCACAACCATTCACTAGAATGGGCGAGTGTCATTGGAAAATCAGACCTAAATGATGCATTGTGTAGATTTTTTGTATAGACCGATACAGCACATGAGTTGGCCCACTGACTATAATGGGTCAGTGTTCAGTCCAGGTGCTGTTTATTCTACACTTGGACAGCACCTGGGTGTGAACATCACTCATCTGAATGAGCCCTAACGGAAAACTTTTGTAACCAGCTATGAGATCCCAAGCAGTGATGGCCAGTTTGCCGTGTTCGCTCGCGAACACATGCAAGCTACCATCTTAACTCACAAGTCCCGCGAGGCACAGGTAAGTCCTTACCTGTGCCTGTGCGCGAGCCGGTCTGAAATGAAATGCGGTCTCCGGGTGCAGGCAGTTCTGAGAACAGCCCGATGAAGGCCCCCGGAGGCTGTTCTCAGAATTGCCTGCTCCCGGTGACCGCATTTTATTTCAGACCGGCTCGCGCACGGGCACAGGTAAGTGCTTACCTGTGCATCGCTGGATCTCTGCTGGATCTCAAAACCGGAATACAAAGCGCAGATGTGAAAGTAGCCTTTTGTTGTTATTATGATAACCACTATTTATGACAGTCTGAATATGATGTACATAATGGCACTGTCCCCATATTTAAAGAACTTAGTCTACTAGGATACAGTTATCCATGAGGGTGAGGTAGAAAGGTTACAGTTTTTTGTTTTTTTATGTAACATGCTAAGAGGATCTAAGGCTAATTTTACATGGGTGACTATCCGTCCCGGATGTGGTCTGTGTTCACAACAGACACTTTCCAGATTGAACTCTGCCCAATTCATTCAATGGGTATATGCACATGAGCATTGTTCATCTTCATCCGTTTTTTTCACGCAAAACTGGTCCTTGCAATTAAAAGGGTCAGTGAAAAAAAAACTGATAGCACACAGATGGCTGCTAGGTGATGCTGTGTGTTCTTCTTTAGTTTTTCTTCAGGTGCCTGAAAAAAAAAGGTGTAAAACGCATACAATCCTGATGGTAAAAAACTGAAACACTGAATGTAATCGACAAAACTGATTCAACCCGCATGCAAAATCGGCCATTTTTCATTGAATGGATTCTGAGATGTTTTATATTGCTTGTGGGAAAATAAAAGATGCCAGGACAGCAGAAATCTATAAATTTTAACATTATCCAGATCTACACACAACAGAAAGTAACAGATCATTATGTCTTAGTAAAAAGTTTACACAGCCAACATTGAACCAAAGCGTTGGCAGAACCTCTGACCAACGGAAAGAGCAAAACAAAAAGAAGGCCGGCTCGTATAAAGGTGATGTCACCAAAATTCTTTCTTTCCTGGTAACACAGCTGAAACCACACTGACTGGTTGTCAGGGAGCTGGAGCAAACTGTTCCCAAGCACTTTTCTGAAATGAAAGGCTAAAGGAAAAACTGCTTTCCACAATGGAGTGCTAGACCCCTATCAAAATAGGATCTTCTACATAAGAATGAACTTACTAGCAATGAATGTTATCTTCCCGTCTGCTTACTTTCTGTTCGCTAACAAAGGACGCATATATTCCATGCTGAAGGTTTGTTTTTTTACTTTGAAACAATAAAATGAATAAAATATCTATTTTTTTTATTGTCCTATGCTTGCTTCCCCTGCTATCTATATTTCTATCCCTCCCTAAAGGTAGAACAAGGAAAAAATAAAAAGGCATCGAAGTGGACGTCCTTTGGCCACATCATTGTGAACAATGGTCTGCGGAACCAGATGATGAATGCTACACAACTCCAGCCACGTTTAAGGGAGGTGAGAGGTGCCCAAGTGTCACGTCAGACCATTTGAAACCTGTTTACATCAGCGTGGTCTGGGTGCTAGACGACCTGCAGAGGTACCTAACCACAGGTGTCATCGTCTTGCATGGGCCAGGGAGCATCTACTCTGGACAAGGGACCAGTCGGTATCAGAGCTGATCACTGATGAAAATCGATTCATGCTGAGCAGAAATTATGTCCGCCAACGATGTTGGAGATCTCAAGGAAAGCGCTATGCATCAGCCACTGTTGACACCAGATGAGCCTTTGTTGGTTATGGGTGTCTTACAGTGTGGGCAGGTGTGTCTAGTCAATACAGAACTGCCCTACACTTTGTGAATGGTACAGAGGCAAGCCCATACTACTTGAATACCATCATTAATTCAGTCATTGTGCCTAATTTTATCTTCATGGACGACAATGCATCTGCTCATCGAGGTTGCATTATTAGGGAACGGCTGGGTTACCTCAAATGGAGTGGCCTGCACTTTCTCCAGGCCTCATTGAAAACCTATAGGATCAACTGAGTCGCTGTATAGATGCTTGTAACTCTGTACCCCAGAACGTCAATGACCTGAGGGCCGCTCTTCAAAAAGAGTGAGATGCCATGCCTCAGCAGACAATAAGTTGATTTGTGAACACCAGGAGAGGTCTTGTCAAGCTGTAATTGATGCTCAAGGCCACATGACAAGCTATTGAGACATTGACATTTTTGTAGGAGTATACCCACCACTGTTGGCTTTTGTTTCAATAAATTGTTTGGGTAACTCAACAGACAGCCATTAATATCTAAACCGCTGGCAACAAAAGCCAGTAACACCCCTAAGTGAAAATAGCTAAATTGTGTCATTTTCTCTCCACGATGTCATGTGACTCGTTAGTGTTACAAGGTCTGAGGTGTGAATGGGGAGCAGGTGTGTTAAATTTGGTGTTATCGCTCTCACACTCTTTCATACTGGTCACTGGAAGTTCTACATGGCACCTCATGGCAAAGAACTCTCTGAGGATCTGAAAAAAAGATGGCCTAGAATATAAGAAGACTGCTAACACCCTGAAACGCAGCTGCACCACAGTGGCCAAGACCATACAGCGGTTTAACAAGACGGGTTCCACTCAGAACAGGCCTCGCCATGTTCGACCAAAGATGTTGAATGCATGTGCTCAGCGTCATATCTAGAGTTTGTATTTTTAAAATAGACGTATGTCTAGTGCTGCCAGAATTGCTGCAGAGGTTAAAGGGGTGAGGGGTCAGCCTGTCAGTGCCCAGACCATACGCCGCACACTGCATCAAATTGGTCTGCATGGCTGTCGTCCCAGAAGGAAGCCTCTTCTAAAGATGATGCACAAGAAAGCCCGCAAACAGTTTGCTGAAGACAAGCAGACTGAGGACATGGGTTACTGGAAACATGTCATGTGATCTGATGAGACCAAGATAAACTTATTTGGTTATTTTGGACAGAAATAAATCTGCAGCATGCTGAAAAGGCAAAAAGTCTGAACTGAAGACATCCTGATGCATCCTGAACGGATTGCTCACCATTCAGAATGCATTAGGACGGAACTCAATGCCAGAAAAGAATAACACTAGTGTGAAAGTACCCTAAAAGTGGCCCTGTTTTGTAGTCAGGTCCAAACTGATGGAAGGCAGGACCAGCAATACCATATTGTGCCACATTATACCACTCCAACAGAGCCAAATACCACTGTCCATCACAAAATACTGCCAGCAGCACAAAATACATCCCCATAAACTTCCAATGGCTGCCCCCGGGCATCGGCCCATCGGGAAATTTCCCTGTAATGTCTATGGCCAATCTGTCCCTGCCCGCCAAGCGCCTAAGGCAGCACACAACTTAAGTACTGATTGAGTGAGGCACTTAAAGGTAAAGTGGGACCTGAGGTGCATCACAGCTGTGGGCTGTCATCACTCTCCTCGGGCACTCTAGGCAGCACTGGACCCCCTTATGAGTTCGGTCACAGTTGCACACCCTGTGACCACAATCATTATGATCTGCACGTAGACTATTCTTTGGAAAATATTTGATATATTGTTAATTATAAACCACTGGCACTTCAACTACTGACACATTTCTAAAGGGACCACAAAACGTGTTTTAAAAGTATTATCTGGTGAAACCTCAGTTTTTATATGCCATAAATGTCTGGCCAGTTGGATTATGATCAATGAAACTCCCACCAGCGGCGAATGGGGGTTGCCCAGTCAACCATTGCTGATGAAGAGTCGCCTGCGTGTACCCTGTGCCACTGAAATTTATGGGAGAGATAGAAAAATATATATAGATTAGAGGGAAACTGCCTATACATTTGAATAATTCTGGAATTTTGGGTGGTGATACAACATAATATCACTATAAACTAGTTAGCCATCTATAAACTTTATTTGGATGCCTCTCTTAGAAGAGACATTTCTAAAAAACACAAAGATAATGTTAAATTGTAGTCCACCTATGTGACTATAGTCATATAACCTTCTATCTTCCCCCTTCTTCATGTCAATATAAATTTGTTAGATGAATAAGAACAGGGGACAGATAGAAGGGAGTATGATTGCAGGGACACACTATACAGGGTTAGGCCTCATGCACACAACAGTTTTTTTTCACGGTCCGCAAAAACGGGGTCCGTGATCCGTGACCGTTTTTTCGTCCGTGGGTCTTCCTTGATTTTTGGAGGATCCACGGACATGAAAAAAAAGTCGTTTTGGTGTCCGCCTGGCCGTGCGGAGCCAAACGGATCCGTCCTGAATTACAATCCAAGTCAATGGAGACGGATCCGTTTGATGTTGACACAATATGGTGCCATTTCAAACGGATCCGTCCCCATTGACTTTCAATGTAAAGTCTGGAGTTCTTTTATACCATCGGATTGGAGTTTTCTCCAATCCGATGGTATATTTTAACTTGAAGAGTCCCCATCACCATGGGAACGCCTCTATGTTAGAATATACTGTCGGATATGAGCTACTTCGTGAACCTCAGATCCGACAGTATATTCTAACACAGAGGCGTTCCCATGGTGATGGGGACGCTTCAGGTTAGAATACACTACAAACCTTGTACAAGACTGCCCCCTGCTGCCTGGCAGCACCCGATCTCTTACAGGGGGATATGATAGCACAATTAACCCCTTCAGGTGCGGCACCTAAAGGGGTTAATTGTACTATCATATTCCCCTGTAAGAGATCAGGGCTGCCAGGCAGCAGGGGGCAGACCCCCCCCCCTCCCCAGTTTGAATATCGTTGGTGGCACAGTGTGCGCCCACCATCGGGCCCCCCCTTCCTCCCTCTAATGTTAGAAATCGTTGGTGGCACAGTGTGCGCCCACCATCGCCCCCCCTCCCTCCCTCTATTTTATTAAATCGTTGGTGGCACAGTGTGCCAACCACCATCGCCCCCCCCCCCTCCCTCTATAGCAGTAACAACATTGGTGGCAGTGTGCGGCCTCCCATTCCCCCCCCCCCCCCATCATTGGTGGCAGCGGAGTTCCGATCGGAGTCCCAGTTTAATCGCTGGGGCTCCGATCGGTAACCATGGCAACCAGGACGCTACTGCAGTCCTGGTTGCCATGGTTACTTAGCAATAGTACAACAGTAGAAGATTCATACTTACCTGCTTGCTGCTGCGATATCTGTGAACGGCCGGGAGCTCCTCCTACTGGTAAGTGAAAGGTCTGTGCGGCGCATTGCTAAAGAACTGTCACTTACCAGTAGGAGGAGCTCCCGGCCGTTCACAGACATCGCAGCAGCAAGCAGGTAAGTATGAATCTTATACTGTTGTACTATTGCTAAGTAACCATGGCAACCAGGGCTGCAGTAGCTTCCTGGTTGCCATGGTTACCGATCGGAGCCCCAGCGATTAAACTGGGACTCCGATCGGAACTCCGCTGCCACCAATGATGGGGGGGGGGAATGGGAGGCCGCACACTGCCACCAATGTTGTTATTGCTATAGAGGGAGGGGGGGCCGATGGTGGTTGGCACACTGTGCCACCAACGATTTATTACAATAGAGGGAGGGGAGGGGGCGATGGTGGGGGCACACTGTGCCACCAACGATTTATTACAATAGAGGGAGGGAGGGGGGGCGATGGTGGGGCGATGGTGGGCGCACACTGTGCCACCAACGATATTCAAACTGGGGAGGGGGGGGTCTGCCCCCTGCTGCCTGGCAGCCCTGATCTCTTACAGGGGAATATGATAGTACAATTAACCCCTTTAGGTGCCGCACCTGAAGGGGTTAATTGTGCTATCATATCCCCCTGTAAGAGATCGGGTGCTGCCAGGCAGCAGGGGGCAGTCTTGTACAAAGTTTGCAGTGTATTCTAACTAGAAGCGTCCCCATCACCATGGGAACGCTTCTGTGTTAGAATATACTGTCGGAAATGAGTTTTCACGAAGTGAAAACTTAGATCAGAAAAAGCTTTTATGCAGACGGATCTTCGGATCCGTCTGTATGAAAGCAACCTACGGCCACGGATCACGGACACGGATGCCAATCTTGTGTGCATCCGTGTTCTTTCACGGACCCATTGACTTGAATGGGTCCGTGAACCGTTGTCCGTCAAAAAAATAGGACAGGTCATATTTTTTTGACGGACAGGATACACGGATCACGGCCTCGGCTGCAAAACGGTGCATTTTCCGATTTTTCCACGGACCCATTGAAAGTCAATGGGTCCGCGAAAAAAAACGGAAAACGGCACAACGGCCACGGATGCACACAACGGTCGTGTGCAGGAGGCCTTAAGTTGTAGTCTACTACTATGGAGACACATAGGCCTGCATAGGAGCTGTAAACATCCAATGCACTTGGAAAGACTTTAGATCCTTTCACGTGTTGTTATATTGTAGTCTTGTGCATGCTGCATGGGTTTACTGAGGTATGAAAATAATGCAGAGAGTATTTATGGTATAAAATTTATTTTTAATTATGGAATTTAAATTGGAATCCAATGCCTGATATCTGATATATCATAAAAGGCTATGCATTTGCATTATATATATTATATAGTGGTGGTACTGTTGCATTGGTCGGTGCCCACGTTTCATGCTGAGCAAAGATAAAGCTGAAATGGCGTATATTATGAAACCGTTATTTTGATTAATAGACATTTCCCATTGCAGTGTTCTAAAGTCTAAGCAGTGCCAATTAAATTGTCAAGTTTCATTAATGACAGCAGAAAGCTTTATGGACCTAGGGCAGTGGTGGGCAAACTTTTTTGTCAACTGAGCCAAATATCGCCAAAACCACGATTGATTTTTTTTTCGAGAGTCACATTTTTAAAACCTAAAATATTGCGTCAACAGTACCAGTGAGGACTATTAAGGCTCATGCACACGACCGTGTGCCCGCCGTTGCCATATTGCAGGCCGCATACGGCGGGTCCGCAATACACGGGCACTGGCCATGTGCAGCCCGCATTAAGGACCCATTCACTTCAATGGGTCCAGGATCCGGGATATGAGTGCTTCCGTGGTGCTTCTGGCTGTGCCTCCACACCGCAAAAAAGTTGCGTATGCACTACTTTTTTGTGTGCAGCCCGCATCATGGACCCATTCACTTCAGCATGCGCTACTTTTTTGCGGTGCGGGCAGTCGGATGCGGATCGCGAACCCCATTCAAGTGAATGGGTCCGCGATCCTCATGCAGCTGCCCCATGGTCTGTGTCCGTGCATTGCGGACCGCTATTTGCGGTCCGCAGCACAGGCACGGCGCCCTTACATTCGTGGGCATGAGCCCAGAGTGTGTTTTTACATACTTTTATATGCACTTTCCTTTATTTGGATCTTGATTATTATTTCATTTTATCTTTATCATTTTTTACTTTTATTAAACTTGTCTGCAGATGTGGATGTAATGTGGATGACGCACTTATGGGGGATATCTGTGGATGACGCACTTATGGGGGATATCTGTGGATGACGCACTTATGGGGGATATCTGTGGATGACGCACTTATGGGGGATATCTGTGGATGACGCACTTATGGGGGATATCTGTGGATGACGCACTTATGGGGGATATCTGTGGATGACGCACTTATGGGGGATATCTGTGGATGACGCACTTATGGGGGATATCTGTGGATGACGCACTTATGGGGGATATCTGTGGATGACGCACTTATGGGGGATATCTGTGGATGACGCACTTATGGGGGATATCTGTGGATGACGCACTTATGGGGGATATCTGTGGATGACGCACTTATGGGGGATATCTGTGGATGACGCACTTATGGGGGATATCTGTGAATGACGCACTTATGGGGGATATCTGTGAATGACGCACTTATGGGGGATATCTGTGGATGACGCACTTATGGGGGATATCTGTGGATGACACATATATAGCATAAGATGCTATATATGTGTCATCCACAGATATCCCCCATAAGTGCCTTCTAGTAAGTAAAGTAATGTATTAGTGGGGGGAAGGGAGAAGGCAGGGACACTTGCGGCGGGGCCGGTGCAGTGCCCGGCGCTGTGCACACACCGGGGTCAGCTCCTACCTTTCTGCTGCAGGACATTTCGCTCCTCCTGAGCGGCGGCCTCTTCACCACTCCTCACATGGCTGGCAGTGGGCAGCCGAACTAGAGCGCCGCTGCCCGCCCTTCTGCTGCTGTGCGCAGCGTGACATCTCTCCCTCCGTCATGCGTCTCCTGCCCCGCCTGCCTGCTTCATTCATAAAGTGGAAGGAGCAGACAGACGGGGCAGGAGGCGCATGACGAACATTTTGCAAGCAGCTTGAGCGGCACGATATGGCTGCGCGACCGCCCACCCGCCAGCCTGCACCAAAGAGCCGCAGTGAAGGTTCTAAAGAGCCGCTTGTGGCTCGCGAGCCGCACTTTGCCGACCACTGACCTAGGGTAACCTAAATGCTGATTTCACCTACTATTTCTATAGAATGGTTAATACATGATGCAAAGTCAACAACAAGATATTTGTATGAAAGTCCTTTAGAACGTATAAAAAGAAGCCAATTTTCTGTGTATAATTAGCATATATAATTATTTTGTATATGATAGCTCCAAAACAGGTATGTTATTGTGCCCTGCTATGCAAGCTGTGGTTAACAGAAGACAGATGAGTGCCTGGTGACAGCTCAGAGGTGTGAATGCCCAATGGCACAGATATTGTCACACAGCCAACTCTCCTCAACTACTGGAGGGAGTCACAAACTTAGGCTAAACAAGATGTTTTATTTTTTTTACTTCATTTTTTAAACTAACCCTTTCATGCCTCAAGATCTATTTCCCATCTTCTGTTTTATTAGCACAAGTCATAAAAAGACAGCAGAAACCTGTCCACCATCTCATACAATATTAATTAGTAGGGACCAACTAGTAGGACCTCACTCATCCAGAGATCCAGAACAAGGGTTCTGGTGGTGTGGAAGCTGTGATCACTATCTATTGAAGTGAATGGGCATTAGGATGGCCATACATATGAGATTATTTCAGATTGGTTACGATAGCCAATGGTAATGTTCTGTCTGCCAAAAATGTGATCGTCCAGGTTGGAAAATTCAGACGATAACTTGACATTAAGCTGAAGTACTTGGGAGTCATTTTTTAAAATAATTTACTCCTAGTCAGCCAGTTTAGGCCTCTTGCACACGAACGTGTGCGTCCCGTTGCCGTGCTGTGAGCCGCGGTGCACGAACACCCACGGTGGGGCAGCCGCAGCGGATCGCAGACCCATTTACTTGAATGGGTCCGCGATTGGGCTTTTCCGCAAAAAGATAGGACATGTTCTATCTTTTTGCAGAACGGAAGTACGGGACAAAACCTCACGGAAGCACTCCGTAGTGCTTCCGTAGGGTTCTGTTCCGTGCTTCCGTTCCGCACCATTCCGCATCTCTGGATTTGCAGACCCATTGAAGTGAATGGGTCCGCATCCATGATGCGGAATGAACGCAGAACAGTGGCCACGGAACGCACACGTTCGTGTGCAATAAGCCTTAGTCTGGTGGGATCTTTTGTACGATAGATCTCACGGCCACAGTGAAGCCGAACATTCTCTCATTCTCCGTCAGAATCTGCAGGTAAAATGCCGCATAACCTATAACCCATGCAGTTAGGTAATCTGACATTACTTACTACCACTTTTCTAAAAAGAGAAGTTAGATTTTTACTGACACACACAGCTATAGTAGTCTGTGTCACTATTCAGGTTTATGGATCCACCACATATAGGTGTACAGTTGAAATCTCAGTGTTTTAATGCAACCTGGAGTAACTTAATTAATACATGTCCCCTGTTGTATATACCTTTTACTCTTATGAGAAAGGTCTTGTGTCTTTTTCGTATTGTTTCAATGTAATGACTGTGTTATTCTGCACAAAACTTTGTCTGGCCAGCCACGTACAATATATATCATATTCCCCATACACATGCCTGTTTGACTCTTTTGGCGGCTTATCTTCGGGATAACAACCGGTTAAAATTCCACTGCGAGATTTCTTTTCATTCCCATGTGTGACAAAATGCATGAGGAAGACATCCAAACAAGTCTCTTGTCAAATACATTGTGCATGAAATCTCTGAATGGCCATGAAAAATTCCATCAGCCGGGCTACTTTCGAAGGAACTGGGCACATCTAACTGGCACTACAGAAGAAAGCTTCACAAGATGTGGGATACGAGCGTCATCAAACTGCCTAATAAATGTTCCAGCTGATGATAATATTGTAATAATATTACATTTGTGATGCTGTGAAATGCGTGATGTTTAATACATTAGTCCTCGGATAGTTATTACGTTGCGCTTCACTACTCATGAAAGGGTTAACGATCAGCTTTGAAAAAAAAAAATAGGACATCTGCACACCAGATGGGCGGCTTTATTAATACGGCATATTTAGTAATAATGAAACTTCTAATTGTTTGGACTTTTTCTTTGTGGAGATGTGCGCGCCCATCACAGCGGGAGCCAGGCTTACGCTAATTACAGTAGACAGTCCTGTGTGGACGAGCACTCAGCATACAGGCGAGATTTCATCATCAGCCATTGTCAAACTACTGACTTCAATTAGCACTGGAGCTGGGAAAGGACTCAGCACTAAAGGCAAAGAAGCCTTGAAATATGAAACAGCAGAGAAAACCGCAAGTGCAGATGTAGCAGACCTGAAGTGGTCATTTAACCCCTCAGGGGTCCGGCGTTGTTTGCATACTATAATAACACTCTTCTTGCAGTAGCGTTATCTACAGTCTATAAATAGTACATTGCGATATCACAAGGAGCCGTGCCAAATGACAAACTCAGCTTTGCCACATATATATCGGAATTACATACAGTTAGGCTGTAGAGATTCTAGAAATCGGTGCATGTACAGTAAATGTGTAATAAATGAGAAGTAGCACTCTACCTTGCTGGAGAGCTCCCCAGTCCAGGATGCAGAGCATGCTCTACTCGGAGCAGTGTGTTACCACTGACTACTCTTCTCCATCCTAGCCTTGTGTCCACATATGAGATGCGCAGGTAAGCAGTATCCACAGACGTCTCCAGGTATGGGCACCACATACAGTACACATGTAATGACTGATGCTTTCAACTGAGCTCTCACAGCTGCTGAGCAAAGATGCTTGAAAGGGAACGTCCTGGTAACTCCACCCAGCAGACAACCCTCTGAGCATGTCCTGTCTGTACAAGCAGAGGGCAGGCACACCTTCCTCAATGTGCTAGACTTCTCGACATTTACATATCGCTGAAATTATTTTAAAAAAAGGGATGTGTATTCTTTATAAGACATGATTAAAATTCACTTCCATTCTGTATATATAAGAAATAATATTAATAATGCTGCATTGCAAAGCAACATCCAAAACTGAGAGGCTGCTTAGTCTGAAATCACAAAAATAGGAGGTGATGCCAAAAAGTGACAATACATTTCCTTGCTTTCTGGATTTTGGCTTTGCCCATTCGTTTTCTTTGTTTACAGCCATGGGACTAATGATAAATGTCACGATGACATACAGGTGAAACTCGAAACATTAGAATATCGTGCAAAAGTCCATTTATTTTTAGTAATGCAAATTAAAAGGAATTGCATTAATGCAGCTTAAAATTAGAATATTGTGAAAAGGTTCAATATTCTAGGTTCAAAGTGTCACACTCTAGTCAGCTAATTAATCCATACCCCCTGAGCAAAGGGTACGTGAGAATGTGACTTTGGGGTTTTCATAAGCGGTAAGCCATAATCATCCAAATTATAACAAATAAAGGCTTGAAATATCTCGCTTTGCATGTAATGAGTCTCTCGTATATTAGTTTCACCTTTTAAGTTGCATTACTGAAATAAATGAACTTTGCACGATATTCGAATTTTTCGAGTTTCACCTGTATATATGCAGTGGTAGCTGAGCATGTCTATTACCGCTCCATACAAGTCAACAGCAGTTACTATATGAAAGCAAGCAAGCAAGCGAGAGCACTCCATAGGACTCTTCCCCCTTGGAGGGGCTGGTGAAAAGGAATAGGGGACTAGGAAACCTGGTTATAGTGATCAGCTGGGGTACCAGTAGTCAAGCCCCCTGTGGATAATTAATAAATGTTAATTGTGAAAGCCTTTAAAAGAAATAGAAAAGACAGGTGGAAGTACAGATGTAGCAGGGGTAACACTCACACTCTTAACTCAAATTTCTTAACTCATCGCGTTATCTTGAAACAAAAGCCATTGAAAAGCAATTGCTTAATGCATCGTAAGTAAATGGGAGTATATGAAATTGCAGGGTAAAAACTAACATTACAAATCAAAAATGGTGATTTGTTTCACCTCATATATCACAAAGCGCATGCCACTTTAAAATGAGACTTTTTTAAAATATAAACCTTTTTCTCTCAACTTGCGACATTTTAATGCCAATAGCACTAAAATGCAACTTTTTAAAAATTGAAATATGCCATTTCCACCAACCCTGCCAGACCGCACTTGCGACTTTTGAAATATATTTGCGACATTTCGTCTGGTAAACTGCGACTTTTGTCTCAGACTCGGGACATTAAGCAATTTTTGACAAAAAGTCGCATCTTTCTGCCATAAATGCGACTTTTTCACAAAACACCACCACATAAGGTGGCTTAATTGTCCTCAACAATTTCAGCCATTTCTGCAGATAAGAGGATGAGTAATATTTGCCAATTTGATAGCACCACCCACTTTGACATTTATAACTCATTTCTGGCATGATGCATTCTTTACGGTGAAAATTAAGGCAGAAAACAGTTGATATATTTGGTGCAAATCAAAAGGCCATTCTTTGTGGCACATTTTACACCATAATTCTGGCACAACATGCTTAGAAAATGTCCCCCATTTCTTTTCTTTTTTAAATGGGTGAAAAACATACCCACAGGTGCATATACAGTACAGACCAAAAGTTTGGACACACCTTCTCATTCAAAGAGTTTTCTTTATTTTCATGACTATGAAAATTGTAGATTCACACTGAAGGCATCAAAACTATGAATTAACACATGTGGAATTATATACATAACAAAAAAGTGTGAAACAACTGAAAATATGTCATATTCTAGGTTCTTCAAAGTAGCCACCTTTTGCTTTGATTACTGCTTTGCACACTCTTGGCATTCTCTTGATGAGCTTCAAGAGGTAGTCACCTGAAATGGTCTTCCAACAGTCTTGAAGGAGTTCCCAGAGATGCTTAGCACTTGTTGGCCCTTTTGCCTTCACTCTGCGGTCCAGCTCACCCCAAACCATCTCGATTGGGTTCAGGTCCGGTGACTGTGGAGGCCAGGTCATCTGGCGCAGCACCCCATCACTCACCTTCATGGTCGAATAGCTCTTACACAGCCTGGAGGTGTGTTTGGGGTCATTGTCCTGTTGAAAAATAAATGATGGTCCAACTAAACGCAAACCGGATGGAATAGCATGCCGCTGCAAGATGCTGTGGTAGCCATGCTGGTTCAGTATGCCTTCAATTTTGAATAAATCCCCAACAGTGTCACCAGCAAAGCACCCCCACACCATCACACCTCCTCCTCCATGCTTCACGGTTGGAACCAGGCATGTAGAGTCCATCCGTTCACCTTTTCTGCGTCGCACAAAGACACGGTGGTTGGAACCAAAGATCTCAAATTTGGACTCATCAGACCAAAGCACAGATTTCCACTGGTCTAATGTCCATTCCTTGTGTTCTTTAGCCCAAACAAGTCTCTTCTGCTTGTTGCCTGTCCTTAGCAGTGGTTTCCTAGCAGATATTCTACCATGAAGGCCTGATTCACACAGTCTCCTCTTAACAGTTGTTCTAGAGATGTGTCTGCTGCTAGAACTCTGTGTGGCATTGACCTGGTCTCTAATCTGAGCTGCTGTTAACCTGCGATTTCTGAGGCTGGTGACTCGGATGAACTTATCTATGCAGCAGAGGTGACTCTTGGTCTTCCATTCCTGGGGCGGTCCGCATGTGAGCCAGTTTCTTTGTAGCGCTTGATAGTTTTTGTGACTACACTTGGGGACACTTTCAAAGTTTTCCCAATTTTTCGGACTGACTGACCTTCATTTCTTAAAGTAATGATGGCCACTCGTTTTTCTTTACTTAGCTGCTTTTTTCTTGCCATAAAACAAATTCTAACAGTCTATTCAGTAGGACTATCAGCTGTGTATCCACCTGACTTCTCCACAACGCAACTGATGGTCCCAACCCCATTTATAAGGCAAAACATCCCAATTATTAAACCTGACAAGGCACACCTGTGAAGTGAAAACCATTTCAGGTGACTACCTCTTGAAGCTCATCAAGAGAATGCCAAGAGTGTGCAAAGCAGTAATCAAAGCAAAAGGTGGCTACTTTGAAGAACCTAGAATATGACATATTTTCAGTTGTTTAACACTTTTTTGTTATGTATATAATTCCACATGTGTTAATTCATAGTGTTGATGCCTTCAGTGTGAATCTACAATTTTCATAGTCATGAAAATAAAGAAAACTCTTTGAATGAGAAGGTGTGTCCAAACTTTTGGTCTGTACTGTATATAGCTTTTTACATGCAGCTGGGGCATCTGCAATTGTTATTTTTCGTACTAATGTCATATTATGTGTTATGTGTCTGCAGTATGCTTCAGTTATAATAAGGTATAGGTTGACATAAGGAATGGAACTTACCATTAAATTTCTCCCATCTGGGTAGGAGTGGGCTCGTCCTACTTCCTGCCAAGAGGGTGAGCTCCAGAGTTCTCGGAGAATTAGCTTAGCAAGCCCGGAGTGAGGGAGCATGTCCATCTACTCCCACTCCAAGGGCCTTTGGGACAAGTGATACAGCTAATCTGGGAGGAGCACTACTTCAGGGAAACTGCAGGGACCCAGGCCACCAGAAGATCTCCAAGCTACAGATCAGCACTACAGCTGTACAGACTCTGATGCATATAAGCTTGCTTACTGTTAGCGAAGGGAAATCAGGAGAGAGAGAGAAGGACTACTCCAGAGTGCTATTATCTGCCATCTTGCCTACCACCATATATCATCATCTGGGTATAGAAACATTGAACCATGTACAGACAACAGCTGGATGTACTGTAATTAATCCTCTGCACTCAGTAAAGAAAAACATTTGATGTACTTCTACGTCTGCCTGATCCTTTCACACCAGCTTTTCACTTCACAGAAACCCAGGAAGCAGATTCCCTGTATGGAAATTATACATCTGTTCTCAGGGCGCAGCTTAAAATCAAGTGAGTTTTATGACACCGGTTCTTTACAAGACTACAGAACTAGACTTCATCTATAGTAGTTGCCTTTCCTAAGTACCTGTCATGGTCTTACCTTCTTGCTGTCCTCCTTCGTTTGACATGTGCTGGCGGCCATCTTGGTTTCTGGGTTTCTTGTAGCCTCCCACCCTGCGGCTTCTCCTTCCCACTGGGAGGAGCTGGATGCCTAGCTCATATATATAGGAGGTCCGTGGCTTCAGTTCCCTGCTTGGTCCGCCTGTGTTCACATGCTTCTAAGACTGCTGCTGCTTCTGGTTCCTGATCCTGGCTTCGTCTGACTACCCTGCTGGTTCCTGATCCTGGCTTCGTCTGACTACCCTGCTGGTTCCTGATCCTGGCTTCGTCTGACTACCCTGCTGGTTCCTGATCCAGGCTCCGTCTGACTACCCTGCTGGTTCCTGATCCAGGCTTCGTCTGACTACCCTTCTGGTTCCTGACCTCTGGCTTCGCAAGACCCTGCTTCGGTTTAGCCATCCGCTTGGACTTTTGCCTTACAGCTTGATTTAATAAAGCCATCTTATTTTCACTTATCTCTTATTGTACGTCTGGTTCATGGTTCCATGACATTAGGACCAAGCCATGAATTCTGACGGTACAGGGCCATCCTCGCTACCTACGCTGGTTGCCAGACTTGATCAGCAGGATCACCTGTTGGGTCGGTTCGCTGTGGCGTTGCAAACCCTGCTTGAACGCACGGCTCATTTAGCTTCCGTTGCCGATGGGTCGGTTGTCGCTCCTGGGCCCGCTCCTACTGCCGCTCCGGTTGTTGCGCCAGAGTCTACCCCGACACCTGTTGCTGCGCCTGCGGTGTTTCGGGGTATGACCGGTTCTGCCCCCCTTCCACAGCGCTTTGGGGGAGAGCCAACTCAGTGCCGAGGTTTCCTTAACCAGGTGGGCATTTATTTTGAGTTGCTGCCACATGCCTTTCCTACTGAGAGATCAAAGGTGGGCTTCTTGATCTCGCTGCTCTCGGACAAGGCCTTGGCCTGGGCCAGCCCTTTATGGGAGAACAACAATCCGGTGGTTGCCGAGTTTTCCGGTTTTGTTGCTTCTCTTCGGAAGGTATTCGACGTGCCGGCTCGTGCTGCCTCTGCTGCGAAGCTCCTTATGTCCATCAGACAGGGTTCACGATCCGTAGCTGAATACGCCATTGAGTTTCGTACCCTGGCAGCAGAGGTGGGCTGGAATAATGAGGCTCTGGTCGCTGCTTTCTCTCATGGTCTCTCGGATGCCTTGAAGGATGAGGTTGCAGCTAAGGACCTACCAGTGGAGCTCGAGTCTCTTATTTCTTTCCTGGTTTTGATTGACACCAGACTCAGAGAGAGACCTTCCTTTAAGGAGAGCCTGCGGAGGTCTTCTAACAGATTGGCGCCTACGTTTGCTGTCCCACCCGTGCCTCCCTCTCCTCCCACGCCTCCTGGGGATGACTTGTCTGGGGGTGAATCCATGCAGCTGGGGTTTGCTCGCCTGTCCGAGGGGGAGAGGGTACTCCGGAGACGCGAGGGCCGATGCATGTACTGTGGTCTCGGTGGGCATTTTCGGTTGGCATGCCCGAACCGTCCGGGAAACGCTCGCACCTGAGATCCTGTCGGGGGCAGATCTTGGGTGGAGTCTCCTCGTACCCGGTTTCCCGTGTTGACAAACCACTGATTACTGTTGTCCTCTCCTGGGTCGGGGGCTCGGTGACGACCCAAGCGTTGGTGGACTCTGGTGCTGGTGGTTTGTTCATTGATAGTGTGTTCGCTGCCGCCAATTCCATTCCTCTGCAGCCTCGAGGTTCCCCACTGGCTCCTGAGGCGATAGACGGCAGACCCCTTCTGCCGCCACACGTGACTCAGGAGACCCTTCCAGTGGGGATGGCCATTGGTGCCGTTCAGAGAGTCGGTCTGTCTCCAGGTTATTTCGTCTCCACACTACTCGGTGGTCTTGGGGTACCCCTGGCTCCAGAAGCATAATCCGACTTTCGATTGGAGATCGGCCGAGATCCTCTCGTGGTCACCGCAATGTGGGGCTAGTTGCATCCATGGGCCTGTCAAGTTGCTGTGTACTTCCTCGGACTCTCTGTTGCCTCCTGAATACGAGGAGTACCGGGATGTATTCGATAAGGTGCGTGCGGTTGCCCTACCTCCGCACCGCCCATACGATTGTGCCATAGAGTTACAATCTGGTGCCGTTCCTCCTCGTGGCAAAGTCTATCCACTGTCGGTAGCGGAGAATGAGGCCATGGAGGAGTACGTGAGGGAGGCGCTTTCACGCGGACACATTCGCAAATCCTCGTCCCCGGCAGGGGCTGGATTTTTCTTTGTGAAAAAGAAGGGCGGTGAGTTGAGGCCTTGCATCGATTACAGGGGTCTCAATCGCATCACGATCAAGAACGCTTACCCGATACCCTTGATTTCCGAGCTGTTCGATCGCCTCAAAGGGGCCACGGTCTTTACCAAACTCGACCTGAGGGCGGCATATAACCTGGTAAGGATCAAGGTGGGCGATGAGTGGAAGACCGCGTTTAACACCAGGACCGGTCATTATGAATCCTTGGTTATGCCCTTTGGGTTGTGCAATGCGCCCGCAGTCTTCCAGGAATTCATCAACGATGTTTTCTGTGACCTGTGCAGCAGTGTGTGGTGGTCTATTTGGATGACATCTTGGTATATTCTGAATCCATGGAGGCCCACATTCTGGATGTCAGACAAGTGTTGCAACGCTTACGAGAGAACAAGCTGTTCGGTAAGCTTGAGAAATGCGAATTTCACCGATCCCAGGTAACCTTCTTAGGTTACATCATTTCCGCTGAGGGGTTCTCCATGGATCCTGGGAAGGTTTCGGCTGTCTTACAGTGGCCCCAGCCCAGTGGTCTTCATGCCCTGCAGCGCTTTTTGGGCTTCGCCAATTATTATCGGAAGTTCATCAGGGACTTTTCCATGCTAGCCAAGCCTCTCACGGATCTGACCAGGAAGGGCAGTAATCCCCAGGTCTGGCCGCTCGAGGCCATCCGAGCTTTTGAGGCTCTAAAGTCCGCCTTTGTGTCGGCTCCGATTCTGTCGCATCCCAACCCTGGGTTGCCTTTTGTCCTCGAGGTGGACGCGTCTGAGACGGGAGTAGGCGCCCTCCTGTCTCAGCGTAGAACACCAGAGGGTCCTCTGCTTCCTTGTGGGTTTTACTCCCGGAAACTGTCTTCCGCGGAGTGCAACTATCAGATTGGTGACAGGGAGTTATTGGCCATCGTGCAGGCCCTTAAAGAATGGAGGCACTTGCTCGAGGGCTCGGTGGTTCCGGTTCTCATCCTGACGGACCACAAGAATCTGACCTACCTCTCTGAGGCCAAGAGATTGACACCACGTCAGGCCAGATGGGCTCTGTTCTTGTCACGTTTTAATTACGTGGTCTCCTACCTACCCGGTTCCAAGAACATCAGAGCGGATGCCTTATCACGGCAGTACTCCGAGCTGTCCGGGGAGGAGTCGATTCCGACTTCGGTCATACCTCCGAATCAGATCCTGGCCGCTATTCGCACCAGCCTGGCCTCTCCCCTGGGTGAGCAGATTTTGGCAGCTCAATCTGGTGCTCCCTCTGGGAGACCCAACGGCAGATGTTTTGTGCCTGAGGAGTTGCGCACTCGGTTGTTGCGAACCTACCATAACTCCAAGGCCGCGGGGCATCCTGGAAAGAATCAGCTGTCCTGGGCTGTTTCACGTCTGTTCTGGTGGCCTTCTCTACGTTCCGACATCGCCGCATATGTAGCGGCATGCTCCGTTTGTGCCCAGAGTAAGTCCCCTCGGCACCTTCCGTTGGGCCTTTTGCAACCCATAGCCACCGGGGAGCGTCCATGGTCACACCTGGGGATGGATTTCATTGTGGACCTCCCTGCATCCCGAGGCCATACGGTCATTCTCATGATTGTGGATCGGTTTTCCAAAATGTGCCACTGTGTTCCTCTCAAGAAGTTACCCTCTGCACAAGAGTTGGCCTTGATTTTTGCCAGGGAGGTCTTCCGGTTGCACGGTTTGCCCAAGGAGATTGTGTCGGATCGGGGGAGTCAGTTTGTGTCCAGGTTCTGGAGCGCCTTTTGCTCCCAGTTGGGGATCCATCTCTCTTTCTCCTCGGCCTACCACCCTCAGCCCAATGGGGCCGCAGAACGATCCAATCAGGCCTTGGAGCAATTCCTTCGTTGCTATGTCTCCGATCACCAAGACAATTGGGTTGACCTCCTGCCTTGGGCTGAGTTTGCCAGGAACACGGCGGTGAACTCTTCCTCTGGGACGTCTCCCTTCATGGCCAATTATGGGTTCCAACCTGCCGTGTTACCGGAGGTATTCTCTCCCCAGGATATTCCGGCTGTGGAGGATCACCTTTCCGTCCTACGTGCTTCCTGGGTACAGATCCAGAGGTCCCTTGAGGTCTCTGCGCAGCGCCAGAGACTCCAGGCTGATCGCAGACGAGCGCCCGCTCCTTCCTACCAGGTCGGAGACCGCGTATGGTTGTCCACCCGCAACCTCAACCTTCGAGTGCCCACTCCCAAGCTGGCGCCTCGCTTTGTTGGTCCCTTCCGAGTGCTTCGCAGGGTAAACCCGGTAGCCTATGCCCTTGCGCTTCCTCCTGGCATGCGGATCTCCAACGTGTTTCATGTCTCCCTGTTGAAGCCACTGGTGTGTAATCGTTTCACTTCCTCGGTTCCTCGGCCTCGTCCGGTCCAAGTGGGCAATCGTGAGGAGTATGAGGTGAGCAATATCCTGGACTCACGCCAGGTCCGCGGTCGGGTGCAGTTTTTGGTCCATTGGCGTGGTTATGGTCCAGAGGAGCGTTCCTGGGTTCCCTCCGCAGATGTCCATGCTCCTGCCTTGCTCCGAGCCTTCCACGCACGCTTCCCTCAGAAACCGTTCGTTACTCCGCGGAGGAGGGGCCCTTGAGGGGGAGGTACTGTCATGGTCTTACCTTCTTGCTGTCCTCCTTCGTTTGACATGTGCTGGCGGCCATCTTGGTTTCTGGGTTTCTTGTAGCCTCCCACCCTGCGGCTTCTCCTTCCCACTGGGAGGAGCTGGATGCCTAGCTCATATATATAGGAGGTCCGTGGCTTCAGTTCCCTGCTTGGTCCGCCTGTGTTCACATGCTTCTAAGACTGCTGCTGCTTCTGGTTCCTGATCCTGGCTTCGTCTGACTACCCTGCTGGTTCCTGATCCTGGCTTCGTCTGACTACCCTGCTGGTTCCTGATCCTGGCTTCGTCTGACTACCCTGCTGGTTCCTGATCCAGGCTCCGTCTGACTACCCTGCTGGTTCCTGATCCAGGCTTCGTCTGACTACCCTTCTGGTTCCTGACCTCTGGCTTCGCAAGACCCTGCTTCGGTTTAGCCATCCGCTTGGACTTTTGCCTTACAGCTTGATTTAATAAAGCCATCTTATTTTCACTTATCTCTTATTGTACGTCTGGTTCATGGTTCCATGACAGTACCAAAACTGCCCCTTGGTACTCAGACACCCCAGGACTTATAGTAGGGCTGACTTTCACAACAAGACGGTCGCAAGAAACATGTATGAAGCACACACCAACACCAGCAGGTACTGAAATAAAATCAATGACACATGACAGGACCTGAAGAATTATGGCCATGGGTGGAAGAGATGGGGGTCTGACAATGGAGTGAATGGAAGGTGGTATGGCATACAGATTGATTAAAGGGGATGTGGAGCCAGTACATATTGATGACCTATCCTCAGAGTAGATCATCAATATCTGATCAATGGGGGTCTGACACCCAGCAACCCCGCCGATCAGTTGTTTATAGAGGAGGCAGTGCTCATACAAGCACTGCTTCCTTTTAAAGATTACACTGCACGTTGTCTCAGAAGTCTCATTGGTGCAGTGTAATTACTACAAGCACTTGCAATTATACTGCGCCCCCGCTGCAAGTGAGACAATGCGGTGTGTTATCTTGAAGAGTAAGCAGTGCTTGTACAAGTGCCGCCTCCTCTTCAAATAGCTGATTGGTGGGGTGCCAGGAGTAGGACTCTCATCAATCAGATATTGATGACCTATCCTGAAGATAGGTCATTAATATGTACTGGCTGCACAACCCCTGTAAAAGTAGCTACACTAAGGGTACTTTCACACTAGCGTAAAAGTTTTACGGTATTGAGTTCTGTCAAAAACGAGTCCTAATGCATTCTGAATGGAAAGTAATCTGTTCAGTATGCATCAGGATGTCTTCTGTTCTGTCCCTTTTACGGGATTTTCTCCGGCCAAAATTCCAAAACACTTGCCGGATACAATACCAAGTGTTCATGAAATTGCTGCATAGACAGACCTTTAAAAATTAAAAAAAAAAAAATACCGGATCCTTTTTTACCGGATGACACCGGAGAGACGGATCCGGTATTTTAATGCATTTGTCAGACGGATCCAGATCCAGAAACAAATGATATCCGTTTGCATACGGATTTCCGGATCCGGCAGGCAGTACCAACAACGGAACTGCCTGACGGATTCTTCTAACGCTAGCGTGAAAGTACCCTAAACTGACTAAGCTCTGAAATCAAAACAGCAAGACAGGCAATTCAACAACTGAGCAACAGACATTTCAAAATACATCAATGAAATACCATAGCACTAAAGATCCCAGAATACACAGATAACTCACTAGACTAGAACAAGATACAAAGAATTTGGAAAAAATGCACATAATATATGCTATCCTCAGCAATCTGAATGAAATAAGACTTGAGCATATAAAGGCTACACAATCAACAGCTCTGCCCTAAATCAACCAAGCCCAGCTAGACTATAACCTACCCAGGTTGCAGAGAACCTGCCTCAACAACGCTAGTAAACAGGTTAACATAAAGCAACAAGCAAATCCCTGTTGCTCGTATCAGTGCCAGTAGGTTTCTCCAGAAGCATACAGTCAGCAGCCAATTAGAGATGAGCAAATTTTGAAATAATTAATTTTGGATGGTTCGCCGAATTTAAAAAAAAAAATTAGCTTCAATCCAAATTTATTTGCGGTGAATCACGTTAAAAAAAACTGCTATTTCCTGGCTGCAGAGAGCCTTTATAGTGGTGTAGAACACTGTGCCTTGCAGTAACACGCAGAGGGAGTCTGCTGTGGTAGTGAAATAATACTGTGAGTCCGTATGACATGCAGATGACAGGCGTCGCTTTTAGAATCTCTGCACACTTCACTTATATAGGCAGTCATGGGGCAAAAACTGACCAAATAATTCAAGTATGAACTCAGCCTTACAGGTTGATGTTAGCGCCAAGAAGAAGTTCACTCCTTTTACCCCATCGTCAGCTGATTCCACATAGATGTCTACAGAACCTGTTCTATTAAATGCTTATACAAGTAGAGCCCCCCCTCCCAACAGAGTAGAGAGGGTGTCAGCAATAAGTTTGTGTTGACGTCACAGATGATTTTGCCCTTCCTCTGATCAGTCAGAATAACCTCCAAAAAACAGATCCTGTCTGTGGAGCATCCGCCTTCACTCGGTCAGCATTTGGTCAGTAATCCATCAGTATTGCTAAAGCCAAAAAAACAGGAGTGGATCCAAAACAGAGATGACATGTGAATGGAATATTTGCATGTCTTCTGTGTTTTGTACCCACTGCTGCTTTTGGCTACCAAATCACAAGCCAATTCTTTATTTTTATTTTTTTTACGGGGGAGAAAAAAAACATGTTTATTTCATAAACAGGACATTAACACACATACAATACAACACAGAAGGGGCAAAACCACAAGATTTAAAAGACAAACTGAAAAAAAAAAAAAAGTGCTTCATCAACAAGAATGGATTGACGACCAGTGTCGGAGTGACCACGATGGTAATGCATGTTGATCATGAAATGTATGGGGTTATGGCTGATAACTGGAGGACAGTCCAGCAAACAAGCCGACTCCAGCTCATTCTTACAGTGCAGGCTACACAATCACAGCTGGAAGGTAACTGGTCGGTACAGACAACACCTGAAAATCTTCATAAATAAGCCTTAGTATGTACAGGTCTCACAGCTACTGTAAGAAGCGGTATAACATGTAGTAAGCACTGCATGGATCATGTCTAAGACATGTAAGATGTCCGGGGGGTCCCGAACATTGTGGACATGGACAGAGATGAGAGTCGTCCATGTGTTCAATACTGGATGTTATTGATGGCCAGCTCTGTGATGAATCCCAGCACTCGGATTGGTAGTCCTTACTGGGGAACTTCACTTTCTCTTAACAATGCGCTGATGCCACAGGTGCCGTCACCTTGACGAGCAGGATTGCTGATAAGTGGATTCTAAAGTGTCTGAAGAAATGCGAGTAAAGATATTGTAATAAATTGTCCACTTCCTCCAACGTGACCTCGTCCTTTGATTTATGAATATCATTCCATAAAGTCTTGAAGTCCTCTGCGTGGACGGCATAAGAAATGTCCATGCGAGGTTCGACAGGCACAGAGAAAACAAGCTCTGTGGCCGACACTGATCCAGACACGTCATACCCGACGTGTCACTAATACACACCAAAAAGGGCTGCAATTTTCTCACTTCAACAGACAACGGCTAATAAGCCATTTTTCCCCACTAATACACGCAAAAAAGGGCTTTAGAACATATCCGCAGAACGGCAAATAAATATATTTTTTTGCCACTAATACATGACAAAAATGGCTTTAGAACATATAATTCCACTGCTGAACAGCAAATATATTTTTCTCTTGCCACTATTACAAGAAAAAAAAAGGCCACAGAAGGCTTTAGAACATATAACTGCACCGCTGAGCGGCAAATATATTTTACTTTTGCCACTACTACACAGCAAAAAGTGCTTTAGAACGTATAACTGCACCGCAGAATGGCAAATATATTTTACTTTTGCCACTAATACATGACAAATAGGGCTTTAGAACATATACGGTAACTTCACGGAAAATATATTTTTATTTTGCCACTATTACAAGCCAAAACTTTAGAACATATAACTGCACCGCTGAACGGCAAACAGGCCCTTATTTTTTTCCACCTATACATGCCACAGAAGGCTTTATAACATATAACTGCACCGCTAAACTGCAAATATAGTTTACTTTTGCAACTAATACACGGCAAATAGGTCTTTAGAACATATAACTGCACCGCTCAACGGCAAATATATTTTACTTTTGCCACTAATACATGACAAAAAGGGCTTTAGAACATATAACTGCACCACTGAACAGCAAATATATTTTTATTTTGCCACTAATACACGACAAAAAGGGTTGTAATTTTGGCACTTCACCACATGACGGCTAATAAGCCCTTTTTTCCCACTAATGCAAGCCCAAAAATGCTTTAGAACATATAACTGCACCGCACAAGGCAAATTAGACATAGAAATATTTCCTTGTAATAAACCCTGTTAATGGCTATATCAAACATCACTTGCACCCCAATAACAAGAACGGTTTGCTGGAATTACAGAGCTGTATAATGGCAGTTTGGATCCCCAGTCAGTGCAGAAAGGTGTAATAGGATTGTTCCTATTACCTAGGCTGTAACCTCCCCTACTGAACCCTGTTCAACATAAATGCTGTGGAATGATTCCTCCCTATCCTTTCCCTACACCTTGAATAATCTTTCCCTGAACTTGTAAATCTTTTTTTAGCACAATTACGTTTTTTCTAGCACTGTCCCTAGCGCCTGCTGACGTCCCTCCCTGCACTAAGTACACTGAAAAATGGCAGAATCCAAGATGGCTGAGGCTATTTAGAGGACTGTGACATCACAGGGCTGTCTGGCTGCTGATTGACTGCATGCATTGCTTTATGGGTGATCCCGCCTTCCCAGAGTTCCTCGCTCCATGTCCTCACAAGTGCAGCAGTCAAAAAATGAGATTCGTTACCACGAAGTGTGAGGAAATTCGGATTCAGTGCGAATCAAATTTTTCCTGAAATTCAGATCGAACTCCACTACTTCAACTTCGATTCGCTCATCTCTAGATCCAATCTTCTGGCCAAATAAAAATAAAAAATATTGCTGCAGCACCACAATCAACAAACACCAGCACCGGCATAGATATTCCTTCTCTTTCAATCCTAGAGGGCAACAACACAATATTTTTGGGAGAAACATTAAAGGCTATGTACACCTTTAGGGGCAATTTTTTATGATTTCATTTTACTCGTTTTTGGGCTTAAAATAATTTTTTTTTGGTCCTTATTAATAATATTCAGCAGCTTTGTCATAAAGGGTTAACTTCTGCCTAGCTGTTAGAATCATACTTTCACTTTCAGTCCGTCATCTAATAACCCTTATCTATAAATTACTAATAGCTCAAAAACAATGTAAGACAGATAAGTAAGATAAGAATTGAGCTATAATAAGTGTTTATAAGGTCAGAGATCAGAGATAAGGAGCCATCAGCTGAGCTGCCTGATGGCACACAGTAAAAAGACAGATGATGCTACTAATCTCAAGGCTATACAGAGAATACCAATTGAAAAAATTTTTTTTTAGCTCCTAAAGGTGTCCATCGACTTTAAGTATGTATAGTAAGCATGTTGTATCTGCAAATGGTTTATTTAATGTTGTGCTATGTATGCACCCAGCATAGCTATGTATCTATAGCTATGGCACAGGCAGGGTTAACAGTCCTGTGCTCAACCTTCATAGGGGGTTAGATGTGGGCTAGCCCCACCCCTAACCTAGGGAGAGTCTAGATGGAAGTTGTAAGGGAGAAAAAGCTGTACCTTATGCTCCCTTTTCTTTGGCTAAAAAGCTACAAAGGGTAACCGATCTCTGCATGATCTACAGGAGAGAAGGAGAAAGACAAATGAGAGAACCTAGAATCTGCATGACCGAGCTTTGGAGTCAGTAAGGTAACCTGCTACCAAAAGCTGTTGACTTCAGTGAGGGATACTGTTAAGACACCCTTCACAACTGGATACACCACCATTACAGGAGCACGATTGCCTGCCATAGATTCTACAGGAAGAAACTTGAAACAGAGCGGGAAGAGGGCCATAACTCCCATCCTTGCCTAAATCCATATATCATTATCTAGGAAGCACTGTGTACAGTTGGAACTGTGTTTTGCTATGGTTGGATGAACTACAACTCCTATTTCACACTTCAGTAAAGAGAGACATTTATTCTACTTCATCTACTCTGGTTACTGACTCCTGCACCATACACCAGCCATTGCACACCCCTGCATCCATACAAACACTTAACATCACTGGCAGCCCAACTACCATCAGACAGGAGTCTCAGAACCAGGACGCGCATCGATGGAAGAAAGGGTGTGCTCTACTTTTACTGCATCGGGCCTAGGGAGCGACGGTTTTGCAGTTTTACACTGCTTAATACTGTGATTGTGTTTCATGAAATTGTGCTTGTGCTTGAGTTCCCATAAAGTTGCACAGGGAGGGGGAGGTTCTAACAAACCTCCCAAGGATGAGGGGAATGCAACCATACTTTATATAGCAGGATCTCCAGACCTAAGACTAAATGCCCGAGACTGAGTTTCCCCTTGAAACAGATTGACTCTGACACCAAGGATCTATTCTTCAAGGAAAATATAGGGGGTCATTTATCAAAATGGTGTAAAGTAGAGCTGGCTTAGTTGCCCAGAGCAGCCAATCAGATACCTCCTTTCATTTTGGACAGCTCCTTTGGAAAATGAAAGGAGGAATGATTGGCTTCTATGAGCAATTATGCCAGTTCAACTTTACACCAGTTTGATAAAAAAAATTCTTAAACTGAGTACTATCACTAGAAAAATACCGTAGCTTGGTAAATGTGTACAATGTTCAGGAAAACCCACAGGAGTAGCATCACCATCCTATAATTTAGCAAGTAAGGATATTTTGCATCCAAGAACTCAAGGCCTGAATCTGGTCAGCCAAATTCTGTACAGCATTAGTGTTGGACATGATACCACTTCTGGTGTGGGCTGGGGATAATGTAATGACATCAGTTGTCCACCGCAGAACTGTACTTCATCTATAGCAGTTGCCTTTCCCAAATACAGTCCTGATCAAAAGTTTAAGACCACTTGAAAAATGGCAAAAAAATCTTATTTTACATTGTTGGATCTTAACAAGGTTCCAAGTAGATCTTCAACATGCAACAAGAAGAAATGAGAGTGAGACAAAACATTTTTTGAGCATTCAATTAATTGAAAATAACGATTAAACTGAAACAGGCTGTTTTTCAGCTGATCATAATTTTAGGATCACATGCCTTTAAAAGGCCAAATCTGTGCAAAGATGTGGATTTATTGTCATTTTCTGTCAGGTAGTCACACGTTGTGATGGCAAAGGCAAAAAAACTCTCCCTTTTTGAACGTGGCCGGGTTGTTGAACTGCATAAGCAGGGTCTCTCACAGCGCGCCATCGTGGCTGAGGTGGGACATAGTAAGACAGTCATTTGGAATTTCTTAAATGATCCTGAGGGTTATGGAACAAAGAAGTCAAGTGGAAGACCCAAAAATTTTTTAGCAGCACTGAGCCGCAGGACCCAATTGGCTGTCCGTCAAGACACTGGACTATCCTCGACCCAAATTAAGGCCCTTACTGGTGCTGACTGCAGCCCCATAACCATCAAGACCCTGGACTATCCTCGACCCAAATTAAGGCCCTTACTGGTGCTGACTGCAGCCCCATAACCATCGGACGCATCTGAGACTGAAGGGCTTCAAAAACAAAAAACTTCTTCAAAGACCTCGTCTCCTTGAAGGCCACAGAACTGCTCGTTTGGACTTTGCAAGAGAGCACCAAACATGGGACATTGAAAGGTGGAAGAAAGTTTTATTCTCTGATGAGAAAAAATTTAACCTTGATGGTCCTGATGGTTTCCAACGTTACTGGCATGACAATCAGATCCCACCTGAGATGTTTTCTACGCGCCACAGTGGAGGGGGCGCCATAATGGTCTGGGGTGTTTTTTCCTTTAGTGGAACAATGGAGATTCAGGAAGTGCAGAGGCGTCAAATGGCCGCTGGCTATGTCCAGATGTTGCAGAGAGCATTCCTCATGACTGAGGGCCCTCGTCTGTGTGGTAACGACTGGATTTTTCAACAGGACAACGCTACACTACAAAATGCCCGCAGGACAAGGGACTTCTTCCAGGAGAATAAAATCACTCTTTTGGCCCATCCTGCGTGTTCCCCTGATCTAAACCCAATTGAGAACCTTTGGGGATGGATGGCAAGGGAAGTTTACAAAAATGGACAACAGTTCCAGACAGTAGATGGCCTTCGTGCGGCCGTCTTCACCACTTGGAGAAATGTTCCCACTGACCTCATGGAAACGCTTGCATCATGCATGCCGAAACTAATTTTTGAAGTGATAAACAATAACGGCGGAGCTACTCATTACTGAGTTCATGTTTAGAAGTTGTATTTCTGTTTTTCTGTTTTGGGGGGGTTTAGTTTTTTTTTGGAGGTGTGGTCCTAAACTTTTGATCAGCTGAAAAACAGCCTGTTTCAGTTTATTGGCTGTTTTCATTAAATTGAATGCTCAAAAAATGTTTTGTCTCACTCCCATTTCTTCTTGTTCGATGTTAAAGCTCTACTTGGAACCTTGTTAAGATCCAGCCATGCTAAATATGATTTCTTGCCATTTTTCAAGTGATCTTAAACTTTTGATCAGGACTGTACTAATATTGACTCTTGGTACTAAGATGTCACTAGGACTTACAGTAGTGCTGACTTGCACAACATCTTGATGGCCACAAGAAACATATAAGAAGTACATAGCAACACTGGCAGGCAACATGGTACTGAAAAAAACTCAGGACCCAAATTATGATAGCCAATGATGAATGAGATGGTAGATGGTAATAGCATACAAGATGACAGCGAACAGAAAGAAAAAAAGATATATGAAACTGACTCTGCTCCAAATTGAAAACCAAATCAGCAAACAGATAAACTTTAGTGCTGCCAACAATGGAGGACCACAGGTCTCAAGATACCCAGACACAACACAACAGACAAGAAGAAGATAATGAATCTGGAAAAAAATACACAGAGCATATGCTCTCCCCCATTCCCCCCAAACCTGAAAAGCAAAAGGCCTGGGTATATAAAGGCCAAACAATCAAAATCTCCACCTGAAGTTAACCAGGCAAAAACCTATAGCAGACTCATATACAAGGCAGTTGCATAGCAAAAGCCCCAACACTGGTAGTAAACAGGCAAAGCAACAGTAAAATCTCATTTCTTTCAACAATGGTGCTGAGCTCATACGCAGGGGAGGCTACAGCTGGGTCCACATGAGATGCTGATAGACACAGCTTAATAGGGACAAGTTGGAGCTGTAGTGGAGACTTGGATAATTGGAGGTCTAAGGTGTGGTTTGGTTAAACATATGGTTATTAAATTCAAATAAAATAACCATATGGACATTTGATTTTCTGAATCTGTATGTTTTTTATATGGATCACTTTCCTTTTTCGTGCAGTCTGCTTAGTTCAGTCTTGAGGTGCAGCAAACCGAACATGTGGTGAAGTAAGACAGTCCTGGGATGAGACTCCTGCAGTTAGCAGTTCTCCAAATTAGAGAGTAGGGCATCCTTAAATTGTTAAATTCCTCTTGTGATCAGTAACATAAAGTAACATAAAGTAACACAAAGTAACACAAAGTAATATATAAACATTGCCATGCTTTATACGAAAAGTTATATTCACCCCCTACTGCGGTCCCCTTGAAGGAGTCTCTACACTAGCCTTATTGTCCATTTGGAGACTTTCATTAATCGATATTCAATCCTGAGAGCTCCTATATCTATTGAAGAAGTGGATTTAATAATAACATTTCTTTAAAATGATAAAGCACTTGACTGCTTACATCCCTTTATTTAAAAAAAATTTAAAGACATATTAGTGCCACATCTAAAAGGTTTATGAAATTATATACTCCAAGGAGCCCATCTACCCCCTCATATACTGAATGCCTTAATCACAGTAATACGTAAGCCAGATAAAAAACAATCTAGCCCAGCAAACTATCACCCCTTTTCACTTCTTAACATTCACTGGTGGCAGGACAAATGGTCACAAGATGCAAGGGGATCCGGCCTCTGCCGAGGCAAGTGATTGGCTGCAGCGATGTCAAACCAGATTCTGACATCGAGGGAGCCCAGAGGAGCATCACAGGCCTAGAGGAGAAGGAGAGGGGAGCCTGCACCAGGAAGCAGGTAAGTAATCATTCTTTTACAGGTCTGGCCAAGTGGTGGGGTTTGCCTACCTCTCCCCATTCTTGCACAACCCCATTAATCGTTTCTTCCCAGCTCTAGTACACTATGACCAGATTGAGTTTATCCTTGGCAGGCAGGCCCTGGACAATGTGAGAAAGTTTTATAAAATGATCCAGTGGACCAATGCTAGTCAAATCACTGTCATTGCTTGCCTTGGACATTGAGAAAGCATTTGATAGCCTTTCTTGGTCCTATCTTTATCGGGTCCTGTCTGTCATGGGAATTTCCGGACCGTTCGTGAATTCCATTCAAACGCTTTATTCTGCCCCAACTGCTTACCTTAAATTGCCCACAGGATCACCTCCTCCCATTGCTTTCCATAGAGGAACTCGACAAGGCTTCCCACTTTCCTCTGCTTTATTCACCCTCGCCATAGAGTCATTCGCCATTATGACTTGCACCAATCTAAATATTGCCGGAGTAACTATTGGGGATTGTGGGGAGCATAACTGCTGTACCATGAGTAGTAAGGGTAGCTGGCAAGTGACCTTAATGGATTCATCCTTAAAAATATTGCATAGGGTATATATGGTACCATCCAGATTGCATCATATATACCCGACAGTCTCGCACTTGTGCTCTAAGGGTAACGAGGCAGTATAGATGACACTTCATATTTGATGGAGTTGCCCTAGAGTTTGTTAATACTAGATCAACATTTGGAAAGGCTTGTATGAAGTCTTTGGTAAAGAAAACCCTATGTCAGCAACTATATACCTATTTGGCATTAAACTTCCTTCTTGTACTCATGCAGCATGCAAACTTCTTCAATATAGTCTTATGGCTGCAAGAATCAATATTGCCTTCAGATGGAAATCACGTACCCCTATCTGTGCCTATGATGATCCAGAGGATTAATAGAATCCTTTTTTATGAAGCAATTTATGTTACTCTCGCTGATAAAAGAGAAATATTTGCTAAAATGTGGAACCCCTGGAGGAGGTGTGCTGAGTCTCCCAACTGTAACGGTCGCGTACACACCATGCACAGGGGGAGGGAAGTGACCACTGCGCTGCACCCTCACCCCTGGCCCTGCCTACTTTCCTCGCAAGTCATAATGACAGAGGACAACTGGACGGCAATCCCTACCTTGGAATAAGTGCAGGGAGGACAGACCAGACACACAACAGAACGTGAATGGACCGAGTCAATACCAGGAGAGAAACAAAGTACAAATGAAGCAAGCAGAGAATAGTCAGGAGAAGCCGGGGTCATAAATACCAGGAGAGTCGTGAAGTACCAAAGGAGTTAGCAGAGGATCGTCAGGAGGAAGCCGGGGTCAGAATACCAGTACAACCTATTGAACCAACAAATTGTTGGTGAGATGTATGACATCATATAGAAACCCGAAAATAAATCCCATAGGGACAAACATACACAAAATATATGAAGCTTTATTAAATAATTAATACAAATAATTACAAAAACACATGATAAAGAACAATGATCTAAAAGTTAAAGCAGCAAAACAGGTAGTGTTGCAAGTGGTAGCTCACATGCTGACCGGCATGGTGTAAGATTCCAATATCAAGGTTAACTTGGCACAAAAGCGACTAAGGCAGTGCCAGAATAAATATCTATATGTACCAAAAATGCCCTGAGAGCCTGTCTGATATTCCTAAATGCCCTGTACCAATCCACACATGGTACCTAAGGCAGCCAAGAGTGGGTATACAGACTACAGGTAACTAAAGACACAACAGAGCAGAAAATACCTGGGCAATGGTACAATACAGGGATCCAACCTCCGGTCAGTTGTGAGCACACCCCGACGTACGTTTTGCTCCGCTTTCTCAAGAATACCTCAGAATACCAGGAGAGCAGCAAAAGTACACAAGGAGCAGGCAGAGGATCGTCAGGAATTCAGCAGAAGGTAAGTACGCCAGGTAAGGCAAAATCGCAGGTGGAACCTAAATAACAGGCATCCTGTGGCCAGCAGGCTGCCTGTTTAAATACTGACTAGCAGGGGTCTTGTGACGTGGCCAGCGTCACATGACTTACCCTGCTGAATAGGGTGCCCAGCTCGGTGCTTAGGCTTATCCTGGTTGCTGGGGGAACCGAGGACGCTGGCCGCGCTGCACGCGTCCTCGCTCCTGCACAGAGGCGGGGCGCTGCGAAGAGCGAGCGCATCGCCGGTGCCCCGTGACACCAACCTAACTTACTTCTTATCTTTATGAGAGCGTAAAATACCTTTTTCCTTTCCCTCTTCTTCCTTCTTTTTTTCTTTTTTTTAAAACGGGAGAGCCAGTAGCGATACTTAATTCTGCCTTTATAGGCATTTATTACATCTGGTTTGCTTTACTCTGTTCTTTATGCTATGTCCAGATAAATTGCCTTAACCAAAATTCTGATGAAACTGATGACAATTTCTTTTGCTGTCACTATCTCCTTATATTGTTACTGTCAGATTAGTTTGTAATTGTTTCAGTAGAGATACTAAACTATACTTTAACAAATAGAAGTTGAGGCAGCAAGATTAATGCATGTCCTTCACCCATATGTTTCAGCTCCAATGAGCCTTTCTCAAGCATGCCTTGAGAAAGGCTCATTGGACCAGAAATATTGTATGTGTGAATAAAGGGCAGTACTAATTTGACTAATGCCTCAACTTCCATGATCTTGTGAGGATTGCACCTTTTTATCCTTGCCTAATGCTGCTAACCTTTGAGAAGCATATTATACTTCAACCCTTTTCCCAACCTTTTATGTACATGTGACAATGTGACACCATAATTCCAGAAAGGGAGTATGTAGTTGGCTCAAGAGCTGAGATAACTCCAATCCTGGGCGTTTAACCCCTCATTTCAGTGGTTACACAGTTGTCCTCTGAGTGCCCCCTTTCCCCAAATTTGAAAACCCCCAGACCTGCCATCTTACTTTTCCTTTTACACCATCCCAGGGGGTTTAATAGGATGCCATTAAAATCACCATACACTGCGATATAGTATTATTGCAGGACGTAAATCACAGGTTCCAGTTCTCTAGGAGGCTAAAAGTAGAAATAGTATCATTAGTTTTTAAAAATATGCAAAAAATAAATACAGTATATTAGAAAGTCAACACACACCCCTTTTCCATTTATATTAATAAATAAATAAATGTAATTGTCATCACTGCTTCCATAATTGTCCAAACTATTAAAATATTTCATTATTAAAGAGGACCTTTCACCTGTAAAAACAATGTGAACTAAGTATGCTGACATGGAGAGCGGCGCCTGGGGATCTCACTGCATTTACTATTATCCCCGGGCGCCGCTCTGTTCTCCCGTTATGCCCTCCGGTACCTTTGCTCTGTAAGTTATAGTAGGCGGAGTCTGCCCTTGTTCTGCTGGGCGTCTCCTTCTCCTAGGCTGTAGCGCTGGCCAATCGCAGCGCACAGTTCACAGCCTGGGAGGTTTCTTTCTCCCAGGCTGTGAGCTCTGCGCTACGATTGGCCAGCGCTGCAGCCTAGGAGAAGGAGATGCCCACAGGACAAGGGCAGACACCGCCTACTATAACTTACAGAGCAAAGGTACCGGAGGGCATAGTGGGAGAACAGAGCGGCGCCCGGGGATAATAGTAAGGGGAAACTTTATACTCCTGGAAGGCAGGAAGGGGAAAGGAAAAAACAAAACAAAAAAAATATGGCTGCAACGGGAAAGGGTAAAAGAGGTTGTCTGGTTTGCTATACTGATAAACTATCCTCAGGTCATCAATATAGGATGATCGGCCGGGGTGGAGGGAGTTGGACCTCTGATATTGATGACCTATCATGAGGATAATAGATCAGGAATATATGAAACCAGACAACCCCTTTTAATGTAATTGCAGGGTATCTTTAATTTGATTCTCAAGACTTTTTTGTAATATGTGGTGTATGGATTATACCAAATTGTATGAATTTGCTTTAGGTCTATACTTGTTCAGTTTTGCGGTTTATTTGGAATACAATTTATGGATCAATCCATGCAACCCAAAAACTGGCTAATACAGTTTATTTATTCGGTTTTTGATGAGGAAACTAATATTTTTTTATGATATGACCACCTTCATAATGAATGAAAATACTATTTGTTGCCTTTGATGTTTGCTTACCTCTGTGTTCAGTTCACATCCAGTAATTTAGAAAGAAGCTTTGTACTGACAAGGTTGTACAAAGAGTTCTTTATTGAGCCAAGCAGTTACATTGCTGGTGCCATCACAGACAATTATAGAAGCAAAAGTCAATGATTGCAGGAAGGCTGATGCACTAACACCCAATAAAATATACTGTCATAGCTAGAAAATAAGCTTGAAATGGTTATTTTTATCAAACTATAGTATATTGAATTTAGATGTATACTTAGCCATGCCATTACAGTCATCATGAATTTTCATATTATATTATAGCATGTTCAGTTTTGTCTAGTTTATCATAATGGAGTTGTTTTTGGATGAATCTAGGTGTAGATACTAAACAGAGGACATGTATAATAATCCCTTTACTCTGGCCGAACATTGGCCAGATAATCGCTAACAAGCATTCATACGAACACTTAGCAATTATGTGGCGGTGTAAAGGTGCCACCGATTACCCGATGAATGAGCGAAACACTAATTTACTGGGTAATATGATCGTTTGTGAAGTCACCAAAACCACTGTTTTCTGGCAGCAGATTGTGCCATCTAAACAAGCACTGCTGTCAACAAACAATGATTCTGTATGGGGAAGACCGATGGCATTAGTGATCACTCCTGCCCATACTGTGGAGGAGATCACTGCATGTAACGAGCAGGTGCTTGCCAGGAAGGAACGTTCAGTGTCAAGGGGCCTTAAAACATATTTTTTTTAGAGGCCACAATTTTTTAAAGTGGTGTTTCCAGGTGCATTTTACCCATAACTGAAATTCTACCCCATATACTTAGAATGTTCCACATAATTTTCCTAATGGCCCCTTATAACTTAAAAGTTTTCAGGGTGACCCTTAAGTTATCTGATTGGTGAGGAGCTGGCAATCAGCTGTTTAAAGGGGCCATGGCAATCTGGTCAGCGCTATGACCTATTCATTGTATACCTATACTGTACATTGTATAGCAGCTGTCCTTGGTATTGCAGGTCATGACTTAGCTGCACATAGTCCATGTGACAAATGGAAATAATGTCACAGGCTTAGGAGGAGACCTCATCAATTGCCAGAACACCATGGGTTCGACAAACAGCTGATTGGCAGGGGTGCCAGGAATTAACCATAACTTTGTACTTTTTACCCATTCAAATAACTGTATGAGGGCTTCTTGTTTGCAGCACAAGCTGTATTTTTTAATGACGCCATATCATGTATTGTAAAACAGGAAAGAAAATTCTTTCTGAGGTGAAATAATAAAAAATAAAAAAAATTCCACCATTGTTTTTTTCTTTTTTTTTTCTTTAAAGTGCTTACTGTGTGTTGAAAATGAAGTTGCACTTGTGCAGTTTAGTACAATTACAGCGATACAACATTTATATTGTTTTTGTTACACTTTACTACTTAAAGAAAATGAAAACTTTGTCTTGTGTCACCATATTAAAACACCAATAACTTTTTCATATTTCCATCTACAGAGCTGTTGATGGCTTGTTTTTTACAGGGTGAACTGTAGTTTTTATTAGTACTAGTTTATGGTTTGATTATTACACTTTTCATTCTATTATTTTTTTTTTTTTTGGGGGGGGCGCAGGGCAAAGGCATTTTCTGGAGTTCCGGTGACGAACCGGGCTCTCCTTAAGGCTGCCAGGCGAAGGCTTCCGCCCAGCAGTGAGTATGGTGACATCACCGGCACTGATGGGCGGGCTTTAGTGCTACCCTAGCCTGAAAACGGCTAGGGCAGCACTGAAGCCTGCCCATCAGAGCTGGTGACGTCAGCCTGTGTGTTATTGTAAGCCTCCGCCCAGCAGTGTGTTATTGTAAATCAAAGAGCCCTTGCCCTGTGCGATGCAGCATCGGGGGGCTGCTTGGGTGAACCCGGACAACCCCTTTAAGAACAAGAAAATAGATAATTACTTCTCAGCTATATACGCTCTAGATTTTCATGGGAAAAAACTGAAACAATTGCATTTGTGTCTGTTCTTATAATGTCTTATAATCTTAAAGTAAAAAGAGAAATTGTATTTGTTTAAAGGGGATTGTACCACAATTAATTATAAAAATTTCTCTGTAATTGTGATTTTAAAAAATAACTTTTGACATGTCATAGTAATTGTGATTTTTAAGGCCTCTTTCACACTTGCGTTGTCCCGATCCGGCGTGTACTCCACTTGCCGGAGGTACACGCCGGATCCGGAAAAACGCAAGTGTACTGAAAGCATTTGAAGACGGATCCGTCTTCAAAATGCTTTCAGTGTTACTATGGCAGCCAGGACGCTATTAAAGTCCTGGTTGCCATAGTAGGAGCGGGGAGCGGGGGAGCAACATACTTACAGTCCGCGCGGCTCCCGGGGCGCTCCAGAATGACGTCAGAGCGCCCCATGCGCATGGTAGACGTGCCATGCGATCACGTCATCCATGCGCCTGGGGCACCCTTACGTCACTCTCGAGCGCCCTGGGAGCCGCACGGACGGTAAGTATGCTGCTCCCCCGCTCCCCACTACACTTTACCATGGCTGCCAGGACTTTAGCGTCCCGGCAGCCATGGTAACCATTCAGAAAAAGCTAAACGTCGTATCCGGCAATGCGCCAAAACGACGTTTAGCTTAAGGCCGGATCCAGATCAATGCCTTTCAATGGGCATTAATTCCGGATCCGGCCTTGCGGCAAGTGTTCAGGATTTTTGGCCGGAGCAAAAAGCGCAGCATGCTGCAGTATTTTCTCCGGCCAAAAAACTTTCCGTTTGAAGACATCCTGATGCATCCTGAACGGATTTCTCTCCATTCAGAATGCATTAGGATAAAACTGATCAGGATTCTTCCGGCATATAGCCCCGACGACGGAACTCTATGCCGGAAGACAAGAACGCAAGTGTGAAAGAGCCCTAAAACAAACTTTTGACATGTCACATGTTAGAAGTTTTGATCAGCGGGACTTTCTGCAGATGTGAATAGAATCTAATTGTAGTCTGGAATAAGCCATTTAAAATCAATGTTATACTCTGTCCTAACCCAAACTCAAAATAAATTCAGGAATATGTAATATATATGGGTTTTTTTTTATTGTGGGCAACGAAAAATACCTGATTTACTATGCATTATTTGGCATATATATAACACCTACTCAACTTCGGCAATCCAATAAACTATTTGATGTGTGGTATATAACATGCCAATACCCAAAAGACAACTAAATGAAAACCACACTTGATCAGTAAATATGAATGCATCTTTACTATGAGTGACACTAACCCATCCTGTAAAAATACCTAAAAACCTTAAAAAAGTATGATTGAATGATGTCCTGCACTGGACAAAGTTGACAAGACTATAAGGATAAAATGCACAAATAGATAAAAATGCACTGTATGTAGATAAGGCACATATACACTGTATGTAGGTCCAGACTGGCCACTCCCGTATCATGGAATTTAATTCGGCTCAATCCTGATCAGACTTTTGAACGAGGGTGCCAGAGTAGCTGTTGTATAAGTCCTCTGGTCAGGTGACTAAACTGTAGGTCACGTTTTGGGTTGCTGGGAGACCAAGAACACTAATGAAATGCCCTCAGAGTGTGTTCACTGAAACTAGAAGAGAAATTATGACACAGGATTTGTATAGACCACCACAGTGATTTAAAACAAATGATGATAGAATTGCTGGGGAAAAAATTGTACAAGGTATGGAGGGGGTTCATGCTACAGTTCATTCCCAATTCAGAATATCCTTGGTTGATGGGACCCTTCAAACTTACAGCGTGGTATCTGCAAGAGGACCTGAAGGGCCAGCTAGGGGTTCTGAGAGTGTGAAAAAACTGAAATAAAAAGGTTTTAAGTGAAGATAGTGAGATGTTCCTGGTGACCGAGATGTTCAGATTAGACAAAAATGAGGATGGGAAAGGGGGAGGGGAAGGGGAATACAGGGGAGGGAGTAAGGAGACAGGGGGAAAAGGAACTAGGCAGTGTTAAAGCAAGTTGATGTGCTATTGATTTGTTGTGACAAAGATTGGTTTCCAGCCGGATTGGCTATTTGTAAAAACCAAAAAGTGTCTAAAGGTTAAATGTTGGCTTTTATGTATGTGGAATATTTTGGCTATTATGGGAGGGGGGGGGGGGGAGGGAGAGGGAATTAAAGGGGAAAAATGGGAGGAAAGTGAATGCATACGTGTCATGATCAGAATGTCAAATATGTCTGTATGCATGTATCTACTTTTTTCCCAAAATAAAAGTTTATTTAAAAAACAAAAACAAATGATGATACAGCATATGAGAAGAACTATAAAAATTGTACACTATATAGTAATAACCTGATAGTTATGGTGTACCAGCACACAGGGATCTCATAAATTATTTTCTAAAGCTTTGTTGAGCCCCTATGGATGGATGCCACCTAAAAAACACTAAAATAGACAAATCACTGGGTCCAGATGGCATTCACCCATGAGGACTCAAGGAATTAAGTACCATTATAGACAGACCCTTATTTCCCATATTTAAAGGATAACTGTTACATTTAGACCCTAATTTCAATTTTCATATATGTAGTTACTAATAACATGATATTCCAGAATCAGTTACTATTAGACTGACTTACCCTATATTTAATAAGATTCAGCCCTTAGCAACCAGTCTGCATAAAACTGCAATTTCACTATTCAGTTAAGATGGCCGCCACTGCCCTCCCCCTGAGGCTAATCCCGCCTGCCCTCACTAGCCAGTAACAATAGCCCCCCAAAAGTGTCAGTAACCAGAGCCCTCCCCCTAAAGGGTTAATCTCCTGCAGCACAAAGGGGTCCTCTTACCACATGTTGCTTTCATTTATACACTGAGCAGATGGCAAATCTCCCTTCCCTGGTCTGTGCTGGTTCAACTCTACTTCTCCAGCACTGCTGAGTGAGGGAGCGTCTGCCAAGCGCATGGACAGGGAGAAGTGCACACAGCCCAGGCACTGTTATCAGAATGCTGGGGAGGACCTGGCTCTAATCATTTACTTACAGTCCCTGGCTGTCTGTAATCTGACCTTGCACGCAGCCTGCTTCTGCGTCCTCTGTCCTTCAACAGATAGACGGACCATGCCTAAAAACCCTATTTTAAGCACAAGTAAAAGTAGGCAGTACAGGGAACAAAAATGTGGAATTAAGGGGTAATTGAATACACAGTGAAAAGTTGAAATAGGGCCACCAAGGTGATAAACCACTTCAGCCCCGCTAGCTAAAACCCCCTTCATGACCAGGCCACTTTTTACACTTCTGCACTACACTACTTTCACCGTTTATCGCTCGGTCATGCAACTTACCACCCAAATGAATTTTACCTCCTTTTCTTCTCACTAATAGAGCTTTCATTTGGTGGTATTTCATTGCTGCTGACATTTTTACTTTTTTTGTTATTAATCGAAATTTAACAATTTTTTTGCAAAAAAATGACATTTTTCACTTTCAGCTGTAAAATTTTGCAAAAAAAACGACATCCATATATAAATTTTTCGCTAAATTTATTGTTCTACATGTCTTTGATAAAAAAAAAAATGTTTGGGCAAAGAAAAAATGGTTTGGGTAAAAGTTATAGCGTTTACAAACTATGGTACAAAAATGTGAATTTCCGCTTTTTGAAGCAGCTCTGACTTTCTGAGCACCTGTCATGTTTCCTGAGGTTCTACAATGCCCAGACAGTAGAAAAACCCCACAAATGACTAAATTTCGGAAAGTAGACACCCTAAGGTATTCACTGATGGGCATAGTGAGTTCATAGAACTTTTTATTTTTTGTCACAAGTTAGCGGAAAATGATGATTTTATTTAAATATTTTTTTTTTCTTACAAAGTCTCATATTCCACTAACTTGCGACAAAAAATAAAAAATTCTTGGAAATCGCCATGCCCCTCACGGAATACCTTGGGGTGTCTTCTTTCCAAAATGGGGTCACTTGTGGGGCAGTTATACTGCCCTGGCAATTTAGGGGCCCAAATGTGTGAGAAGTACTTTGCAATCAAAATGTGTAAAAAATGGCCTGCGAAATCCGAAAGGTGCACTTTGGAATATGTGCCCCTTTGCCCACCTTGGCTGCAAAAGTGTCACACATCTGGTATTGCCGTACTCAGGAGAAGTTGGGGAATGTGTTTTGGGGTGTCATTTTACATATACCCATGCTGGGTGAGAGAAATATCTTGGCAAAAGACAACTTTTCCAATTTTTTTATACAAAGTTGGCATTTGACCAAGATATTTTTCTCACCCAGCATGGGTTTATGTAAAATGACACCCCAAAACACATTCCTCAACTTCTCCTGAGTACGGAGATACCAGATGTGTGACACTTTTTTGCAGCCAAGGTGGGCAAAGGGGCACATATTCCAAAGTGCACCTTTCGGATTTCGCAGGCCATTTTTTACACATTTTGATTGCAAAGTTCTTCTCACACATTTGGGCCCCTAAATTGCCAGGGCAGTATAACTACGCCACAAGTGACCCCATTTTGGAAAGAAGACACCCCAAGGTATTCCGTGAGGGGCATGGCGAGTTCCTAGAATTTTTTATTTTTTGTCGCAAGTTAGTGGAATATGAGACTTTGTAAGGAAAAAAGAAAAAAAAAGAAAAATCATCATTTTCCGCTAACTTGTGACAAAAAATAAAAAATTCTAGGAACTCGCCGTGCCCCTCACGGAATACCTTGGGGTGTCTTCTTTCCAAAATGGGGTCACTTGTGGCGTAGTTATACTGCCCTGGCAATTTAGGGGCCCAAATGTGTGAGAAGTACCTTGCAATCAAAATGTGTAAAAAATGGCCTGCGAAATCCGAAAGGTGCACTTTGGAATGTGTGCCCCTTTGCCCACCTAGGCTGCAAAAAAGTGTCACACATCTGGTATCGCCGTACTCAGGAGAAGTTGGGGAATGTGTTTTGGGGTGTCATTTTACATATACCCATGCTGGGTGAGAGAAATATCTTGGCAAAAGACAACTTTTCCCATTTTTTTATACAAAGTTGGCATTTGACCAAGATATTTTTCTCACCCAGCATGGGTATATGTAAAATGACACCCCAAAACACATTCCCCAACTTCTCCTGAGTACGGCGATACCAGATGTGTCACACTTTTTTGCAGCCTAGATGCGCAAAGGTGCCCAAATTCCTTTTAGGAGGACATTTTTAGACATTTGGATCCTAGACTTCTTCTCACACTTTCGGGCCCCTAAAAAGCCAGGGCAGTATAAATACCCCACATGTGACCCCACTTTGGAAAGAAGACACCCCAAGGTATTCAATGAGGGGCCTGGCGAGTTCATAGAATATATTTTTTTTGCATAAGTTAGCGGAAATTGATTTTTTTTTTTTTTTTTTTTCTCACAAAGTCTCACTTTCCGCTAACTTAGGACAAAAATTTCAATCTTTCATGGACTCAATATGCCCCTCACGGAATACCTTGGGGTGTCTTCTTTCCGAAATGGGGTCACATGTGGGGTATTTATACTGCCCTGGCTTTTTAGGGGCCCTAAAGCGTGAGAAGAAGTCTGGAATATAAATGTCTAAAAATGTTTACGCATTTGGATTCCGTGAGGGGTATGGTGAGTTCATGTGAGATTTTATTTTTTGACACAAGTTAGTGGAATATGAGACTTTGTAAGAAAAAACAAACAAAAAAATATATATATTTCCGCTAACTTGGGCCAAAAAAAATTCTGAATGGAGCCTTACAGGGGGGGGGGGGGGGTGATCAATGACAGGGGGGTGATCAATGACAGGGGGGTGATCACCCATATACACTCCCTGATCACCCCCCTGTCATTGATCACCCCCCTGGTAAGGCTCCATTCAGACGTCCGTATGATTTTTACGGATCCATGGATCGGATCCGCAAAACACATGCGGACGTCTGAATGGAGCCTTACAGGGGGGTGATCAATGACAGGGGGTGATCAGGGAGTGTATATGGGTGATCACCCCCCTGTCATTGATCACCCCCATGTAAGGCTCCATTCAGACGTCCGTATGATTTTTACGGATCCATGGATACATGGATCGGATCCGCAAAACACATGCGGACGTCTGAATGGAGCCTTACAGGGGGGTGATCAATGACAGGGGGTGATCAGGGAGTGTATATGGGTGATCACCCCTCTGTCATTGATCACCCCCCTGTCATTGATCACCCCCTGTAAGGCTCCATTCAGACGTCCGCATGTGTTTTGCGGATCCGATCCATGGATCCGTAAAAATCATGCGGACGTCTGAATGGAGCCTTACAGGGGGGTGATCAATGACAGGGGGTGATCAGGGAGTGTATATGGGTGATCACCCCTCTGTCATTGATCACCCCCCTGTAAGGCTCCATTCAGACGTCCGAATGATTTTTACGAATCCATGGATCGGATCCGCAAAACACATGCGGACGTCTGAATGGAGCCTTACAGGGGGGTGATCAATGACAGTGGGGTGATCAATGACAGGGGGTGATCAGGGAGTGTATATGGGTGATCACCCGCCTGTCATTGATCACCCCCCTGTAAGGCTCCATTCAGACGTCCGCATGTGTTTTGCGGATCCGATCCATGTATCCATGGATCCGTAAAAATCATACGGACGTCTGAATGGAGCCTTACAGGGGGGTGATCAATGACAGGGGGGTGATCAATGACAGGGGGTGATCAGGGAATCTATATGGGTGATCACCCGCCTGTCATTGATCACCCCCCTGTAAGGCTCCATTCAGACGTCCGCATGTGTTTTGCGGATCCGATCCATGTATCCATGGATCCGTAAAAATCATACGGACGTCTGAATGGAGCCTTACAGGGGGGTGATCAATGACAGGGGGTGATCAGGGAATCTATATGGGTGATCACCCGCCTGTCATTGATCACCCCCCTGTAAGGCTCCATTCAGACGTCCGCATGTGTTTTGCGGATCCGATCCATGTATCCATGGATCCGTAAAAATCATACGGACGTCTGAATGGAGCCTTACAGGGGGGTGATCAATGACAGGGGGGTGATCAATGACAGGGGGTGATCAGGGAATCTATATGGGTGATCACCCGCCTGTCATTGATCACCCCCCTGTAAGGCTCCATTCAGACGTCCGTATGCGTTTTGCGGATCCGATCCATGTATCCGTGGATCCGTAAAAATCATACGGACGTCTGAACGGAGCCTGACAGGGGGGTGATCAATGACAGGGGGGTGATCAGGGAGTTTATATGGGGTGATCATGGGTGATCAGGGGTTCATAAGGGGTTAATAAGTGACGGGGGGGGGGGTAGTGTAGTGTGGTGTTTGGTGCGACTTTACTGAGCTACCTGTGTCCTCTGGTGGTCGATCCAAACATGGGGACCACCAGAGGACCAGGTAGCAGGTATATTAGACGCTGTTATCAAAACAGCGTCTAATATACCTGTTAGGGGTTAAAAAAAATCACATCTCCAGCCTGCCAGCGAGCGATCGCCGCTGGCAGGCTGGAGATCCACTCGCTTACCTTCCGTTCCTGTGAGCGCGCGCGCCTGCGTGCGCGCGTTCACAGGAAATCTCGGGCATCGCGAGATGACGCGCCGATGCGTCCAGGAGGAGTAAATCAACCACCTCCCGGACGCATCGGTGCGTTAGGCGGTCGGGAGGTGGTTAATCACCACAATCCAATGCTAAAAAAAAAAAATATATACGACAGTTATACTTTATGGATTCTATAATAACAGTGTCTGTTCCACTGTACTGGCGCAAAGCAAATGTGGTACCAATATTCAAAAATGGGTCAAAGAGTTACCCACGAAAAATAAAAGTTAGTACGTTTAAACTCTATTGCAGGTAAAATATTTGATGGCTTTTTTAGATATGCTGTTCTAGATTATCTCAATAAAAAAAAACTTATAACATAGCATCAGCATGAGTAAGTTCTACAGTGCCTTGCAAAAGTATTCACCACCTTGATCGTGTTTTGGTGCCTCACAACTTGGAATTAACATGGATTGTTTGAGGATTTGCATAATTTATTTACAGAACATGCCCACAACTTTGAAGATGTTTTTTTTTTTTTTTTATTGTGAAGCAAACAACAAACAGGACAAAATATCAGAAAAAGTCAATGTGCATACATATTCACCCCCTAAAGTCAATACTTTATAGAGCTACCTTTTGCTGCGGCAATCACAGCTCCAAGTTTCTTTGGATAAGTCTCTATGAGCTTGCCACATCTTACCACTGGGATTTTTGCCCATTCCTCCTTGCAAAATTGCTCCAGCTCCTTCAAGTTGGATGGTTTGCGCTTGTGAACAGCAATCTTTAAGTCTGACCACAGATTTTCTATTGGATTGAGATCTGGGCTTTGACTAGGCCATTCTAACACATTTACATGTTTCCCCATAAACCAAAGTGTTGCTTTAGCACAGTGTTTGGGGTCATTGTCTTGCTGGAAGGTGAACCTCCGTCCTAGCCTCAAATCACACACAGAGTGGTACCGGTTTTGCTCAAGAATATCCCCGTATTTAGAACCATCCATCTTTCCCTCAACTCTGACCAGTTTCCCAGTTGCGGCTGCTGAAAAACATTCCCACAGATTAACAAAACATTGAACTTAAGGCTGTAAGGTAACAAAACACAAAAAAAAGTCAAGCGGGGTGAATACTTTTGCAAGGCACTGTAATTAGAGTGTACACATTAGATCCCGTGGAGGTCTCATTAGAATGAACCAATGATGATCATTTCATAGCTGGGCCTGTAACCATTGCAAGAGGGCATCCTCTGTATCTTGAGGAAAGAAGGTTTCATCATCAACATAGACAGAGATTCTTTAGTGTCAGAGGAGTGAGACTATGCAGCTCTCTGCCAGAGGATGGTGTGATGGTTGATTCATTGAACAAGCTCAAGAGGTGTCTAGATGCTTTTCTTGAATTCCAAAATATTTCAGTTTACTAGAACTACAATTCTGGAGGTGAGACGTAGACAGAGAAGATTGGCATATTTGTAGTCAGGAAGAAATTTTCTCTCTTAATATGGGGCAATTTGCATCTTCCTCATAGTTGTTTTTTTTTTTTGCCTTCCTCTGGATCAGCACTGTAGGATAATAGGTTTGACTTTTTTTCCAGCCTTACCAACTATGTAACTATATGAGTGCACTAGATTTGCTGCTGTTAACATTTAATTAGAATTTTCTTAAGTCTATTTGCCATAGTATACATTCACACTGCATGCACTACTAGAGATAAGATCCTCACTCATCCATACAAAAAGCTGTGCTGACCGTAGCTTATCTCCAGGTAAATAATAGATTCGGTATTCTAAAATCCAACAAATCCATTCCCTGTTTTCCCTGCTGTTGGTTGCCATTTAGGATGCCTTCATACACATTAGATTATCAATAGCAAATTAATAATGATAAAAAAATGGCAAAGGGTTTAGAGTAAACTGTTCAGGCATAATTAATCTAATGATCTAAGGACTGAGGGTGGGTATGGAAGGGTTTAATGTCTTCATATGTTTGAGATCTTGTAGGGTACGAACAGGGCTCGAGTCCTGCAGGAACGCGTGGGAACGGCGTTCCTGCAATTTTTTTTTAGCAGGAACGCCGTTCCCTTTCAGCAGGGCAGCGCATTGTGCCCCTCAACACTGTCGGCGCCCCGCTCTGGCGCAGCATGAAGAGAGGGACTGACAGGAGGGAAGCGCCTCAAGTGTATCGTGGCCGAGCTCTGTCCGGTCCGTGGTACAGGAGCTTTTGTTTCCTGTACCCGGCCGGACTGACAGGAAGTGCTCACTTAGTGTGCACTTCCTGTCAGTCCGGCCGGGTACAGCAAATGCTCCTGTATCACGGACCGGACAGAGCTCGGCCACGCTACACCCGAGGTGGGTGGGGAGAAAGAGAGAGTGACAAGGGAGGGAGGGAATGAAAGAGAGAGTGACAAGGGAGGGAGGGGGGAGAAAGAGAGAGTGACAAGGGAGGGAGGGGGGAGAAAGAGAGAGTGACAAGGAAGGGAGGGGGGAGAAAGAGAGTGACAAGTGAGGGAGGGGGGAGAAAGAGAGTGACAAGTGAGGGAGGGGGGAGAAAGAGAGTGACAAGTGAGGGAGGGGGGAGAAAGAGAGTGACAAGGGAGGGAGGGAGGGGGGAGAAAGAGAGTGACCTTCCCTGCCCTTTGCGTACGCCGCGTGCCGTGACTTCCCGCGGAGGCACTGGATCTTGGGTGAGTTCCCACACTTTTTTTCCCAGGACTTGACCCCTGGGTAAGAACCCATAGTGCGGCTGGACAGATGTGGCCAAGCCATCCACCGCAATCAATAGCCGCACAGGTTTGGTTGCAACTGGTTGCCACATGCGACCAGCTGCATTGTGAGGTCACACCCTAATATGAGAAATGGTTAATAAAAGTTACACTGAAAAAAAAATATATATATACTAGTAGATCCTGTTGAAATTGGTGCCATCCACTGACACTTCCTTCACCAGGCCAATAATATTTATTTCTGGAGAGCATACACAAGGAAGGCCAAGAGGTTGTTGGTGAAAGTATGAACCCTTTTCTACAAGTTTTGTAAAGAGGGACATTGGCAAACCATATGGAGAAAGGTGTCTTTCGAAGGTCCACATAAGGAGCATTGTATAATAAGAAGACAACCCATAAAGACATTCTGAGGTAAAATATACTCAACAGTTACAGTTGGCCAACAGGAGGTCATCTTTGACATGGAAAATCTGAATTACATAAACATCTCATAGGAGGGCTGTGTAGAATGTGAACATATTGTAGACTAATTTAGTCCGAGGAGATATTCTCCTAGTTATCTCTGTGAGATCTGCACTGAGACAAACTGATGATGAATTGTGTGTCGCAATCGGAGATACCTCCCCAGTAGCTTACAAGACGGGATGAAATTCAATGTTAAGTTTCACAAAAATTAAACAGTGGGAGTAATAACACAATATCATGACGTTATATCATGACTTTATCATTCCTATATATTTTTTGAAGCGTAAAACACATTTTTATTGTCCACCATTTGAAGTCGTATTACATTTTAATTATATTATGATCAGTAGGTCAGATTTCCATAGTTGTATTGTAATTCCACTTGTAATTTCAATCATGATAATTTCCGGTATACAGTCTGATTATATGAACTAACTCCATGCATGCTATTAAGACTTACGCTATCCGATACTTTATTTCAGATGTGTTTTTTGCAATTAGCCAATTGTATTAGACAAGCTTTCTTGGAAGCAGAGTATGGCAGAAATTATGTGGAGCTTTACATTAGTATATAGCACTTAAATGCTTAGGCCAACAAATATATGTACAGAGTCAAGAAATGATTCCCAAGACAAAGCAATCTTCTATTAGAAAGTTTCCTGTAAGATACCGCAGAGCTAAAGAACCTTAATAGGCATCAAGGTTGACAAGTTGAAAATACAGAGTTATAGTATATGACTGTCAAAATTACACTGTGTATCCTAACTGAATCAGATATATATTATCTATGCTGCACATTATACACAGGCCTTGCCTTTCTTTCTCTCCTAAATTGTATCCATACTTTATTGCAGGAGAGATATGGTTTGACAGAATTTAGATGTGGCCAGTTTAGCCCAATTCTCCAACTCTGATTGCTAAAGTGACACCAATTCATGGTCTAATTCCCTTGTCTTCCTGTCTTACCATTCACCCAGTAATATGGTCTCTTTGATCTGACTACCTGACACAAGTGGGAAGATGCTTGCTGCCAACACTGAGCTTGACAGTAAAACAAGGAAGTAATTTCTAGGTGCAATGTATTATTTATTACTGTATCTCTGCAGGCAATGTATAAAACAATGTATATAGACAATGCTCATTTATTAAAGTTTTTACACCCTAAATGTGAGGTAAAAGTCACAAGTTATGGGGCATGCCATAATTACTCTATAATTTGTGACAGAGTGGGCTGGCTTGGGAGGAGGGAGTATGGTCCCACAGATTTAAAAATTGACTCCCTGGTTGGCGAGTTTACACTATAATCCCACTATAATATTGTTGGTGGGATTGTTCCTACGAACGATTCAACAACAAATGATCAGCTGCACTGCACTCAAGTGTATGGCTGGCTTAAAGTACTTTCACACTTGCGGCAGGACGGATTCGACAGGCTGTTCACCCTGTCGGATCCGTCCTTCCGCTATTTCGGCGTGCCGATGGACCGCCGCTCCGTCCCCATTGACTATAATGGGGGCGGAGCACTGGTGCAGTATGGCAGTTCGCGGTGAGAGGCCACAGGACTAAAAAGTCGGACATGCAGGACTTTTAGTCCGGCGGCCTTTCGCCGTGCACTGCCGTGCTGCGCTGGAGCTCCCCCTGGAGCGGCGGTCCGGCAAAATAGTGGAAGGACGGATCCAAGAGGGTGAACAGCCTGTCGGATCCGTCCTGCCGCAAGTGTGAAAGTAGCCTTAACATATGATGCAGCTCTGCTTCTTCAGGCTTCAACAGGAAGTCAGGGCATGTAGAGCTGGCCATACAATGTTTATTTGCAAACGACTGCATATCCAGCTCAACTTGGTGAGATCTTCATGCACATAACATTGCAATGGATTCCCTATTTTGATTATGGCAACGGTTTCGGTTGACGTGGGCATTTTTGGGGGATTTTTAACTTTTTTTTTTATTTGCATTATTTATTATATTGTTTTTACTTACGTTTTAATTTTTTTTTGGCAAATATTATGTCCCCCAAGAGGTCATTGAAACACCTCTAGGGACACTGACTCTTTTTTATTTTGCACTATTTTCACTGTAACTGTGGCATCCACAGCAGCCCCAGTTACAGTGCAAAACAGACTCCCATGGGGGCATGGCACACTATTAGAGCTGATCAGGGTCTGCCATGATCCTGCTGCATTGGCTTCGAGACACCTAGCGGACAGATAATTGATCAGTTTTGTCCCAATTGACAATGAATGGGGACAGAACTGAACCAACTGGATCTCAAAACAGGAAACCAAAAACACTGATGTGAAAGTAGCCTTATTCTAACTACTGGAGAGGTGTCTCCATCCTAGTCTCTAAGGTGGAGGCACAGGAGATAATCCAAGTATCCTGTTACCACTATGGTCAGTATGTTATCTTACAATGTTCATTGAATTGCTTTGCCTTTACTACTGTTAGGCTCCATTCACACATCCGCAATTCTGTTCCGCATTTTGCGGAACAGAATTGCGGACCCATTCATTTCTATGGTGCCGCACGATGTGCAGCCTGGATACGGAATTGCGGGCCCAAAAAAAATAGAACATGTCCTATTCTTGTCCGCAATTGCGGACAAGATTAGGCATTTTCTATTAAGTGGCGGCAATGTGCGGTCCGCAAAATGCAGAGCGCGCATTGCTGGTGTCCGTGTTTTGCGGATCCGTAGATCCGCAAAACACTTACGGACGTGTGAATGGACCCTTAGCCTATATATGCCTAGTTTAATGCTAGTCTTCTAGAGATCATATCTCAAAAAATTCCTTTCTTCCCACCCAGCCTGTTACTGTGGATGTCATATAAACTGTACAAGTGGTAGTGATACAGTGTCTGTACCCCTTCAGTCATGGTGCTCTGTGCTGTGACGGATGTATGGTAGTGGAAATTTCCTATGAAAAAGGAATACTCCTACTACTCCTCAGCCTATACAGTCAGGTCCATAAATATTGGGACATCAACACAATTCTAACATGGATTTTAAATCTTTAATTTGAGGGTATTTACATCCAAATCAGGTGAACGGTGTAGGAATTACAACAGTTTGCATATGTGCCTCCCACTTGTTAAGGGACCAAAAGTAATGGGACATAATAATAATAATCATAAATCAAACTTTCACTTTTTAATACTTGGTTGCAAATCCTTTGCAGTCAATTACAGCCTGAAGTCTGGAATGCATGGACATCACCAGATGCTGGGTTTCATCCCTGGTGATGCTCTTCCAGGCCTCTACTGCAACTGTCTTCAGTTCCTGCTTGTTCTTGGGGCATTTTCCCTTGAGTTTTGTCTTCAGCAAGTGAAATGCATGCTCAATCGGATTCAGGTCAGGTGATTGACTTGGCCATTGCATAACATTCCACTTCTTTCCCTTAAAAAAACTCTTTGGTTGCTTTTGCAGTATGTTTTGGGTCATTGTCCATCTGTACTGTGAAGAGCCGTCCAATGAGTTCTAAAGCATTTGGCTGAATATGAGCAGATAATATTGCCCGAAACACTTCAGAATTCATCTTGCTGCTTTTGTCAGCAGTCACATCATCAATAAATACAAGAGAACCAGTTCCATTGGCAGCCATACATGCCCACGCCATGACACTACCACCACCATGCTTCACTGATGAGGTGGTATGCTTAGGATCATGAGCAGTTCCGTTCCTTCTCCATACTCTTCTTTTCCCATCACTCTGGTACAAGTTGATCTTGGTCTCATCTGTCCAGGGTCGGTGAAAGGATTTTTGTCAACACAAGCGAATCTACATTTTGGCGCCCCCTCTCCCCCATCATTTCACATTTCTGCCCCTCCTGATTCATGTCCATTTCTGCCCCCCCCCCCCTCCCCATCATTTCACATTTCTGCCCCTCATGATTCATATCCATTTCTTGCCCCCCATCATTTCACATTTCTGCCCCTCATGATTCATGTCCATTTCTTGCCCCCCCATCATTTCACATTTCTGCCCCTCATGATTCATGTCCATTTCTTGCTCCCCATGTGCCAATATCATAGTGCCATCCTCACCCCCTGCCCCCTAATGTGCCAGTATCAAGTGCCTCTCTCCTCCCCCTACATGTGCCAGTATCATGGCGCCAATAGCCCCCCCTACACCCCTCCCCTGTGGCAGTAAAAAACTTTTATACTTACCTCCATGTCAGCGATGCGATGCAAGCCTCTTCCTCTTCCTGTGTTCCCACCAGCCTCTAGTGTTGAAGATTTGGTGCTCGTGTTCTTATTTAGCCTGTCTTTCAGAAAAGTTTATGATGGGATTTGAACACATGACCTTCTGTATCAAAGGCAAAGCACTTACCCACACAGCTATGAGAGCTGTATAGACAGTTACTTAAATAAAAAAATATAAAACTTCTACTGTAGATAACTTTGATACCTAGTGTACAACCATACACATGACAGTTGCCCCAACACACCCAGCTCTGCTACATCCATACACAGTGTGCTGGGGCAGCTGTCATGTGTATGTACACTAGGTATCAAAGTTAGCTACAGTAGAAGTCTTATATTTTTTTTAAGTAGCTGTCTATACAGCTCTCATAGCTGTGTTGGTAAATGCCTTGCCTCTGATGTGAAAGGTTGTGTATTTGAATCCCAGGAGAAACTTTTCAGAAAGAACATGCTAAATAAGATTTAAATACACCAGGGTCTCGTAGCTCAGAGTGTGTGTTGCTGCGGCTGCTGCCTCAGCCTGTCAGCTGTGTGCCGCTCTGTGACAAAGTGAGTGAGGGCGGCTGGGCTGCTCAGCACACAGTCTCAGCAAGGTAAATGTAAGTTAGCAAGTTAATTGTTTTCCGCCCAGGCGCCGCCCCCCCCCCCCCCCCCTTCTCTGCGCCCTCAAGCAGCTGCTTGGCCTGTCTTATGATAGAGCCGGCCCTGCATCTGTCCATAGGATGTTGTTCCAGAACAGTGAAGGCTTTTTTAGATGTCGTTTGGCAAACTCTAATCTGGCCTTCCTGTTTTTGAGGCTCACCAATGGTTTACATCTTGTGGTGAACCCTCTGTATTCACTCTGGTGAAGTCTTCTCTTGATTGTTGACTTTGACACACATATACCTACCTCCTGGAGAGTGTTCTTGATCTGGCCAACTGTTGTGAAGGGTGTTTTCTTCACCAGGGAAATAAATCTTCGGTCATCCACCACTGTTGTTTTCCGTGGTCTTTCGGGTCTTTTGGTGTTGCTGAGCTCACCGGTGCGTTCCTTCTTTTTAAGAACGTTCCAAACTGTTGTTTTGGCTGCGACTAATGTTTTTGCTATCTCTCTGATGGGTTTGTTTTGTTTTTTCAGCCTAATGATGGCTTGCTTCACTGATAGTGACAGCTCTTTGGATCTCATCTTGAGAGTTGACAGCAACGGATTCCAAATGCAAATAACACACTTGAAATGAACTCTGGACCTTTTATCTGCCATGGAACAGCTGAGAAGCCAATTGTCCCATTAATTTTGGTCCCTTAACAAGTGGGAGGCACATATGCAAACTGTTGTAATTCCTACACCGTTCACCTGATTTGGATGTAAATACCCTCAAATTAAAGCTGACAGTCTGCAGTTAAAGGACATCTTGTTCGTTTCATTTCAAATCTATTGTGGTGGTGTATAGAGCCAAAAATGTTAGAATTGTGTTGATGTCCCAATATTTATGGACCTGACTGTAAGTCGTTTTCAAGAATTCATCTGGTGTTGGACTCTACTAAACTGCTCCTCTAAGTCAAAAAATGTTTTCATACTTCTAGATGGATCTCGGATCACTCTGCTGTAGTGCTCCAACTCTGTCCCGGCCCCTCCTAAAAATCTAAGATTTGCTGCATGCACTCGGTTTGGATTTAAACTCCTGAAATAACTACTGCTGTAATAGCGGCACATACTGAGTACTAGGCCAATAATGCTGATCACCCTGAACCTTTTTCTAGATAGGATGTGTACAAGGCTTTTGTTAGGCGGGCAGTCATATTAGTGGCAGCTATTCATTGAAAACAGCTTAAACAACAGGAATCCCAGGTAACAACAGACGTACAAAAGGCAGAAATAATATACACTAATGACCCCAAATCGGGGACAAGAATGGGAAGCTTCTGGCCTATTTAGCCATGTGTGTCCATTCTATGTGTTAAAGCCAGCGATAGTAAAATATGCACAGACCCACTAGATATTAGTTCTGTATGTAGCTCCTTCTACGCTAAACTCTATTGCTCCCGAAGCCCCACATCTGATGCTGCTGCCGGTGCCTTTCTCAATACCCATACTATACCAATACTTACTGTGGAGCAGATGGCTTTGTTAGATGTGCCCACTGCGGTGGACGATGTTTTAGAAGCTATTGGTACCCACCCACTCGGGAAAACCCTGAGCCTGGACAGACTTATGGTATAAAGCACACTCTGATATGGTTGCCCCCAAATTATGTGAAATGTTCAATACTGCATTATCCCAGAGCTCCCTACCTGACTCCCTGAGAGAGACTTTGATTGTGGTACTGATTAAACTCGGGAAGATTCCTGCGCTGCCTGATTCGTATCATCCCATCTTGCTCCTTAACTCTGATATTACAATTCTGGCCAAAATATTAGCCATGAGGCTGAACAAAGTAATATTGTCCCTTATGCACCCTGATCAAACTGGCTTTATGCCAGGAAGGACAAGTGAGACAATCCAGTGGTTATATTTAAACTTGGTGGGTGCAGAGGGCTCTGATTTCCCAGACTTTGTTGTGTCCTTAGACAGCTGCAAAGCTTTAGATCCAATTCAGTGGCCTGACCTCTGAGACCTATTACCAAGATTTAATATTGAACCTCAGTTTTGTAACTGGGTGAGGCTGCTCTGTCCGCATTAAAACAAACTTAGATGTATCCGTCCCTTTTCCACTAAAACAGGGCGCGCGTCAGGGTTGCCCCCTATGCCCCTTATTATTTGCTCTGGTTATTGAGCCCCACGCGGTTGCTATTCATAGTTCCCCAACCATAAAGGACATTGCTTGAGACTTGATAGTCACCTCCCTCTTACACTTATTGGTAGAATTAATCTCTTCAAAATGATTTATTTATTAAAGTTCCTGTACCTCTTTCATATTGCACCTGTAATCGTTCCCAGGAAGTTCTTTAAATCACTGAACACCATACTAAGTGAGTTTAATGGCTTAATTAGATGCTACTGACTAGACTACTACTTTTGTTTATTGTAACTTTTTTAATTATATTGCCTTTTTTTATTATCTCAGTGGATTGCAAAAGTTGAGCAAATATACATATTATAAAAAAGTTTCTATCGGAAGTTTAGAAATGAAGCTAAATTCAGCAAAATTTGGTCTCATTGGTCCACTTTTCAAGTATTCGCTATGGGAGTGGAGGCATAGGAAGGGCCTAATGGGGAATTAGCCTAAGGGTCCATTCACACGTCCATAGTGTATAGCGGATCCGCAATACACCCGGCCAGCGCCCCCAAAGAACTGCCTATTCTTGTCCGCAATTGCGGACCGGAAGATAGGGGGCACACTCCGGAAATGCGGATGCGGACAGCACACTGTGTGCTGTACGCATCCATTCCTGCCCCATAGAGAATGAATGGGTCCGCACCCATTCCGCAATTTGCGGAACGGATGCGGACCCATTCTGCGGAAGTGTGAATGGACTCTAAAGCTGTAAATCCATATGCCAACTTTTTCTATGCAATACACCTGGCCCGCTCTAGTTCCTCAACCCCTCTCTTCTCATACACCCACTCACAGTGTCGGATTGGGGTGCCTAGGGCCCACCAATAGAACTGACTCTGGGGGCCCACCCTATAGTTGTATACAAATATTGCAAATTCATTTTTTCAGCCGTTAGAATACTTTTTTTTTCCGATCCATCTTTTTTTTTGCACTGACTTAGCTGTGCTAGACTGGAGCTTACTTTTTTCTCTTTCAAATCTCTTTTTTTATTAAAGCAATATAATAGAGATATACCACTGTGCTCATCAACCCACAAGGAGGGTAGTAGTAAGTAAAGTTTGGTACATGTAGGTTACATAATTTCTCTTTGTGAAATGGTAAAACATGCAAAAGATTGAGAAATCACATGAGGTTGAGTCAATAGTATGTCATATCTAGAGACAGCATTCGGCAATCGAGAAAAAGATAATTCTTAAACAAACATACAGCGACTTTTATGGTATACCCCAAGTATTGTTGAAACAGTGACACAAAACATAAGGAATAAGAATGAAAGATGAAAAGACTAGACACAGATAGATGGGGGGGGGGTTAGAAGGAGGAGGAGGTAGCCGGAGGGAGCTTATATATGAGAGTCAAAGACTGTACGCCCAGCAACATGTGCCATTCTATGATCCATGTCTCCTATGGGAGACGATTGAAAGGTTAGATAAAGTAGTCAGAGGATCGAACAAAGCAATTCTCAGCTCCCAGCAGTTGACCAGATTTAAGTTAAGCTGGACAAGGTGAACATTTTTCCACCTTGCCATGGCCGATCTCTGAATTTTCTTGTATTGTAATACACCTTGTGAAGCCATGAGAGTTTGCTAAAACAAACGCCTTTTCCGGTTCAGAAAGGGTAGTAGACAAGTCTCTCTCCCAAGCTTTTAAAAAGGAGGCTTGGAATGGCCTGTAGGATAATATAGATTTGTAAGCAAGAGAGAGCAGGTTCTTGGGGAGGGGATTTCTATCCAGCAGCTGATCTAACCATGCCTCAGGTTTATGATTTTTGGTAGGTAAAGATAGTAGTTTTAAGTCTCTTTGGAAGTCCTGTTGGTGAAAAAATGTCAAGGCACATATCTTAGGAAGAGCTAAAACGTCATTCCAAGTTAGGGAACCATCTTCAGATAGTATGTTGTTCAGAGTGAGGGATGTTAAGTGCTACCATATTCCAGAGGGGTGATGGACCCGGGGATGTATATGTAGTTGGAGGAGGTCTAAAGGTAATTTCAAGGATGGGAATTGGATAGATCCATAGTCATATAGTTTGGACCACACTGCAAGGGTACCTCTTAGTAGTAGGAGATGCATTTTGTCACCTTTGAAAGATCTAATCCCCCAGAGGATAGCTCTTTCCGAATATGTTAATAAGTCCTTCTCCAATTCCGAGCAGAGGCTCACAGGGTAAGAGGAAAGCAGTTCTAGGCCTCTAGTTACTTGCATGGCCTTATAGTATGAGTGTAAATCAGGCAAACCAAATCCTCCAAATCTCCTCTCTCTTGTGAGGGTGGCATATGCTATTCTTGGTGACTTGCCTTACCAAAGCAATTGAAAGATCACCCTGCGAGCCTCTGCGAAAAAGGAGCATGGTAGCCAGATGGGAAGGACTTGGAGAAGGTATAATAGCTTGGGTATAATATATGTTTTTAGAAAGTTCTTTCACCCCATCCAAGAAATAAAGGGGAGTTTTACCAACTTAAGTTGGGACCGTATTCTTTGAAGGAGGGGAGTGTAGTTGAGGGAAAAAAGGTTATCTAAATTGGCCGAAATATGTAGACCCAGAAACTGGATACTGCCCGTGGCCAATGGGAAGGGGGTGGTTTGTTGAAGTGTTTTGGGTACAGACATCGAACAGGAAATATTTAGAGCTACAGATTTGGTATAGTTAATTTTGAAATTTGACACATATCCATATTCTTTGAATATGGACACTAGTCTAGGAAAAGCGGTAAGGGGATTAGAGGACACGATAAGGAGGTCATCTGCAAATGCTGCTGTCAAGTGGGACGAGGAGCCATCCTGAATGCCTTGGATTGCAGGGTCCTGTCTAATTTTGGTAAGCAAGGTCTCCATCACTATTATAAATAATGTAGGCGATAAAGGGCAGCCTTGCCGCATGCCATTCGAAATACTGAATGGAGGCGACAATGTGCCATTAACTTTCACCCTAGTGGAAGGGGAAGTGTAGAGCGAAGAGATTGCCATGCAGAATTGAGCAGGGAGATCGAAGGCTGACAGGGCCGCTGACATAAAATGCCAGCTAACCCTGTCTAACGCCTTCTCTGCATCAGTACTTAGCAGGGCCATTTGGATATGGTTAGATTTAGCTAGGGCTATTAATCGTAATAGGCGCACTGTGTTTTCCCTTCCCTGGTGGCCCTTCACATTATGGATGGTAAAATCAGCTGAACCCGTTGGGCTAGGATCTTGGCCCACCATTTGACGTTGGTATTGAGCAAAGATATCGGGCGATAATTACCGCAATCAAGTGGGTCCTTTTTGGCTTTGTGGAGAATTGTTATATGTGCCTCTAAGGCTTGAGGGGGAGAGAACCACCTGTAAGGAGGTAGTTGCACATCTCCGAGAAGTGGGGTAGGAGAACCTTTCGGAATGTCTTGTAGTACTGGATTGTAAAACCATCTGGCCCTGGGCGTTTCCCAGAAGCAATAGACGATAGTACTTGAAAGGCTTCTTTTAACGTGATGGGAGCAGTTAATTGTGCTGCCTGTAAATCCGATATCTTAGGTAGGGTTAGAGAGGAGAGGAAAACTTCGGTATCCTCAGCTATAGACCTGGGTTGATCTTCATGTGGGGGGTCTGGGGAGGGAAGGTTATATAGGTCAGCGTTAAAGTGCTGGAAAGCTTTAGCTATTTCCTGGGTGGATTTATGGAGAGAACCCCGAGGGGTCTCTGATAGCTGTGATGAATGAGTCAGAGCTTTGTTTTTGCAATAGTGCAGACATGAGTTTATTGCCTCTATCCCCATGTGCATATGTTCTGAATCTGGACCGAAGTAGGATTTTGGCCGATTGGACGTTCAATAGTTTTTTTTATTCCATACGAAGTTGAGACAATCAGTTAGCTTTGTCCTTGGTTATGGATTGTTTGTAGGAGATCTCTGTTTGTGAAATCTGTGTCAAGAGTGCATCTAAAGCAGCCATGCGTTGTTTTTTTAATTTTTGAGCCTAGTACGATGAGTTCCCCCCGTATAACGGATTTGTGTGCCTCCCAGGTCACCTCGTCTGAGGAGTTAAAGGTGAAATATTCAGACAGAGAATTATTTATTTGCATAATGTGGGATTGGTCAGCTATCAGAGTCTCATTTAGATGCCAGTTCCACTCTCCCTTGGAAAGGGTCTTTAGGATAATATGTAGATGGACAGGGGCGTGGTTGGATAATGTGATATTGCCTACGTTAGCACGAGTGACCAGTGGCATGTAGGAGCTGGAGAGAAATAGATAGTCAAGTCTGGAAAGGGTGGAATTGGCATGAGAGTGAAAGGTGTAGTCAATGCTGGAGGAGTTTAAGGTTCTCCATACATCTAGAACCCCTAGCTTAGATAAGGCCGATTTCAAACGCCCTAACAATTTGTGAGAAATAGAAGATCTCTTAGAAGAGTCAAGGTCAGGTGTCAGTGGTAGATTAAAATCCCCTCCCAAGATAACCATGCCCTCCTTGAAATGCAGTAGAGTCTGGATAGTGCAGCATAGCCATTGGGCTTGGCCTTTATTCAGAGCATATACATTAGCTAAGGTTATCGTAGAATTTGCGATAGCACCTTTTACAAAAATGAAGTGACCCTCTGGGTCTACATTTGTGGAAGTATGTTTAAAGGGGATTTGTTTATGTACCACAATACTCACGCCTCTACTAGAAGATGTGACGGGACCATGGAACCACTGGGAGAATTGCTTAGCTGGAATAGAAGGGAGCCTACCTGACCTGAAGTGGGTCTCCTGTAGAAAAGCAATAGAAGTCTTGGCTTTGCAAAGAAGAGAGAGAACCTGGGATCTTTTCCTTGGTTTGTTCAAGCCCCTGACATTCAGCGAGGTAACTACAATAGATGTCATAATTGTAAGTAACAGTGAGGTGACACACAGCCATTGACTCCTTCCAGAGGGGGAAAGGGAGAAAAGAGAGAAGTGGGGAGGGCAAGAAACGATAGGGAACACTGATGAACAGGACAAAACATGTGGTAAACATAAAAATTGAAATATAGCAGTCCGGCAAGAGTCCTAAAGTATAGAAGTAGCAGCGTGTTTGACCAGCTGCCAAAAGGAGACCTCAGGAGGGGGGGTTTGCAGGATACCTAAGGGCTGAGTTGTAGCCATCGGGAAAGAAATATACCAAAATTAAGGTAAAAGTGCTGTCAAAGGGAGACCCTATAATTGAAAAGGGGATGATGAGGAGATAAAGGATAGTGCAATTATGAGATTAGAGAAATGGGAAGGGGGGGAGAGGGGGGTAGGTAGATGGGGGGGGCAGAGGGGGAGTAGTGAGAGGGGGAGGGGGAACAGGGAATCAGAAACAGATATATGGGACTGTCCAAACTTAGTCCTGGATGGTGCAATATGGTCAGCCAAGATGCATCCGAACCTCCTGAAATGAGGATAAGTCCCGAACCAACTAAAGGTGACGTAACTGTTCTTTATCAGAAAATGTCTGAGAAAGTAACAAGACCCCAGGTATATTGGGGTGTAGAAACGCTGGTGTCACCTGTAAGTATAAGAATGGAAAAACAAACGATATGGCCAAATAGGCCTCTGTCCCATGGATCTTGAGACGGGTATATGAAAAGCTGCGGCTGTAGTTAAGGGCTCACTTGCAACTGCAAGTAGATACCCAATCAAGGACAGTCCTGGACATTATAACAGATCCTTCCAGAAGGGATGTTCAGCGTCCTCTTTTGGCCTTATCTGGTTTCCCAGTCAGGATTTTCTGCCAGGTCTCGTATGACGGTAGTGCCGGTAGCGGAGCAGTTTGGTCCGCGGGTAGCCAGGAAGGTATCTCTACCTGGTTTACTCCCAAGATGTCCCAAGCAACTTTTAGGTCGGAAGTAGTGTGGATTGTGACTTGTCTTCCGTTTTTATTAAAGGAAACACCAAATGGAGTGGAAGCGGCTCTCAAGGCATCTAGCAATGGGCGTAGGGCTTGGCGTTTGGCTAAAGTGGAGGGCGCCAAGTCTTGGAAAAAAAGGATGGAATTGCCCTCAAACTGGAGCTGCGTTGTTTTCCTGGCTGCTTTCAGGAGGGCTGTGGTGTCAATGAAGCTCAAAAGACCACAAATCACGTCACGTGGTGGTTCGTTAAGTTTGGGTGTTGGTCTTAAGACTCTAGGAATACGTTCTATGATTACCTTCTTGGCTCTTTCTTGGTCTAGTAGAGAAGTGAAGATCTCGCCTGCCACCGATCGGAGTGCTTCTGGCGCGAAAGACTCAGGGAGACCTCGGATGCGGAGATTCCGTCTGCTGCTACGATTCTTCTGGTCTTCAAGGCGTAGGTAGCTATCATTGAGCAGGTCTGCGTGTGTCTTGATAACCTCTCCCATTTTGGCCTCATGAATCAGGATCGCCTCCTGTGTAGTTTCCAGAGTCGCTACTCGGTGGCCCAGTTGTTTCAGTTGAACTTTAATGTCCGCCAGATCTTTTTTGATAGGCGATAAGGCCGACTCCAGTATCGCCCTAAGCGAGCTTTCAGAGATGGGGGAGGAACAGCGGTGGTAACCGGCTTCAGAGGCATCGGATATGCTGCCAGTTTCCGAGAGCTCCTCCCTATCTGAGTGATGAGAGGCGCGCAGCGCCATCTTTTCCATGTCAGGCTGTCTCAGGTGACCCGGGGTGCCAATCTTCCCCATAATGGATTGTTTGAGCGAATAAAGGGGTCAATTTGCCAGCGTGGATCAGGAGCGCAGCTTCAAGCGGCCATACAGCATCGCGGCCAGCAGAGCTTACTTTTTTTTAATGCCACCATGTGGGGGTACATACAGTCATGTGAAAAAATTAGGACACCCTTTGAAAGCATGTGGTTTTTTGTAACATTTTTAATAAAAGGTTATTTCATCTCCGTTTCAACAATACAGAGAGATTAAAGTAATCCAACTAAACAAAGAAAACTGAAGAAAAGTCTTTTCAAGATCTTCTGTAAATGTCATTCTACAAAAATGCCTATTCTAACTGAGGAAAAAGATAGGACACCCTCACATGTATTCCCTCTTAAATTGGCTCAGATCTCACACAGGTATATCACACCAGGTGCACATAATTAGTAGATCGTTACTCTGCATGTTGAATGAGGCTTGCCCTATTTAAACCACAGACATTTAGTTTGGTGTGCTCCTGACTGTTGAAGTGAGAGTGAGCACCATGGTGAGAGCAAAAGAGCTGTCAGAGGACTTCAGAAAAAAGATTGTAGCAGCCTATGAGTCTGGGAAGGGATTTAAAAAGATCTCAAAAGATTTTGAAATCAGCCATTCCACTGTCCGGAAGATAGTCTACAAGTGGAGGGCTTTCAAAACAACTGCCAACATGCCCAGGACTGGTCGCCCCAGCAAGTTCACCCCAAGAGCAGACCGCAAGATGCTAAAAGAGGTCTCCAAAAACCCTAAAGTGTCATCTCGAGAACTACAGCAGGCTCTGGCTACTGTTGATGTAGAAGTACATGCCTCTACAATCAGAAAGAGACTGTACAAGTTTAACTTGCATGGGAGGTGTGCAAGGAGGAAACCTTTGCTTTCCAAGAGAAACATCGAGGCCAGACTGACATTTGCCAAAGATAAAGTTGACAAAGACCAGGACTTCTGGAATAATGTTCTTTGGACAGATGAGTCCAAAATTGAATTATTTGGACACAACAGCAGAGGACATGTTTGGCGTAAACCAAACACAGCATTCCAAGAAAAGAACCTCATACCAACTGTGAAGCATGGAGGTGGAAGTGTCATGGTTTGGGGCTGCTTTGCTGCAGCAGGACCTGGTCAGCTCACCATCATAGAATCCACGATGAATTCTACTGTGTATCAGAAGGTGCTTGAAGAACATGTGAGACCATCAGTTAGAAAATTTAAGCTGAAGCGGAACTGGACCATGCAACATGACAATGACCCAAAACATACTAGTAAATCAACCAAAGATTGGCTGAAAAAGAAGAAATGGAGAGTCCTGGAATGGCCAAGTCAAAGTCCAGATTTGAATCCCATTGAGATGCTGTGGGGTGACTTGAAAAGGGCTGTACGTGCAAGAAACCCCTCAAACATCTCACAGCTGAAAAAGTTCTGCATTGAGGAGTGGGGTAAAATTTCCTCAGACCGATGTCGAAGACTGGTAGATGGCTACAAGAACCGTCTCACTGCAGTTATTTCAGCCAAAGGAGGTAACACTCGCTATTAGGGGCAAGGGTGTCCTATCTTTTTCCTCAGTTAGAATAGGCATTTTTGTAGAATGACATTTACAGAAGATCTTGAAAAGACTTTTCTTCAGTTTTCTTTGTTTAGTTGGATTACTTTAATCTCTCTGTATTGTTGAAACGGAGATGAAATAACCTTTTATTAAAAATGTTACAAAAAACCACATGCTTTCAAAGGGTGTCCTAATTTTTTCACATGACTGTATCTTTTATTGATTAACCTTTATGAATTTTTTGGGGAGGTGGGAAAAACAGTAAATCTGAAATAGTTTTTAATCTTTTTAATGATAAGTACTGTGTAGAATAAATAACTGTATAACTGGTGGCAATACCAAATATGTCTAATGTATTTCATATTTTACTAATTGACAGTTTGTTGATTTGTGGGACAAGTTATAGTTCTTTTTAGCATTATTTGGGGATATATATATATATATGTTGGAAGGCTGGAATGTCAGCCTGAATTTTTTGGGAGGGGCGTCTGACCCTTCTTAAACACCGGTTCCCGACTCCTCTGGGCGCTTCCTGTTCACACTCGCTGGATAAGGAGCCGCCTCGCCCTCTCTCCTGCAGTCCGATTCATCCGCCGCTTGTACACCGCCTGTACGCGTCTCCAGGATGGGCTCGTATCTACCTCTGTCTTCCTGGATCGCCCAGGCTCGTAACTACCTCTGTCTCCTGGATCGCCCAGGCTCGTATCTACCTTTGTCTCCTGGATCGCCCAGGTTTGTAGCTACCTCTGTTCCTGGATCGCCCAGGCTCGTATCTACCTCTGTCTCCTGGATCGCCCAGGCCATCTTCTTTTCAGCTGTTCGTCCTTCCGTCTCGATCATTTCTGTCCTCCTGTGAACAGCTACGTTCAGTTTACTTTTATTGTGTATCCTTCCCCTGGTCCACCCAGGCTCGGTCTATCACGGTGTTAGTCTCATCCTGGTGCGCCCAGGCTCTGTTCTTCCTTGTCTGCTTGGTACATTCAGGCCTGGTCTCCCTGCATGTCTACTGTCCCGGTTTCCCAGGGTCTGTTGCTGTGGCAATCTTCCTCCTGATCCGCACAGGCCCCGCCCATACTTCTCACGCTTGGTTCGCCCAAGCCCGTTCCCTTCTGCTTTACCTCTTCCTGGCACTGCCAGGTCTGTCAATCACCGGGCTACGTGGTGTTGTGTTTCTGGGTTCCCCATCATGCCTCCTCTCCTGATTTTCAGACTCCGTCCGTCTTCTCTCCTGCCGTTCGGTTTCTCGCTTTCCGCACCATGCCCTCTAGGATTCCGTTGGGTTCGCATATGCCTTCGGTTCCACCTCGGGTCGTCTTGGCTCCACGGGTCATTGGTCATCGTTCTATTCGCGTCACAACCTCCGGTGGTTCTGTTTAGGTCCGGTCACTCTTGCTGCCTGTTTTCAAGGTTTGCCCATCTACGGGCCGGTTCCTCTTCCTCTGCCTCACGCTCGTTCGTGCTCTCTGCACTCACTTCCCGGCACGCTCGGGCTTCACTCCGTCTTTCTTCCTACTGGCTGAGTATTTGTTAGGGGTCTGGTTAGTCTGCATGTCCTACTTTTTCTTCCAGGTTCTAGTCGGTTCCATTTATCAGACTCATTGCTTAGGTCGGGTTAAATTAAAACATCTGCACAAGTCTTCTCCAGCAACTTCAGGTACGTTACTCGGTCTTTTACAAGCCTCTCTCCTCCTGGCGCTGGTCGTCCTACCTTCCGGTCATGCATAGTCATCCAGAAGTGTCTCTTTTTCTCTGCAGGTTGAGCATGTCGCAAGCTTCGGACGTGGATGATTCCATGTCAGTCCCTGAAACTCCCGTTTCAGGACAGTCCGGCACCATGTCCCTGAGAAGTTGGACGATTCCCAAGCTGGTCGCAGAACTTAACAGAAGGAGGATCCCTCACCCGGCGTCTGCCCGTAAGGCAGAATTGTATAAGCTGCTGATGACCAGCCCGAGTCCGTCGGGTGTCCAGTCGGGGATTACGTCCATTCAGCAGTCGGATTCGTACTTTTCTGCTGCCACTTTGCGGGCCTCAGAGCTCTTTTATGTACAGTGTGCCAGTCCATATTTCACTCCTTAGACTGGTGTCCTAACTCTGTCAACCCCATTCAGGATAGGTCCCTGCCCGGCCCCTCGGGTTCCCAACTTGGCGCCCCCCGGGTTGACAAGCTTGGCCGCCCCATAGTGTACCTGGGTAGAAGCCAGGTCTGTAATAACTTTAATGCGAGCGGTTGTGTCTTCAATGGCTGCAGGGCTCTCCACATCTGCTCATTGTGTTTCAAGGCTCACCCTCGCCTGTCCCAAGAGGTCTGCCAAGCAGTCCTGACTAGCCGACATTAATCTTGATCTGCTAGGTGTCCTTCTGCGGGATCATCATGACAGAGGGTTTGTGCAATTCCTGTTGTCTGGTTTTGCAGAAGGCTTCCACACGGGCCTTATTGCCCTTCCTCAGACTTGGGAGGGTTGTAACTTGCGGTCTGCCTCTGGGGACCCGGCGGCAGTTGACGAGTTGCTCCAGTCAGAGGTTGATAAGGGTTTACTTATTGGCCCGTTTGAATTTATTCCTTTTTCTTTGTGGCGTATTAACCCTATCGGCCTGGTATCTAAAAAAATCATCCAATAAAAAACGATTAATTTATGATCTGTCCGGTCCTAATGCTTCTGCCACACCCAGCCTCAATTCACTCATCCCATCAGAGGAATTCTCAATGCAATATTCCTCTATTGATGCGGCGATTAAGTCTATTGTGATCTCCGGCAGGGGTTCCTGGTTGGCAAAGGCGGATATTGCAGACGCCTTCAAGCTCCTTCCTATTCAACCGCAATTATGGGGATACTATGGTCTCAAGTGGGCTGGTCACTACTATTTTGCGAATAGACTCACATTTGGTTCCTAATAGTAGTCCATGGTTGTTCGACCAATTTGCCAAGGCTATTGACATTGGATCCTCCTCATCATGGCGGTTTGCCTACGGTCATCCACTACCTCGAATGATTTCCTGATCATCGAGGGGTCCACATGGCGGGTCAGGGCAATCTGGCTACTCTGCTCCAAATTTTTTCAAGCCTGCAGGTCCCGGTAGCCCATGCCTAAGTACTGAGGGTCCTGCCAATAGGGTGACTTTTCTAGGCATCATCTTGGATTCCATCCGGATGGAGGCCAGCCTTCCGGAGGAGAAACTTGCTAGTTGCCGGGCAGTGATTTCCCACGCTGTGTCCTCGGGCCACCTTTCCAGGGTTGAGCTCCAATCCTTGTTGAGGCAGTTCAATTTCGCCTCCAGGATCATGCCACAGGGCAGGGCAGTTCACCTCCAGGCTGCTCCAGTTGCTGCCTTTGGCTCCTGACCAGGACAGCATCGTCCATCTGGACAGCCATGCCATGGCGGACTTGGCCATGTGGTCACTGTTCCTATCCTCATGGAACGGCATTTCCCTTTTTATGCCTTCTTGGGGGCCGTCATACCCCACCGTTTTTTCTGATGCAGCTGCGTCCCGCGGGTTCGCAGCTATTTTTGGGTCGCATTGCATGGCTGGTCAGTGGCCCGTAGAAGTCCGGTCGGACCCGAAGGTCTGAGCTCCTCTTCCCTCCTAGAACTTTACCCTATTGTGGCGGCTGCCCAAGTTTGGGGACATCAGTGGGCCAATGCACCTGTGATGTTTGTCACTGATAATCGAGCTTTGGTCGACATTATCTTGAAAGGCAGAGCGAAATCACTCAAGATCATGTCCCTCCTCCGCAGACTAGTTTGGCTCTCCCTTTCCCATAATTTTCATGTTGTTTGTAGTCACATCCCAGGAGTCAAGAATGCAGCCGCGGATGCTCTGTCCCGCTTTAATTACCCCCTTTTTTTTCCAGGTGATGCCAGAAGCAGATTCCACTGGATCCTCTCCCCCAGCCTTCAATTCCCTGGTGATGGACTAGAGTCCCTCCTTTCATACGCCAGGGACCTGGTACAACATTCCCTCTCACCCGCAGGGTTCCTTGGACGACATCTCTTACATTTTGGCGTTCATTGCCCATTGTCATCTCTACCTCAGGCTGTCTTATAATACTATTAAGCTGTACTTAGCTGGAATCCAGCACTGCTCCACGCTTCACAGTCCGGGTGGAGGTTCTATTTTTTCAGTACAAGCAGTCAAGGCTGCACTTAGGGGAATCCAGAAGAGCGGGGATTCCTCTCCTGGTCGAAGACAGCCTGTCTCCGGTGAGATGTTTAGGAGGCTTTCTTCTGCGTTAGATGGTCATCCTTTTGAGCACTCTCCCAGCTTAGTCATTGAGGCAGCTATGTACCTCGGTTTTTATGGTTTCCTTAGACCAGGCGAGTTCACTAGCACCACCTCAAAGCATCAGGGTTTGCAGAAGCAGCAATTGTCCTGGACCCAGGACCATTTTGTCCTCCGGTTACCTTCCACCAAGACCAGCCATAACGGGCCTCCCACCGTGGTCAAGTTTTTCAGAACCTCTAGTGTTTGGTGTCCGGTCATGGTCCTCCAACAATTGCTAGCACTGCTGCAAGACGCTCCCCCGGATGGCCCACTGTTGCCTTTCCACGGGAGTTTTTTGTCATCTGTTCAGTTCATATCTCATATCAGGACACTGGCATCAGGTCTCGGTTATAATCCGCTGGCCATCTCTGGGCACTCATTCCGTATTGGGGCTGCTTCCGCAGCTTCTAAAAATGGAGTCCCGGCCCACGTGATTAAAAAAATGGGGGACCCTGGGGAGGCTGTTGTCTGATTAAAGTATAGTAAGCTTTAGGACCCGGTATACTGGAGGGAAACGTTCGGGGAGGGAGGGGGGGGAGGGGTTAGTTCTCTGTTAGGTAGGGGCTAGTTTGATTAGCTTTGAAAAATCAGACTTTAGATAGATCAGCCATTGTAACATGGTGTAAGTAATTACAGTTGTAAAACTGCTTCATACATGTATGAGATTGATCAGCATGTCACAGATGTAATGTATCACATGTATTTAACTCTGTCAATTTGTCATACTATTGTGATATGTTTTTGGAATGGGAAAAAATGACTAAAGCTAATAAAGATTATATTTAAAAAAATAAATAAAAATGGGTCGTTGGCGTTCCTCTTGTTTTACGAGGTACATTCCAAATCCAAATGTCGAGATATCCCAGGCTTTCTGTAATCTTGTGCCCTGAAGGGAATTAAATGATTTGTCACTACTCCGGTCTCCTCGCTTCTCTTTGCCCACTGCTAGGCTTACCCTCGCTCCTGGCTCCGGGCACAACTCAGCCAGCTAAGGGCATGGGTAGGTGCTTCTCCTCGTCATTTGCCTTTAGCCTCTCCCACAAGTTGGAAGGCTGAAATGTCCGCCTGAATTTGTGGGAGGGGCGTCTGACCCTTCTTAAACGCTGGTATTATTTTAACTTTTTTTCCTGACATGCAATAAATGTTATATTATCTGTGTTACCTGATGGTGCCATGGTCACTATTGTCTGTGGCAGGGATGGTCAACATGTGGCCCTTCAGATGTAGGCTGTCCAGGCATGCTGAGAGTTGTAGTTTTGCTGGGGGGCCACAGGTTGGGCATCCCTGGCCTGTGGCATCAGAGGGGTTAAACAGCCAGAATCAAATAACTCACAACTGTCCTGGATGTGACAGGATAGTCCAGGATTTTAGTGTTTGTACCATGGTCATGGAATGGCTGAGGTATATCCAGCTCTCAACTGTCCTGCGTCCTTAGGTCTGCTCGATGCTTCACCATTCAACTCAATTGCCAGCACTTTCCAGCAGGCACAATGTGGTCACACATACATAGCGCTGACGGGCTGTGTAGGAGGAGTGGTGCAGGCAAAGAATTATCCTGTGCCCAAACAAAGGACAGCAGTGCAATGTATGTGTGACAGCATCGTGCCTCCTGGGGAGCGCAGGAGCTGATCAGATCATAAGGGAATGCTTAGGTGAGTATGTAGTGTTTTTTGTTTTTTTTAACAGTAAAGGGGGGGGGGGCACTGCTGAGAGGCATAACTATTGTGAAGGGGCATAGTATGGGCATAACTACTTTGTGGGGGCAAAAAAGGGAATAATTACCATGTAGGGACACTAAGGGGACTGGGCTGGAAAGGGCATGCATGGTGTAGGCATTGGGCAGATTTAGAGGCATGGCTTAGTGTTAAAAAATTGCGCCATGGCTCAAAAGTTTGGGAGGTATGGAATCAGTCCTCTTTGATCAAGGATCCTAGCCATAAGGCTGGTATTCCATGTCGTAGCCGCTGCACAGCAACTTTAGAGACAAGATGTGACCATCGTGTGGCCAGAAACCTGAAGTTCCTATGGTCTGCTAAATAATTTGGGTTATCTACCTTCTTACTGATAATTGGTGGACTTCAGATTTTTGGTCACAGAGTGGTTGCATCTTGGCTTGGCTGTGCACTGGCACTATGGGGGATACCTGTCACAACCAGACAGCTGAGAAGCTCTGACAGCCTTTCAGAACCTCCTCCTTGAGTTTCTTTGTTGTGATGTTCAGTTCCTCATCTCGTTAGCCTCTCTCAGCTGTCATGTAGTTCGACTGATTGTATCCCTTTAAATTCCGCCCCATAATGCATTACTGGGCGGCTTATACTACTTCCTGGAGTGTGTGTGCATGCTGATCTTGTTTTCCAGTCTGCTACAAAGTTAAGTGCTGAACATTTATCTGTTATTTTCTGTTTGCTGGATCCCAGGTGACCTTGACTCCCTCTGTGTCTGGTGTAGGGAGCCGGTGGTCGTGTCCCCTCACTATTGTAGGGTGTTCAGGGGTTATATAGTCGAGGTACGTGGATATGCAACCATCCACCTCTGGGATCTTTGCATAGGCTGAGCAGCCAGGGAAAGTCTCAGGTCTTGTGCAGGGGTCTCCCTTTTGGTTCCTTAGTAGAGTTGAGCGAACACCTGGATGTTCGGGTTCGAGAAGTTCGGCCGAACATCCCGGAAATGTTCGGGTTCGGGATCCGAACCCGATCCGAACTTCGTCCCGAACCCGAACCCCATTGAAGTCAATGGGGACCCGAACTTTTCGGCACTAAAAAGGCTGTAAAACAGCCCAGGAAAGAGCTAGAGGGCTGCAAAAGGCAGCAACATGTAGGTAAATCCCCTGCAAACAAATGTGGATAGGGAAATGAATTAAAATAAAAATTAAATAAATCCAAATTAACCAAAATCAATTGGAGAGAGGTTCCATAGCAGAGAATCTGGCTTCCCGTCACCCACCACTGGAACAGTCCATTCTCAGATATTTAGGCCCCGGCACCCAGGCAGAGGAGAGAGGTCCCGTAACAGAGAATCTGTCTTCATGTCAGCAGAGAATTAGTCTGCATGTCATAGCAGAGAATGAGGCTTCACGTCAGCCACCACTGCAACAGTCCATTGGCATATATTTAGGCCCAGCACACACACAGGCAGAGGAGAGAGGTCCCGTAACAGAGAATCTGGCTTCATGTCAGCAGAGAGAGAATCAGTCTGCATGTCATAGCAGAGAATGAGGCTTCACGTCAGCCACCACTGCAACAGTCCATTGTCATAAATTTAGGCCCAGCACTAGTGTTGAGCGGCATGTCCCATATTCGAATTCGCGAAATTTTGTGAATATTCAAAAGAATATTCGTAAAATATTCGCGATTATTCAAATTCGTTATTATTTCGCATATGCGATAATTCGAATTATCGCATAATACATATGCTATGCAAAATTCACATGTGCGCTAATGAAATCGCCTTACGAAGATTCGCAACTCAATTCAATCACTAATGTATGAATGCAATGCCCTTTGCCTCTGTTCTGGGACAAGTGTAGATATTCGCATGTGCGCTAATAAAATCGCCTTACGAAGATTCGCACCTCAATCACTTTCTAGGGAATGTGAGACTTTTGGGAATCAATCGAGATACAGTGGGGGGTGATGACAGTAGTTGACAGAGTACAGATCAATGTAATCTGTAAGGTGGAAAGTAAAATAAAAAATACGAATATTCGTAAATCGAATTTTACGAAGTTCTACGTATTCGCGAATATGGTGCTATACTATATGAATGCACAGGCCTTTGCCTCTCTGTTCTGGGGACAAGTGTAGATATTTGCATTTGCGTTAATAAAATCGCCTTACGAAGATTCGCAGCTCAATTCAATCACTAATGTATGAATGCAAAGCCCTTTGCCTCTGTTCTGGGACAAGTGTAGATATTCGCATGTGCGCTAATAAAATCGCCTTACGAAGATTCGCAACTCAATTCACTAATGTATGAATGCAAAGCCCTTTGCCTCTGTTCTGGGACGTGCCGATATTCGCATGTGCGCTAATAAACTCGCCTTACGAAGATTCGCAACTCAATTCACTAATGTATGAATGCAAAGCCCTTTGCCTCTGTTCTGGGACGTGCCGATATTCGCATGTGCGCTAATAAAATCGCCTTACGAAGATTCGCAACTCAATTCACTAATGTATGAATGCAAAGCCCTTTGCCTCTGTTCTGGGACGTGCCGATATTCGCATGTGCGCTAATAACATCGCCTTACGAAGATTCGCGCCTCAATCACTTTCTAGGCAATGTGAGTAAGATCTGAGCTGTTGGACCTTTGGGAAACAATCAATTATATGTGTACTGTAATTTTGTGGGGGGGGGGAAAAACAAAAAACAAATATTCGTTTTTACGAATATATAGCACTATATTCAAAATATTCGCGAAATCGCGAAGTTGCGATATTCGCGAAAAAAATTTGCTTTTCGAATATTCGCGCTCAACACTACCCAGCACCCAGGCAGAGGAGAGAGGTCCCGTAACAGACAATCTGGCTTCATGTCAGCAGAGAATCAGTCTGCATGTCATAGCAGAGAATGAGGCTTCACGTCAGCCACCACTGCAACAGTCCATTGGCATATATTTAGGCCCAGCACACAGGCAGAGGAGAGAGGTCCCGTAACAGACAATCTGGCTTCATGTCAGCAGAGAATCAGTCTTCATATCATAGCAGAGAATCAGGCTTCACGTCACCCACCACTGTAAGAGTCCATTTTCATAAATTTAGGCCCAGCACACAGGCAGAGGAGAGAGGTCCCGTAACAGAGGATCTGGCTTCATGTCAGCAGAGAATCAGTCTGCATGTTATAGCAGAGAATCAGGCTTCACGTCACCCAACATTGGAACAGTCCATTGGCATATATTTAGGCCCCGGCACCCAGACAGAGGAGAGGTTCATTCAACTTTGGGTAGCCTCGCAATATAATGGTAAAATGAAAATAAAAATAGGATTGAATGAGGAAGTGCCCTGGAGTCCAATAATATATGGTTAAGGGGAGGTAGTTAATGTCTAATCTGGACAAGGGACGGACAGATCCTGTGGGATCCATGCCTGGTTCATTTTTATGAACGTCAGCTTGTCCACATTGGCTGTAGACAGGCGGCTGCGTTTGAGGCCTAGTATTTAGGCGCTGGGTGACCGGTATGGATTTAGTGACAGAATTAGACTTGGAAATGCACAGTAGCGTGTGTGTGAAGTTATTCTGAATGACCCTATGTGCACCTTCAATATTATATACCCTTTTAGGGATAGATTTCAAATAGCTCTGATATAGCAGAAACCACTAAATTATGAAATTGCTAAATTGGGAATTGTATTTCAACCCAGAACAAGAAATGTGCTTGAACGGACACTAAATAACTCGCCCAGCTACAGCACTAACGACAGATTTAGCTGGATATGAATTTGAGGCCTAGTATTTAGGCGCTGGGTGACAGGTATGGGTTTAGTGACAGAATTAGACTTGGAAATGCACAGTAGCGGGTGTGTGAAGTTATTCTGAATGACCCTATGTGCACCTTGAATATTATATACCCTTTTAGGGATAGATTTCAAATAGCTCTGATACAGCAGAAACCACTAAATTTTTAAATTGCTAAATTGGGAATTGTATTTCAACCCAGAACAAAAAATGTGCTTTGACGGACACTAAATAACTTTCCCAGCCACAACAGGACAGCGTTAACGAGAGATTTAGCAGGATATAAATTTGAGGCCTAGTATTTAGGCGCTGGGTGACAGGTATGGGTTTAGTGACAGAATTAGACTTGGAAATACACAGTAGCGGGTGTGTGTGAAGTTATTCTGAATGACCCAATGTGCACCTTGAATATTATATACCCTTTTAGGGATAGATTTCAAATAGCTCTGATATAGCAGAAACCACTAAATTATGAAATTGCTAAATTGGGAATTGTACTTCAACCCAGAACAAAAAATGTGCTTTGACGGACACTAAATATCTTGCCCAGCAACAACAGTACAGCGGTGGGTAACGAGAGATTTAGAGGGAATTAAATTTGAGGCCTAGTATTTAGGCGCTGGGTCACCGGTATGGATTTAGTGACAGAATTAGACTTGGAAATACACAGTAGCGGGTGTGTGTGAAGTTATTCTGAATGACCCTATGTGCACCTTCAATATTATATACCCTTTTTGGGATAGATTTCAAATAGCTCTGATATAGCAGGAACCACTAAATTATGAAATTGCTAAATTGGGAATTGTACTTCAACCCAGAACAAAAAATGTGCTTTGACGGGCACTAAATAACTTTCCCAGCTACAACAGGACAACGGTAACGAGAGATTTAGAGGGATTTAAATTTGAGGCCTAGTATTTAGGCGCTGGGTGACAGGTATGGGTTTAGTGACAGAATTAGACTTGGAAATACACAGTAGCGGGTATGTGTGAAGTTATTCTGAATGACCCTATGTGCACCTTCAATATTATATACCCTTTTTGGGATAGATTTCAAATAGCTCTGATATAGCAGGAACCACTAAATTATGAAATTGCTAAATTGGGAATTGTACTTCAACCCAGAACAAAAAATGTGCTTTGACGGGCACTAAATAACTTTCCCAGCTACAACAGGACAACGGTAACGAGAGATTTAGAGGGATTTAAATTTGAGGCCTAGTATTTAGGCGCTGGGTGACAGGTATGGGTTTAGTGACAGAATTAGACTTGGAAATACACAGTAGCGGGTGTGTGTGAAGTTATTCTGAATGACCCTATGTGCACCTTCAATATTATATACCCTTTTAGGGATAGATTTCAAATAGCTCTGATATAGCAGAAACCACTAAATTATGAAATTGCTAAATTGGGAATTGTACTTCAACCCAGAACAAAAAATGTGCTTTGACGGGCACTAAATAACTTTCCCAGCTACAACAGGACAACGGTAACGAGAGATTTAGAGGGATTTAAATTTGAGGCCTAGTATTTAGGCGCTGGGTGACAGGTATGGGTTTAGTGACAGAATTAGACTTGGAAATACACAGTAGCGGGTGTGTGTGAAGTTATTCTGAATGACCCTATGTGCACCTTCAATATTATATACCCTTTTAGGGATAGATTTCAAATAGCTCTGATATAGCAGAAACCACTAAATTATGAAATTGCTAAATTGGGAATTGTACTTCAACCCAGAACAAAAAATGTGCTTTGACGGACACTAAATATCTTGCCCAGCAACAACAGTACAGCGGTGGGTAACGAGAGATTTAGAGGGAATTAAATTTGAGGCCTAGTATTTAGGCGCTGGGTCACCGGTATGGATTTAGTGACAGAATTAGACTTGGAAATACACAGTAGCGGGTGTGTGTGAAGTTATTCTGAATGACCCTATGTGCACCTTCAATATTATATACCCTTTTTGGGATAGATTTCAAATAGCTCTGATATAGCAGGAACCACTAAATTATGAAATTGCTAAATTGGGAATTGTACTTCAACCCAGAACAAAAAATGTGCTTTGACGGGCACTAAATAACTTTCCCAGCTACAACAGGACAACGGTAACGAGAGATTTAGAGGGATTTAAATTTGAGGCCTAGTATTTAGGCGCTGGGTGACAGGTATGGGTTTAGTGACAGAATTAGACTTGGAAATACACAGTAGCGGGTGTGTGTGAAGTTATTCTGAATGACCCTATGTGCACCTTCAATATTATATACCCTTTTTGGGATAGATTTCAAATAGCTCTGATATAGCAGGAACCACTAAATTATGAAATTGCTAAATTGGGAATTGTACTTCAACCCAGAACAAAAAATGTGCTTTGACGGGCACTAAATAACTTTCCCAGCTACAACAGGACAACGGTAACGAGAGATTTAGAGGGATTTAAATTTGAGGCCTAGTATTTAGGCGCTGGGTGACAGGTATGGGTTTAGTGACAGAATTAGACTTGGAAATACACAGTAGCGGGTGTGTGTGAAGTTATTCTGAATGACCCTATGTGCACCTTCAATATTATATACCCTTTTAGGGATAGATTTCAAATAGCTCTGATATAGCAGAAACCACTAAATTATGAAATTGCTAAATTGGGAATTGTACTTCAACCCAGAACAAAAAATGTGCTTTGACGGACACTAAATATCTTGCCCAGCAACAACAGTACAGCGGTGGGTAACGAGAGATTTAGAGGGAATTAAATTTGAGGCCTAGTATTTAGGCGCTGGGTCACCGGTATGGATTTAGTGACAGAATTAGACTTGGAAATACACAGTAGCGGGTGTGTGTGAAGTTATTCTGAATGACCCTATGTGCACCTTCAATATTATATACCCTTTTTGGGATAGATTTCAAATAGCTCTGATATAGCAGGAACCACTAAATTATGAAATTGCTAAATTGGGAATTGTACTTCAACCCAGAACAAAAAATGTGCTTTGACGGGCACTAAATAACTTTCCCAGCTACAACAGGACAACGGTAACGAGAGATTTAGAGGGATTTAAATTTGAGGCCTAGTATTTAGGCGCTGGGTGACAGGTATGGGTTTAGTGACAGAATTAGACTTGGAAATACACAGTAGCGGGTGTGTGTGAAGTTATTCTGAATGACCCTATGTGCACCTTCAATATTATATACCCTTTTTGGGATAGATTTCAAATAGCTCTGATATAGCAGGAACCACTAAATTATGAAATTGCTAAATTGGGAATTGTATTTCAACCCAGAACAAGAAATGTGCTTGAACGGACACTAAATAACTCGCCCAGCTACAGCACTAGGGACAGATTTAGCTGGATATAAATTTGAGGCCTAGTATTTAGGCGCTGGGTGACCGGTATGGATTTAGTGACAGAATTAGACTGGGATATGGCCAAAAAATGAACAGACTATTGCTGGTTAAATGCACTTGGTGTGACAGCTTCACCCTGATGTAGGCTTTAGCCAAAAAACAACCACACCATTGAGGGTTAAATGCACTTGGTGACAGGCGCAGCTTGCCCCTGATTTTGTATATGGCCAAAAAATGAACAGACTATTGCTGGTTAAATGCACTTGGTGTGACAGCTTCACCCTGATGTAGGCTTTAGCCAAAAAACAACCACACCATTGAGGGTTAAATGCACTTGGTGACAGGCGCAGCTTGCCCCTGATTTTGTATATGGCCAAAAAATGAACAGACTATTGCTGGTTAAATGCACTTGGTGTGACAGCTTCACCCTGATGTAGGCTTTAGCCAAAAAACAACCACACCATTGAGGGTTAAATGCACTTGGTGACAGGCGCAGCTTGCCCCTGATTTTGTATATGGCCAAAAAATGAACAGACTATTGCTGGTTAAATGCACTTGGTGTGACAGCTTCACCCTGATGTAGGCTTTAGCCAAAAAACAACCACACCATTGAGGGTTAAATGCACTTGGTCGCAGCTTGTGCTGGCGCACCACAAGACACAAAATGGCCGCCGATCACCCCAGAAAAATGAGACTGACAAACGGTCTGTGCAGCCTAAAAACAGTGAGCAATTGAGTATCAGCAGCTCAATGGTCCACAGCTGCAGATCGATCAGTTAATCAAGTCCTTTGGAGGAGTTAATCTGCCTAATCTCGCCCTACTGTCGCAGCCGCAACCTCTCCCTACGCTAATCAGAGCAGAGTGACGGGCGGCGCTATGTGACTCCAGCTTAAATAGAGGCTGGGTCACATGGTGCTCTGGCCAATCACAGCCATGCCAATAGTAGGCATGGCTGTGATGGCCTCTTGGGGCAAGTAGTATGACGCTTGTTGATTGGCTGCTTTGCAGCCTTTCAAAAAGCGCCAAGAAAGCGTCACAAAAGCGCGAAGAAAGCGACGAACACCGAACCCGAACCCGGACTTTTACGAAAATGTCCGGGTTCGGGTCCGTGTCACGGACACCCCAAAATTCGGTACGAACCCGAACTATACAGTTCGAGTTCGCTCATCCCTATTCCTTAGCTTTGGATCCAGTGAGTCATATATGCATGTTGCTTTGTCTTGTTTCCTGTACACCGCCCGTGACATTATAAGCCGCCAAAACCGTCTCAAGCATGGATCCGGTTTCACTTTTGGCTGAACGCTTCCAGGGTCTTTCATTGGAGGTAGCTGATCTCCGTAAGACTTTTTCTCAGCTTCAAGTGACCGGTTCAGCTTGCGTTCATGGAGTTTGTTCTGAGCCTAAGATCTCGCTCCCGGATACGTTCTCCGGGGGTAGTGAGAATTTTGTGCGTTTTAGAGAGGCTTGCAAACTCCATTTTCGCCTTCTTCCCCATTCCTCTGGTGATGAGGAACGGAGGGTGGGGATCATAATATCGCTGCTCAGGGGTAACGCTCAGTCTTGGGCCTTTTCGCTGCCGGAGGGGGCACGGCCTCTCCGTTCAGTGGATGAATTCTTTTTAGCCCTGGGTCAGATATATGATGATCCGGATCGTATTGCTCTGGCTGAGTCTAGACTACGTCTATTATGCCAGGGTAAACAATCCGCAGAAATATACTGCTCAGAATTTCGGAGATGGGCAGCTGATACTGGTTGGAATGATGCTGCACTCCGAAGTCAATTTTGCCATGGTCTTTCAGAGGGATTGAAAGATGCATTTGCCTTTCATGAGAGGCCTATTTCTTTGGACTCTGCTATGTCTCAGGCCGTTCGTATTGACAGGCGTCTTAGAGAGAGAGGAGAGATGTCCCCTTCCTGTCATACTCAGTCCCAGGACAGTGCAGCGGTCTCATTCTGTGCGCAGGGGTCTCGGTCGCTGTCAGCCCCTGCTGAGCAGGAGCCCATGCAGCTGGGGTTGATTGCTTCTGACAATAGAAGATTCAGCTCACATGGGAGGGTTTGTTTTTGTTGTGGAGGTATAAATCATTTGGCAAATGTTTGTCCCTCTAGGAGATTCAGACAGTCTTTTGTGAATAATAAAGAAACAAACAGGGAAAAATCTTTTAAAAATGTTCCGTCTGTTACTATTGGCAGGGTTGAGGCGGAGATTAGAGGTTTTCCGTTTGCTTGTAGTTCCCGTTTTGTCCTGCCGGCTAGGGTGGCGCTAGAGAGCAAGAACATTTTTTGTGAGATTTTTGTGGATAGTGGAGCAGCTGTCAATCTCATTGATAATCAATTTGCAATAACTCATGGTTTTCAGGTGCGCACTTTGGGAAAGGATATTCCTGTTTTTGCTATTGATTCCGCTCCACTTTCTCAGAAATCATTAAAGGGCATAGTTCACAATATCCGTTTAATTGTGAGTGATGCTCATGTTGAGGATGTGTCATGTTTCGTCCTTAGCAGTTTGCCTACTCCTCTAGTGTTGGGGCTACCCTGGCTCACTAAACATAACCCCACCATTGATTGGCAAGCGAGGCAAATAAATGGTTGGAGTGACTTTTGCAGAGAGAATTGCCTCACGACATCTGTTTCTGAGGTTGCTACTAAGACTGTACCATCTTTTCTCTCTGAATTTTCGGATGTCTTCTCTGAGAGTGGAGTTCAGGATTTGCCCCCGCACAGGGAGTACGATTGCCCTATTAATCTCATCCCAGGCGCCAAACTGCCTAAATCTCGTTTATACAATCTTTCCCAACCTGAGAGGATCGCTATGCGTGCTTATATCTCTGAGAGTCTGAGAAAAGGACACATACGACCCTCGAAGTCACCTGTTGCCGCTGGTTTTTTCTTTGTTAAGAAAAAAGATGGTTCTTTAAGACCTTGTCTGGATTTCAGGGAGCTGAACAGTATCACTATTCGTGACCCTTATCCGCTTCCTCTGATCCCGGACCTGTTTAACCAGGTTGTTGGGGCTAAAGTATTTTCCAAATTAGATCTAAGAGGGGCATACAACCTGGTCAGGGTCAGAGAAGGAGACGAATGGAAGACGACCTTCAATACCCCATAGGGCCATTTTGAGAATTTGGTTATGCCTTTTGGTTTGATGAATTCCCCAGCCGTTTTTCAGCATTTCGTGAACAGCATTTTTTATCATTTGATGGGAAAATTTGTATTAGTGTATTTGGATGACATTTTGATTTTTTCTCCTGATTTCAAAACTCATAAGGAACATTTACGTCAGGTCTTGCTCATCCTGCGGGAGAATAAATTATATGCAAAACTGGAAAAATGTGTGTTTGCGGTTCCAGAAATTCAATTTCTGGGGTTTCTTCTCTCCGCTTCTGGTTTTCGCATGGACCCCGAGAAGGTCCGCGCTGTGCTTGAGTGGGAGCTTCCTGAGAATCAGAAGGCGCTGATGCGTTTTTTGGGCTTTGCCAATTATTACAGGAAGTTTATTTTGAATTATTCCTCTATTGTTAAACCACTCACTGATATGACCAGAAAGGGGGTAGATTTTTCTTCTTGGTCAGTAGAGGCGCGTAAGGCTTTTTCTAATATCAAGGAGAGTTTTGCTTCCGCTCCCATCTTGGTGCAACCTGATATTTCTTTACCCTTCATAGTTGAGGTTGATGCTTCTGAGGTGGGTGTGGGGGCGGTCTTGTCTCAGGGTTCCTCTCCTGCCAAATGGCGACCGTGTGCCTTTTTCTCAAAAAAACTCTCCTCCGCAGAGAGAAATTACGATGTGGGAGATAGGGAATTGTTGGCCATCAAGTTGGCTTTTGAGGAATGGCGCCATTGGCTAGAGGGAGCCAGACACCCTATTACCGTATTTACTGACCATAAAAATCTGGCCTACTTGGAGTCAGCCAAGCGTCTGAACCCGAGACAGGCCAGATGGTCTTTGTTCTTTTCTAGGTTTAATTTTGTTGTCACGTTCCGCCCTGGAGTTAAGAATGTGAAGGCAGATGCCCTGTCACGTTGTTTTCCGGGAGGCGGGAATTTTGAAGACCCGGGTCCCATTTTGGCTGAAGGTGTGGTGGTCTCTGCTCTTTTTTCTGAATTGGAGGCAGAGGTGCAGGCAGCCCAGTCAGAGGCTCCTGATCTTTGTCCTCCTGGGAGGTTGTTTGTGCCTCTCGCTTTAAGACACAAGATTTTTAAGGAACACCACGATACGGTCCTTGCTGGGCACCCGGGGGCAAGAGCCACACTGGATCTCATCGCTCGAAGATTCTGGTGGCCTGCGCTTCGTAAGTCGGTTGAGGGTTTTGTGGCAGCCTGCGAGACTTGCGCTCGTGCCAAAGTCCCTCATTCACGGCCATCAGGTCCTCTCCTTCCCTTACCCATTCCTTCCCGTCCTTGGACACATCTGTCCATGGACTTCATAACGGACCTGCCTCGTTCCTCAGGGAAGACTGTGATTCTGGTGGTGGTGGACCGTTTTAGCAAAATGGTGCATTTCATCCCTTTTCCTGGTTTGCCCAATGCTAAGACGCTGGCGCAGGCATTTATTGATCACATTGTCAAATTGCACAGGTATTCCTTCAGACATAGTCTCTGATAGGGGCACGCAGTTTGTTTCCAGATTCTGGAAGGCTTTCTGTTCTCGCTTGGGGGTTCGGTTGTCATTCTCTTCTGCTTTCCACCCGCAGTCGAATGGCCAGACAGAGCGCGTCAATCAGAATCTGGAGACATATCTGCGCTGTTTTGTGGCGGAGAATCAAGAGGATTGGTGTTCTTTTTTGTCCCTTGCTGAGTTTGCTTTAAATAACCGTCGTCAGGAGTCCTCTGATAAGTCACCATTTTTTGGTGCATATGGGTTTCATCCGCAGTTTGGGACTTTCTCGGGAGAGGGGTCTTCTGGTTTACCTGATGAGGACAGATTCTCATCGTCTTTGTCATCTATTTGGCAAAAGATTCAGGATAATCTAAAGAGCATGAGTGAGAGATATAAGCGTGTGGCAGATAAGAGACGTGTGCTTGGTCCGGACCTGAATGTTGGTGATCTGGTGTGGTTGTCTACCAAGAATATCAAATTGAAGGTTCCCTCCTGGAAGTTGGGTCCTAGGTTTATTGGGCCTTACAAAATCCTGTCTGTCATCAATCCTGTTGCCTACCGTCTTGATCTTCCTCAGACTTGGAAGATCCATAATGTTTTTCATAAGTCCTTATTGAAACCTTATGTTCAACCCATTGTACCCTCGCCTTTGCCTCCTCCTCCGATTATGGTTGATGGGAATCTTGAATTTCAGGTCTCTAGGATTGTGGATTCTCGGCTTGTCCGCGGTTCTCTCCAGTACCTTGTTCATTGGGAGGGTTATGGTCCTGAGGAGAGGATGTGGGTCCCAGTGACGGACATTAAGGCCTCTCGTCTCATCAGGGCTTTCCATAGGTCCCATCCTGAGAAGGTGGGCTCTGAGTGTCCAGAGTCCACTCGTAGAGGGAGGGGTACTGTCACAACCAGACAGCTGAGAAGCTCTGACAGAAGCCTTTCAGAACCTCCTCCTTGAGTTTCTTTGTTGTGATGTTCAGTTCCTCATCTCGTTAGCCTCTCTCAGCTGTCATGTAGTTGGACTGATTGCATCCCTTTAAATTCCGCCCCATAATGCATTACTGGGCGGCTTATACTACTTCCTGGAGTGTGTGTGCATGCTGATCTTGTTTTCCAGTCTGCTACAAAGTTAAGTGCTGAACATTTATCTGTTATTTTCTGTTTGCTGGATCCCAGGTGACCCTGACTCCCTCCGTGTCTGGTGTAGGGAGCCGGTGGTCGTGTCCCCTCACTATTGTAGGGTGTTCAGGGGTTATATAGTCGAGGTATGTGGATATGCAACCATCCACCTCTGGGATCTTTGCATAGGCTGAGCAGCCAGGGAAAGTCTCAGGTCTTGTGCAGGGGTCTCCCTTTTGGTTCCTTAGCTTTGGATCCAGTGAGTCATATATGCATGTTGCTTTGTCTTGTTTCCTGTACACCGTCCGTGACAATACCACTTCTAGTGTAGAATGTCAAGTATGAAATAGTTAGCACCAGCAAGGGATGGTGCGAACACAACTGCTATGCCTGCATCATTGCAACGGTGGTTTGCATTAAAGGCTTCTCCGGGCTTTTTCTATTATTGACCTATTCTCAGGATAGGTCATCAATATAAGATCGGTGGCGGTGCTGGGTGTCGGACTGATCGACTGTACGAGGAGATTGCGCCTGCAGTGCGCACGTGCCGTCTCCCTTATCTCTTCCTGTCCACTGCTGCTGTCCCAAAGACATAGAGCACACTGCACGCGCCGTCTCCTTATACAGCTGATCGCCGGGGGTGTCGGGTGTTGGACCCCCGCCAATCTGATATTGATGACCTATCCTGAGGATGAGTTATCAATAGGAAAAGCCCGGGCAACCTCTTTAAGGTAAACTAAACTACCAGCAAGTCCTGAAGGTCTGCAGCTGCCAGAACATGCTGGGAGCTGTAGATCCTTGTGAGAGTCACAAAGTTTTTAAATTGAAAATTTAATTTTTCTTTAACAGTAAATACATAGTTTTCTTTGGGCACTGGCCTGGGGAAATACTCACACTTTCTCCTCTTGCTTGCAGCCTGATAGGTTTCTTATTTGCTCAGTCTCCTCCACACTGTCTCACTGTCAGTGAGAGAGAAGTGCACACTAAGTGTGTCTGCCTGCCTTTCAGACTGTAGCACACAGATGCCTCCATCACTTGCTTCACACAGCCCAGCTCTGCAGACCCAGAGAGCTCCAGGATGTGGGCGGGCAGGCAGCAGGGAATGTGTAAGGAAGCCATCCAGCAGAGAGAAGCTGGAAGCTAACAGGATGGGGGGCGTGGTCAGTTCAGCCAAGTCAGTGGAGCCCATGACTGGAGAGGATGTGCCTTATTGCTGCAACTACACAGGATGCAAACTGACTTGCTTAACCTGACACGGTAATTGAGATTGTATACCACACTGTTGATACTTATGGGAACTCAAGCAAGAGGGGGCGGGGCAGAGGAATACAGTGGCAGCGCTACCTTGCACAGAGTGAAACTCTCATAAAGACTCCTTTACTGAATAGATCAGGGGCCCACCGAGGGATTCACCGGCTCCCCGGTGGGCCAGTATGAGCCTGCCCACACACCCTCCCACCTTTCTGTCCTTTCCTTACTTCACTCATCCCCATCTCAGTTTATTAATTACTTGTTTACATTATTCTTTATTCTGAAGAGTACAATTCCACTACGATACCATATGATGTACATCGATGACAAGACATTATGGATGTCAATCATGCATTGATTTATAGCATCGATAACTAATTTAAATTGTACTTTGTTGTTTATATATTTTCAATAAAAATAGATTTAGACAGAAAGGAATGGAGCATTAATATCACTTCTGGCTCTGTGCTTAAATTACACTTCAACCTCTGATTAACATCACAGATCCATTTCCTGTGACATCTGCTCACTCATAAGCTCCCTAGATTTTTCATTTAGCAATCTGTTCCCAACACCTACATGAGCAGATTGAATTTAGGATTAAGTAAGGATTTACCTACTGCTGTATATGTAACAACACAATATCAAGCCATAGCAAGAAGGTAAGCTATCACCACTCTCTCATAGATTAGGTGCCACCAGCAACCACATCCACCTCAACTGTAAAACCACTACAAGGATTTTGAATGGAGCAATGGTCCAGCGTGCAGCGGTGAACCAAGCCTTTCTGCTGCCTGAGGCGACAGTTGAAAAAGCGCCTTCCCCCCACCCATACCAAATTCTCAACCTAACCCCTTTCCTCCTAACATTACGTATATCACTACAGAAAATACAAGGTAATACAGCGCCACATACCTCTTACATCCAGTGACGTCTCCTTTGATATAGATGTTCTCCTTCCTCATCTTCTCCTTTCAGATCTTCAGACTAGACAATTTTTCAGCCATTTCTTGTCTCTGCAGTTTGACAAAAAAAATCTTAGTTTGCTACTTTTCCATCATCCTCCCATCTTCTGGACAAATTATCCTACCACCCCCAATACTGTGCCGCTGTGCTCCCTAATATTATACTGCAGAAACAGATAAACCCCTTGATAATACTAGTATCGTGCAGATGCCTTTCAATAATTATTGGCACGCAGTGTCCTAAAATAACTGCACCAGGCAAATAGTGTCCCTGACACCAATAGTGTAAGCATAACGTCCCCCAAAAATAATTGTGGTAAGCTGATACTGTGCCAAGGTGCCCCCACAGTAATAGTGCTCCCAATAGTCCCACCAATAGTAATAATTCTCTGCTAGAGCACACATGGTAGTAATAGTGCTCCTACAGGCCCCCAACATGTCTCCACTGTGCGCCAGAAGTAATAATGCTTCCATATTGAACATACTAGTAATCATGTTCCCCATAGACCACAAGAAGTTATAAAGCCCACCATAATGCCCCCCCCCCCAGTAGTAACAATTCTCCTTATAATGTGACAGTACAAAAAATGCCCCCTTATAATGTGTACCAGTGCAAAAAATACAATGCACCCAATTGAGCTAATGTCCCCATAGTGCCTCCATAATGTGCAAATATAAAATACCCCTATATAGTGCCCCCAGTAGTAGTGCTCCTCTCCCCCCTTCCTCCTAGTGCCCCCCCTTAATGTACCAGTATAAAATGCCTCATATATAGTGCCCCAGTAGATGCCCTCAGTGTCCCCCATCATTTTTAAGTATAAAATACCCCTTCTTAGTGCCCCCCGTAGATGACCCCATAGTACTCCTCTCCCCCCTTCCCCATAGTACCCACCATAATGTGTCCCAGTATAAAATGCTCGTATACAGAGCCCCCCCATTTAAAATACCCCTTCTTTGTGGCCTCAGTAGATGCCCCCATAGTGTTTCTCTCCCCCTTCCCCCATAGTGCCCCCCATATAAAATACCCATTCTTTGTGGCCTCAGTAGATGCCCCCATAGTGCCCCCCAATAATGTGCCAGTAAGAAGTGCCCCCATAGTGCCATCCAATAATGTTCCAGTAAGAAGTGCCCCCATAGATGCACCCCCCCCCCAATCATGTGCCAGTAACAAGTGCCCCCACAGCGCTCCTCTCCTGTAATGTACCATATAAAAAAAATAAACTCACATACTTGCCTCCATCAGGCTGCCAGCGATGCAGGCCTCTTCCAGCCTGTGTCCCGCACTGTATGGCTCAGGCGCTGGCCTAGTGCCTGCAGCCTATCAGAAGAACAGGGAAGGGAGACGCCTCTCCCCTGCCCCACAGCATCCATCTGTATCACTGTCCTGAGGATGGCAATACAGATACTATGGAGATGAGCGCTTCCACAATGAAGCGCTCATCTCCCTGTGCCCTGACGCCGCCGCCCACTAGTCATCAGGGCCACGCCACCTGAGGTGATCGTCTCACCTCGCCTAATCGGCGGTGCGGCCCTACCAGCGTGCCTACTGCTGTTCCATCCAATCTTTATGGCAGTGATATAAAATTGCATCAATGTGTATGGTGGTCTCTAACATTTATTATCTATCTACTGGATAAATGTATGTATGCATTTTTGTGGCTGGATGATAAATAGTTGTCCATTTTAGGACAATGCATCATTGAATGACCTGTTAAGATATGTTAAAGGGTTTTTTTTCCAATTTCTCAGGATAGGTCATCGATATCAAATTGGTGGAGATCCAAATCCCAGCATCTACATGTTCCTAGCAGTCTCAGGTACAGGAACCAACTCTTTGAAAGTACAGTCGTGGCCAAAAGTTTTGAGAATTACATAAATATTGGAAATTGGAAAAGTTGCTGCTTAAGTTTTTATAATAGCAATTTGCATATACTCCAGAATGTTATGAAGAGTAATCAGATGAATTGCATAGTCCTTCTTTGCCATGAAAATTAACTTAATCCCCCCAAAAACTTTCTACTGCATTTCATTGCTGTCATGAAAGGACCTGCTGAGATCATTTCAGTAATCGTCTTGTTAACTCAGGTGAGAATGTTGACGAGCACAAGGCTGGAGATAATTATGTCAGGCTGATTGGGTTAAAATGGCAGACTTGACCTGTTAAAAGGAGGGTGATGCTTGAAATCATTGTTCTTCCATTGTTAACCATGGTGACCTGCAAAGAAACGCGTGCAGCCATCATTGCGTTGCATAAAAATGGCTTCATAGGCAAGGATATTGTGGCTACTAAGATTGCACCTCAATCAACAATTTATAGGATCATCAAGAACTTCAAGGAAAGAGGTTCAATTCTTGTTAAGAAGGCTTCAGGGCGTCCAAGAAAGTCCAGCAAGCGCCAGGATCGTCTCCTAAAGAGGATTCAGCTGCGGGATCGGAGTGCCACCAGTGCAGAGCTTGCTCAGGAATGGCATCAGGCAGGTGTGAGCGCATCTGCACGCACAGTGAGGCGAAGACTTTGGGAAGATGGCCTGGTGTCAAGAAGGGCAGCAAAGAAGCCATTTCTCTCCAAAAAAAAATCAGGGACAGATTGATCTTCTGCAGAAAATATAGTGAATGGACTGCTGAGGACTGGGGCAAAGTCATATTCTCCGATGAAGCCGCTTTCCGATTGTTTGGGGCATCAGGAAAAAGGCTTGTCCGGAGAAGAAAAGGTGAGCGCTACCATCAGTCCTGTGTCATGCCAACAGTAAAGCATCCTGAGACCATTAATGTGGGGGGTTGCTTCTCATCCAAGGGAGTAGGCTCACTCACAATTTTGCCCAAAAACACAGACATGAATAAAGAATGGTACTAAAACACCCTCCAACAGCAACTTCTTCCAACAATCCAACAACAGTTTGGTGAAGAACAATGCATTTTCCAGCACGATGGAGCACCGTGCCATAAGGCAAAAGTGATAACTAAGTGGCTCGGGGACCAAAACGTTGACATTTTGGGTCCATGGCCTGGAAACTCCCCAGATCTTAATCCCATTGAGAACTTGTGGTCAATCCTCAAGAGGCGGGTGGACAAACAAAAACCCACTAATTCTGACAAACTCCAAGAAGTAATTATGAAAGAATGGGTTGCTATCAATCAGGAATTGGCCTAGAGGTTGATTGAGAGCATGCCCAGTCGAATTGCAGAGGTCCTGAAAAAGAAGGGCCAACACTGCAAATACTGACTCTTTGCATAAATGTCATGTAATTGTCGATAAAAGCCTTTGAAACGTATGAAGTGCGTGTAATTATATTTCACTACATCACAGAAACAAATGAAACAAAGATCTAAAAGCAGTTTAGCAGCAAACTTTGTGAAAAATAATATTTGTGTCATTCTCAAAACTTTTGGCCACGACTGTAGATTCAAAAAGGTATTGGCCCTACTGGTTTACTGAAGCTCAGCTCACATTCAAGTGAACTATACTTTAAATGCAGCTGGTCTTTCCAGTCTGTTCAAAGTGTTATCTCCAGCTCTGGAGGGTGCAGGGAACAGCTGACCGGTGGGGGTGTCAGGAGTCAGACACCCACCAAACTGATATTGATGACTTAATCTGAATGGAGCTTCTAAAACTCCTTCAACTTGTTACTAGAGATGAGCAAATCAATTCTAAAGTAATCGGATTAATCACAAATTTCACAAAAATTCTTCTGCCGAATGAATCTGACGTTTTGGCTATTCGCTTTGAACAAATCAGACAAAATGGTGCCACTCATGTTACTTTTAAAATTCAGTACGCTAGCGAAGGAAATCTGGCAGGAAGGATGAAATTGGAGAATCACATGACCCCAGGCAGGTACCTCGACCAGTGGCTACAAGTTGGGTACACACCCAAGACCCTAAGAACCTATTGAATGAATAACCAGACTTACTCATCCCCATTTGGGATTTGGGAATAAACAAGAATGGAGTTTTTGACTCCACCATCAAAAAATGACCTTTTGACCTAAAAAACAAGCGGACAGATAGTTCTCTAGATATAATTTTTCTACATCACTCCTTGTACGTTACTTCCCTTTCTTGGTAAACAGCCTTTCATTTGACGTTCTAAGTCAGGCCATTCAGTACACCCAGAGAGTGAAGGGGGAGGAGTGACTCCATTAGAGCATTCTACATTACACTCAAAAGTCTATGGTCGCATGCTCCGCTGCAGCCAATAACTGGCTTCAGTAGTGATGTGCTGCATGTGGCCATATCACCGCTGAAGTTAGTTATTGGCTGCTGCAGAGTATGTGACCATGCCTATGCACCATCTGATGTACACAGTACGGGGACCGGAATATGGATGCACCAGAGGTAGCAGGGAGGACTACAGAGGTTGGGAAGCAGGTAAATCTGAATTTTATGTTTATGGAGGCAGGCTGCAGGCATTAGATAACATGTAATTATTACCAGAAACCCCATGTAACTTACTTCTTATCTTTATTTTAGTTAGATCACCAAAATTGGCGCTTGTGTAGAATAACATACAAGGTAAAGTCTCACAGATTTGCTAGGGAAATATTTACTATGCATAGCTGCTTCAATGTCACAAGAAATATACTGTAACAGTAATACAGGCCTTACAAGTCTTTGATCCAGTGTATCTTGGATCTAATAAAAAATGAATGGACTATATCCAAGTAGTACTCAATATCATTGCCTACCACGCTGCAAAGCAATCATGTCTGTAAGGATTTCTGCTCATCAGATACATTCCATGGACCCAGATTCACTGTATTTAAAGAAATTAAATGACCCCAAAATGAAACTGATGTGGAGGTTTTGTGCCATGAGACATATGGCAGTGAAGGGCTTAAATCTTAAACATTGCACCAAAGTGGAAGCCTAAGCACAGAGCATAATGGATTTATAAGCATGTCGATGAGTGTCAGCACTTCTGCCGTTGTGAGCATGCATTATATAATTTAGCAGCATGCAATGACTATGCATCACATCAATTTAAAAATTAACGATTTGTATTGTAATGCTGATAAATAAGCAATCCTTAATTGTTTCTCTCTACTCTTCTGGGCTCTTCCCCTTTAACCTCTAGTTTAGCTACTGTAGGTTTAATTTGCTGTACAGGACACATACAAGGATGGAGTGTCCCTTTTCTAAGACCTTTTCACACTAATTAGTAGGACATATTATCTATCTAACATTATACATGATTACTTCTAGATTTACTCATACAGATATTCAGCAGGATTTGCAAATGCCTGAATATGCTAAATAGAAACAGGAAGAAATATTGAGGTAGATTTATCAAACTGGTGTAAAGTAGAACTGGCTTAGTTGCCCATAGCAACCAATCAGGCTTCACCTTTCATTTTTCACAGATCCTTTGGAAAATGAAAGGTGGAATCTGATTGGTTACTATGGGCAACTAAGCCAGTTCTACTTTACACCAGTTTGATAAATCTCCCCCATTATTTATTAGTGTTTTACCGACACCTGTGCTCTATTTTTCTGAAGGAAGATTTATTTAGCACAGATTGAATTTAAAAGTAAATTTGACTCAAAGGGTCATTCCGGGGCATAATTTTAATTTAAAATGGGTCCCTGCCCCTCTCCACTTCCTGTTCTCTGAGACAACAGCAACCTTGGTTGTTTGATATTTTATTCCACTCAGACCATATTTTTAATTAAAATTGTGCCCCCGGAATACCCCTTAAGGGGGACTTTCACATGAGCGCTATTTATTAGCATTCTTCTGTTCTGTTATAGATTCAGCACATAAGTGACAGAAATGGAGCCTAACAGATCCCACTGACTACAATGGGATCCTTTAGGGAAAACGTTTTTAAGCAGAGAGAAAAAGTCCTGCCTACAGTATTTTCTCCCTGCTATTTTTGAAGAACTTTGTGACGGAGGCCCCAAACGCAGATGTGAAGGTTGGCTAAGTAAGCTTCTTAGCTCCTCTTATTGGGAGCCTCAGGTAGCCAGAATGTTTTACGTTATCTCAATATATTGTCATTCTAGATGCCATTCTTTGAAAATATTTTGGTTAAAGGGGTTCTGCAGTTCTTTTTAACTGATGATCTATCCTCTGGATAGATCATCAGCATCTGATCGGCGGCGGTCTGACACACGGGACCCCCACCAATCAGCTGTTTAAGAAGGCAGTGGCGCTCCATTCAAGTAAATGGAGCTTAGACCCGCCCAGACCAGTGGTACTAGTCATGACGTCACTGGGCCTGAGGGAAACAGAGAGAAGGCAGTGGCACTCCTGGAGCGCCGCTGCCTTCTCAAATAGCTGATCGCTATTCATCCCGGGTGTTGGACCCCCACCAATCATCAGTTAAAAAGAACTGCAGAACCCCTTTAATTTCAACTCAACTTAAAAACAATAAAAAGATGGGAATATTGGGAATATTTCTCTATACGCCGATGATATTCTCTTCTGTTTGAGTGATACCCCTAATACTCTACCAAATATGATGTACAGAGTGGAGGAGCTTGGAAATATGTCGGGTTTGGAAATTAATTGGACTAAGACTATTTTGTTACCAATTAGGGCAAGAGGACTTGGGGTACCATTTTTTTGAGGTTACTATTTGGCAGCTCAGCTAAGTTAACAGAATAGCAGTTAAACCCAGTACTAAAGGAGTTGGTTTATAATTCACGATACAAAAATATCTTTGTGTTGCTAGAATCTGGGCGACTGAATCGGATGAAAAATATTATTTGTTGTTGCATGGTTAAAGGATTGTCCGGGTTCAGAGCTGAACCCGGACATAACCAGAATTTCACCCAGACGGCCCCCCTGTTCATGCTCCGATGCTCTCCTTTGCCCTGCGCTGAATCGCGCTGGGCAAAGGCATTTTGTGGAGTTCTGGTGACGAACCGGGGCTCTCCTTCGGGCTGCCAGGCGGAGGCTTACACCCAGCAGTAACCCTGGTGACGTCAAAAAGGCTAGGGCAGCGCTAAAGCCCACCCATTAGAGCCGGTGACGTCACTAAACACACTGCTGGGTGGAAGCCTCCGCCCGCCAGTGTGTTATAGTAAATAAAAGATCCTGCGCAGGGCAAGGGAGAACATCGGAGCATGAACTGCTCCGATGCTCATGTCAGGGGGGGCTCCCAAGGTAAAGTTAGGGGTATGTCCGGGTTCAGCTCTGAACCCGGACAACCTATTTAATCTTATTACTAAGGTGTTGGAATTTATGAAGAAGTTATTAGATGTTACTACTGCACGAGATATTACGCCACTGTGGGAAAATGTTTACTTGGATCAATTTTTTATTATGACACATGATAAGTTTTGGAACAGTTCGGGTATTAATTATATTTTTCAGCTTTTTATTGTTTTTTCTCACATTAGACAAGATCTCTCACTTAGAGGGGGTTTGTAAAATTAATTGGTTTAGCTATAGACAGCTGTTTACGGCTTACACTTCAATGGGTCAATCTTTGTTATTCACAGTAGAATATAATAGATTTATAGATATTTTTGTTAAGGCACAGGGGGCTAAGATTAAATTATCAAACATATATAAAGGATTAATCCACGACATGGCACACAAAGTGTCCTTCCCCAGTTGGTCAAGATGGAGACGGGAGGTTCCTTGACTAAATCAGGCAGACTGGGAAAGGATTTACAGGAATATGAGTAGCTGCTCGGTTAACACAAATCTTGTTTTAATACAATTTCACTTCGAACATTGGTTGCATGTTTTCCCTGCCAGAATAGTTCAAATGCATGGGAGCTCATGCCAAGAACCTTTTATCTTCATTCAGCAGGACTTTGCAGGTCCTTTTCTAGCCAGGTCCTGCAAGAAGAAGAAGAAAGAAGACGAGCCTGGCTGCGCGATCAAGTGGATGAGGTGAGTTACATTATTATTTTTTTTAACCCCACAATGTACCTTTTACTTAGCATTCTGAATTAAAGAATGCTATTATTTTCCATTATAACCATGTTATAATGGAAAATAATAAAGCAAATGGGGTCCCGGGAAACTTGTCCCTCATCTCCTTAGGAACCATGCGTGAAAATCGCATTGCATCCGCATTTGCTTGCGATTTTCCCGCATCCCCATTCATTTCTATGGGGCCTGCGTTGCATGAAAAACACAGAATAGAGAACATGCTGTGATTTTCACGCAACACACAAGTGATGCGTGAAAATCATCGCTCATCTGAACAGCCCCATTGAAATGAATGAATCCAGATCACCTCATGAATTGCACCCGCGCGGAATTCTTGCCCATGTGAAAGGGGCCTAAGGTTCTTTTGTTGGCCAGAGTAATTATAGCCCATGGGTGGATAGCTAGAGCATCTCCTGACATCAACAACTTGGCTAATCTGGTTAACAAAGTGAAGGCTTATGAAAAAAATCAGATAGAACTCCCAGAATAAGTTAGAAGTCTGGTCTAAAATATGGTCTTTATGGTAGAGTGTTCTATGGTTGTAACTCCCTCGGGAACAATTAAGTATGTAGATGCTCAATATATGTGGTACATGTCTACTGCTTTAAAAAAACTAAACAAAAAAAAAATATAAAAAGCCAGCAATGCAGTGTGTTTTCGCCACTTGACGACTGCTGTTGACTATGTATGTCCGGGCTGTCAGCATATATCTTTGCACGGATGTTTTAAAACATGCGTGCAGAGATCACAGCTGCACGTTAATCATGCAGTTGTGGGAGCCCGCTGTCAGGGACTAATAGAGAAGGGAGGGACCAATTTTCACCAACCCTGCCTTCCCTACCACTCTATACACAGCGCTGAACAAGCGCTGCGTATAGAGAAAAGCTCCAGTCCTAGCGGTCATGTGACTGTCGGGGGCCCAATAATCTGCTATGCTGTTGGGTCGTAGCAGACCCAGATTAGCTCTGCAGTGAATTTGTACAAGCATTTAAAACCTCTCTGGGGCTATATTCCCCCTGTAACTGGGGCTACAATGTCAGCTCCAGTTACAGGAGAAATCAGAAATAAAATATATATCCCGTATGTAAAAACGACTGTTATGTAAAGGGGGAAATGATAAAAAAATAAAAATTTAGCTGCAAAAAAAATAATTTTATGGTCAAAAACACAATTTTTTTTCATTTTTTAAAATTGTTCCTTTTTACAAAAAATAAATACTAAAATAAAAATAACATACAAAATAAAGCCCCATGTGCCACCAAAAAAGGTGAAAAAATAATTTAGATAACCGAATGGAAGAAAAAGTTATGGCTAAATAAGTACTAAATAAACAGAAAATGTGCCTGATCAGAAAGGGGTAAATTAGCTTCAGTCCTAGGAGAAACCAGAGTGTCATACGTGACATTGTGGCACTTTCGATTCAGGTCGAAAATCAGAAATGAAACTAATTTTCTAATTAAAACTAATTATGGAATTATCAAAAATTTTCTTGGACATCAGTCATAAATACTATCATACACAGCATTTAGTTACTATTATGTAAAATATACCGTATATATATATGAAATATTTATGTAGATATGTAAATACTCTGCATGGTTCAAATGATACAAATGGTTTGCAATGAGAAAACTGTTTTATATAATGGGAAAAATATAAACGGATCCATTATGTTGAACATTAGTTATGCTCAGGATAGCATCAGTTTGCACTAAAAATAATTGATCTGTCTGTTTTTGACTTCCCGTATGCCGTGGTCTGTTTTCACCACGGCACCTGAGGGTTTAAATGTGTGCGATCAACAGCATCTTTGATCACATACATTAGTCCTGGGTGCCTGCTTTTTAACCCTTTCCCGACCAGTGCCGTAATAGTACGGCTCTGGGCGGGTCTTTAAAGATGGCGCCTGCTCCTAAGCGGAGCAGGTGCCATAGCTGCAGGTGGCCTGCTGTTTCTTAGGCCTCATGCACACGACCGTATGTATTTTGCAGTCCGCAAAAAACAGATCCGCTAAAAATACGGATGACGTCCGTGTGCATTTCGTATTTTGTGGAATGGAACAGTTGGCCCCTAATAGAAAAGTACTATGCTTGTCTGTAATGCGGACAATAATAGGACATGTTCTATTTTTTTTGTGGAGCAGAAATACGGACATACGGAAACAGAATGCACACAGAGTAACTTTCGTTTCTTTGAAGACCCATTAAAATTAATGGTTCCATATACTGTCCGCCAAAAAAAACGGAACGGACACAGAAAGAAAATACATTTGTGTGCATGAGGCCTTATAGCAAACACCCGCGGCTAATGTCCGCAACCGGAAGTAATGCCGATTGCGGGCATTTAACCCCTCAAATGCCGTGGTCATCTGAGCGCGTGAAACATCGGAAGTGACGGCTTCCGGTGATGCTCCAGCTCCCCCGTGTGGCGATCGGAGGAGCCGGCGCGTGTGTGCAGCAGCACCTGTCTTTATGAATGACAAAAGGCTGCTGCATAGTATTTCCTATGGAGCCCTTGCCTGTAATAGGGCTCAATGGGAAACTAGCAATTTTTTCATAGACTCCAATGCTAATGCATTGGGGTCTATGAGACTAGCAATCTAATGATTGCATGTTATAGTTCCCTATGGGAACTATAAAAAAGTAAAAAAAAAAAAAAGTAAAAAAAAACACAAAAACATAAAAATTAAAATCAACCTTTTCCCAAAATAAAAGAACTGAAAAACAAAAAGAAATACACATCATAGGTGTCGCCATGTGCAAAAACGCTTATAGAATAAAATATAAAAATATATTCCCCATACAGCAAATTTATATATTCCCCATACAGCAAATTACCGATTCGCCATTTGGTTGCTTCATTTTCTACAAAAAAAAAGTGATCCAAAGGTCACACACACCCCAGAATGGTATCAATAAAAAGTTCTGATCTCCCCTCAAAAAATGAGCCCCCATACAGCTTCGTACACATAATTACAAAAAAGTTCTAGGGGTCAAAATATGGCGATGAAAAAAATAATAATAATTTCCCACTTTTTTATTATTTTATCACAGTCAAAACGCAAGAAAAACTATACATATAAGGTATCGCCGAATTTGTACTGACCTGTAGAATAAAAGTAACTGGTCATTTTTATCGCACAGTGACCAAAATACCTGTAAAACTGTGTTTAAATTGCTTTTTCTTTGCAATTTCACCCCATTTGGAATTTTTTTCCCACTTCCCACTACATCATATGAAATATTACGGTGAATGGTGGCGTTGGAAAGTACAACGTCCTGCAAAAAACGATCCCTCATATGGCTATGTGAACAGACAAATAAAAAAGTTATGGCTGTGGGAATGCAGGAAGTGCAAAACGAAAACACAAAAACAAAAAAACCTCTGAGGTAGAAAGGGTTAAAACAGCAGGTACCTGGCGGCTATGGCGCCTGCTTTGCTTGACGGGTACAATATTTAAATACCTGACCGCTGACATATATATGCGTAAGGTAGTCGTGAACGGGAAGATGTATAACTTACAAACATTACAACCACTAGGACTGAATTCAATCTCTGAAACTATCTTGTCATACATTGAGAACAATAAAAGAGTGATATCTGGTGGCTAAAGAAGGTTACTACTACTATCTCCCCATAGTCAAATCCAGAGGTTGGTTTCACATATCACATTTTGAAAGTGACCTAATTTTTTCACAGCACAAAGTTTTTTGTCCCTATTAGTTCACCTGCACACAACTGCGGGTAAACGCAGATAAGATGAGAGCCTTTCTGCAGCATATCCACTATTTCTAATTGTGGATTTAGGTGCAGATTAGATGCAGTTTTGCTGCAGATCTTGCCTCCCATTAAAAAGGGTGATATCCGCAGCTAAAACCACAAATATAATTGTCATGCTGTAGATTTGGAAATCAGCACGGCAGGTCAATTTCCGCTTAGAAATAATCCGCAGAGTGTACATGACATTTGTGTTATCTCATACACTTTGCTGGTACTGTACTACACTGCGGTTTTTATGCACGGGAATCCAAGCGGAACAAACTTGCGTATTCCACAACGTGTGTAGGTGGCTTTAGGCTATATGCACACGACGGACAAACTGTCAGTTTTTTATGGCCATTTTCAACCATTTGTGCATTCATTTTATAGCCGTCTGTCCATTTTTAATGGCCATTATGCATCTATTTTTCATGGGCGTTAAAAATGGATGAATTTCATTGTCTTTTTTTTTTTTATAAAATCCCATCCTCTGCAGTATACACAATGTCCCCTATAATGGCCGCCAGCAGTAATAATGTCCCCCATAGAGGCCCACAGCAGTAATAATGTCCCCCAGCTGACTAATAATGTCCCCCATAGTGGCCTCCTGCAGTAATAATGTCCTCCATAGTGGCCCCAATGTCCCCCATAGTCGACCTCAGCTGTAACGTTTTAATAGAGCATTTATTTACTAATATTTTATATCATCATAGAATTTTTTTATGTGAGATTATGTACCCTGAATTATCAAGACTGTCGTGTGCTAGGTCCTGTGCTGCAGGAGGAGGCATGTAATGCACAGGCCTCATCATAAATGACATGCCTCCTACAGAGCTGCCGTAGATTTCAGTCATTATTTACACCATTTTGTGGTGTATACATTGATGACTGTGCTAGGGCCGATGGCTGTGCTCACACCTTCCTGTCGCCACTCCCCTTTTTCGGAAACTGGTGAGGGCGGCATAAACATTCCAGTTGCTATTAAAAAAGTCGCAATAGCATTTAAAAAGTCACAAAACCAAGATACATTTCCCCCATAGTTTTTATTGTTCTTTCCTAAGTTAAATTCCTATCATATCATACCATGCTTTATGCTCCCTATATTTTTATATACACATATTTATTCTCCACCTCTACAGCAGGACCGAAATCAACATAATAGTAAAACATGGGTATCGGGTGGGGACATGAGTAGTGATGAGCGGCATAGGCAATATTAGTTTCTGCAATATTTTGTGAATTTTTCGCATAATTGTGCAAATCGGCATTAATGATGCGCATATTTTTTGCGCAATACGTGCAACTTCAAATTTTTTCAGGTCTGAGTAGATATTACTGATTGGTTCACTAGGTATTGTTGTGACATCACAGCACTATGTCTGTAGCATGTACAGTCCCTGACAAAAGTCTTGTCGCTTGTGTACAAATTGACCTGAAGTGCCGCTAAAATATATTTCTAATCAAGATTTTGTTACAAGAAATGGGTCATTTTAATCCCAACAGCTTTTGTAATAATGTTTTAGTGTAAAACGAAACTGACAAAAAGTATTCTAATATTCACAGCTTGGTAAAGCCCATTGAGTAAATTTTTGCCAAGACATAAGTGTTGTCGCCTTGTCATATGAGCTTCACCTGTGACTAATAATGGATCAATTAGGTCTCAGGTGTGTATAAAAAGAACCCCAGTACACTAGACCTTCACATCAACTGCAACTAGACCTCTGCAAACATGCCTAAAATTCACTAAAGTGTTGATTATCAAGAGGCTGAAGACCAGATCCACTGCTGATGTGGCAGACACCTTCAATGTGTCTCAGTGTCAAGTTCAGAGGATAAAAAAAAAAAGATTTGAAAAGACTGGAGACGTTTTGGACAAGGCCAGGTCAGGCCAACCCCGCAAGACAACTGCTCGAGAGGACCGTTTGTTGGCCAGCCCATTTGCCACTGCAGCAGAGCTCCACGAGACCTGGTCACCTGAAGTCCCTGTGTCAACCAGAACAGTTTGTCGGATTCTGTCTCGAAATGGCCTCCGTGGTCGAATCAGTGCCCATAAGCCAGCACTAAACAAAAGACAATTGAAAAACCATGTGGCATTTGCCAAGGCCCACAGCCTGCTTAAAGGATGGATGCTGGAAAAGTGGCAGAAGGTGGATTTTTCAGATTAATCTTCTGTTGAATTACACCACAGTCACCGCAAATATTGCAGGAGACCTACTGGAACCCGCATGGAGCCGAGATTTACCCAGAAAACAGTGAAGTTTGGTGGAGGCAAAATCATGGTCTGGGATTACATCCAGTATGGGGGTGTGCGAGGGATCTGCAGGGTGGAAGGCAACATCAATAGTCTAAAATACCAAGAAATCTTAGCTACCTCCTATATTCCCAACCATAAAAAAGGCAAAATTCTGCAGCAGGATGGGGCTCCATCGCATACTTCCATCTCCACATCAAAGTTCCTTAAGGCAAAGAAGATCAAGATGCTCCAGGATTGGCCAGCCCAGTCACCAGACATGAACATCATTGAGCATATGTGGTGTAGGATGAAAGAGGAAGCATGGAAGGTGAAACCAAAGAATATTGATGAACTCTGGGAGGCATGCAAGACTGTTTTTTTTGCTATTCCTGATGACTTCATCAATAAATTGTATGCATCCTTGCCAAACCGTATGGATGCTGTCCTTCAAGCTCATGGAAGTCATGCAAGATATAAAATTTTGATCTTACAGCACCACTACTTAATTTGCTGACATATTTTTGGATTTGCAGTAAAGTTGTTCAAGTTCTGTATAGGCGACAAAACTTTTGTCTTGCCAAAATTTGACCTTTCTGTCTTGATTAAATGATAAATCTTTTTTCAGTGAAACAAATTTATTTCAGTGCATTAAACATCATTTGGGAGGGCTTTAGCTTTTCATATGAGCTATTTCTAACACCAATTGATTAATTAAAAGTGAGGTTAATATCAGGAGTTTCTACAAAATAGAGAAGCGACAAGACTTTTGTCAGGGACTGTACACTACGTGCAGAATTATTAGGCAAATGAGTATTTTGACCACATCATCCTCTTTATGCATGTTGTCTTACTCCAAGCTGTATAGGCTCGAAAGCCTACTACCAATTAAGCATATTAGGTGATGTGCATCTCTGTAATGAGAAGGGGTGTGGTCTAATGACATCAACACCCTATATCAGGTGTGCATAATTATTAGGCAACTTCCTTTCCTTTGGCAAAATGGGTCAAAAGAAGGACTTGACAGGCTCAGAAAAGTAAAAAATAGTGAGATATCTTGCAGAGGGATGCAGCACTCTTAAAATTGCAAAGCTTCTGAAGCGTGATCATCGAACAATCAAGCGTTTCATTCAAAATAGTCAACAGGGTCGCAAGAAGCGTGTGGAAAAACCAAGGCGCAAAATAACTGCCCATGAACTGAGAAAAGTCAAGCGTGCAGCTGCCAAGATGCCACTTGCCACCAGTTTGGCCATATTTCAGAGCTGCAACATCACTGGAGTGCCCAAAAGCACAAGGTGTGCAATACTCAGAGACATGGCCAAGGTAAGAAAGGCTGAAAGACGACCACCACTGAACAAGACACACAAGCTGAAACGTCAAGACTGGGCCAAGAAATATCTCAAGACTGATTTTTCTAAGGTTTTATGGACTGATGAAATGAGAGTGAGTCTTGATGGGCCAGATGGCTGGATTGGTAAAGGGCAGAGAGCTCCAGTCCGACTCAGACACCAGCAAGGTGGAGGTGGAGTACTGGTTTGGGCTGGTATCATCAAAGATGAGCTTGTGGGGCCTTTTTGGGTTGAGGATGGAGTCAAGCTCAACTCCCAGTCCTACTGCCAGTTTCTGGAAGACACCTTCTTCAAGCAGTGGTACAGGAAGAAGTCTGCAAGGTAAGAAAAACATGATTTTCATGCAGGACAATGCTCCATCACACGCGTCCAAGTACTCCACAACGTGGCTGGCAAGAAAGGGTATAAAAGAAGAAAATCTAATGACATGGCCTCCTTGTTCACCTGATCTGAACCCCATTGAGAACCTGTGGTCCATCATCAAATGTGAGATTTACAAGGAGGGAAAACAGTACACCTCTCTGAACAGTGTCTGGGAGGCTGTTGTTGCTGCTGCACACAATGTTGATGGTGAACAGATCAAAACACTGACAGAATCCATGGATGGCAGGCTTTTGAGTGTCCTTGCAAAGAAAGGTGGCTATATTGGTCACTGATTTGTTTTTGTTTTGTTTTTGAATGTCAGAAATGTATATTTGTGAATGTTGAGATGTTATATTGGTTTCACTGGTAAAAATAAATAATTGAAATGGGTATATATTTGTTTTTTGTTAAGTTGCCTAATAATTATGTACAGTAATAGTCACCTGCACACACAGATATCCCACTAAAATAGCTAAAACTAAAAACAAACTAAAGACTACTTCCAAAAATATTCAGCTTTGATATTAATGAGTTTTTTGGGTTCATTGAGAACATGGTTGTTGTTCAATAATAAAATTAATCCTCAAAAATACAACTTGCCTAATAATTCTGCACTTCCTGTATGTATGGACAGCAGAGAAACAGTAATTCCTATCACACTACCTAACACCCTGCACTGGAACCTATCAGCTACACTATATCACTATCTAGCCTACACTATCTCCCACTAACTATCTGTATTATATATATGAGCTAACTAACTATCTAATGTAATTGGATAAGGAATAGGATCCCGATGAAAGCACAGAGCACAGCAATAACACTGCTGTCTCTGTCAGAACTGCAAAACAAACTGCAGAAAATGGCTGCTGGGGAGGTTCTTATATAGTAAGGGGTAGGCAACCTTCCTATTGGTTGCTAGGGATGTTGCTAAGCTCTGACAAAGATATTGCAGCCTTCTCATTGGCCCACAAGAAGGGAGGTTACTGATGAAAAAAGAAATGCAGAATATTCACGATTACGAATATATAACACTATATTCTACATCTTCGCGAATTCTCGAAGTGCCGATATTCGCAATAAAAATTTGCGATTAGAATATTGACGATCAACACTAGACTGGTTGTTACAGACCTCTGTTCTAACTGCCGGCATCACTGAAAACTCCACATCTAAGCAGTTTACGGATATAGGGAGCTTTATCCATAACCCCATCAGCTCCCCGCAATACGATTGCAGAGTGCCGATGGTCGCAATGGCAGCGTGAGGCTCAGCCCTCAGTGTAAAACAGACAGTAAGGCACTGTAAAGGGGATCAGACCCTCAAAAGTTGAAGTACCATAGTAGCACAAAAATAAAAAGTGAAAAAAGAAAATTGCTTTATAAAAATAAAAAAGTTTCAATTACAAAGAGCACCCTTTCCTCCCCCATCAAGCCATTTATTAAGCTGATAATATTTCAGGCGGAGATTATGACGCAATAGCTACTTGTGCAGCAATCTGCAACTATGCCCTGCTCATGCCAGGTCTAAATAAGTGGCCGTGGCATGGGTGGAGAAGGGGATGGGCCGGCAGGTGTAGAAAAAGGTCTGTAAGGCCTCTTTCACACGTGCGTTGCGGGAAAAGATGCGGGTGCGTTGCGGGAACACGCGCAATTTTTCCACGCGAGTGCAAAACATTGTAATGCGTTTTGCACTCGCATGAGAAAAATCAGCATGTTTGGTACCCAAACCCGAACTTCTTCACAGAAGTTCGGGCTTGGGATCGATGTTCTGTAGATTCTATTATTTTCCCTTATAACATGGTAATAAGGGAAAATAATAGCATTCTGAATACAGAATGCATAGTACAATAGCGCTGGAGGGGTTAAAAAAATATAAAAAATAATTTAACTCACCTTAATCCACTTGATCGCGCAGCCCGGCTTCTCTTCTGTCTTCTTTTTTGCTGTGTGCAGGAAAAGGACCTGTGGTGACATCACTCCGGTCATCACATGGGCCATCACATGATCCATCACCATGGTAAAAGATCATGTGACGGACCATGTGATGATCGGAGTGACGTCACCACCGGTCCTTTTCTTGCACACAGCAAAAAAGAAGACAGAAGAGAAGCCGGGCTGCGCGAGCAAGTGGATTAAGGTGAGATACTTTTTTTTTTTTTAACCCCTCTAGCGCTATTGCACTATGCATTCTGTATTCAGAATGCTATTATTTTCCCTTATAACCATGTTATAAGGGAAAATAAAATGATCGGGTCTCCATCCCAATCGTCTCCTAGCAACCATGCATGAAAATCGCACCACATCCGCACTTGCTTGCGGATGCTTGCAATTTTCACGCAACCCCTTTTATTTCTATGGGGCCTGCGTTACGTGAAAAACACACAAAGAGGAGCATGCTGCGATTTTCAATCAACACACAAGTGATGCGTGAAAATCACCGCTCGTGTGCACAGCCCCATAGAAATGAATGGGTCAGGATTCAGTGCGGGTGCAATGTGTTCAACTCACGCATCGCACCCGCACGGAAATCTCGCCCGTGTGAAAGGGGCCTAAGACAGCTAGGAAGCTGTTTTACATTTAGAACTACCACAGGATGCGCTGAAATTATGAAGAGGCCTGCGTGTGGAACCACCACCAGCTTAGGGCTTTATTAAGACCAGCGGATACAAAGCCGGCCTTAATAATTGTGCCCCTATTATTTTTTCAATAAAAATTTGTTTTTACTGTGCAAAAGTAGCAAAACAAAACAAATAAATAAATAAAATTGGCATCTCTGTAATCATACTGACCAGCAGAAGTGCCTGCATAGTGTACGGCGCAGTAACAAAACCCAAAAAGCAATGGTTGAATTGTTGCCTTTTCTTCATCTTGCTTCCCAAAAAGCAAAATATAAAGCAATCAAAAAGTTGTATGTACCCCAAAATAGAACCAATGATGAAGGCAACTCATACTCCAAAAAATAAGCCTTGATAAAGCTCTATTGAGAGAAAAATAAAAAATGTACGAGCCTCAGAAAATAGCTGTACTGGCACCCAGAAGCTATGCGAAAGCAAAATAGGCCCATAAACCAATCCATCAGAATCTGCACTGCAAAAGCCAAAAGGTGGTCTTTACCTTCTGAACACTGCAGCATAACCAAACAGCAGTTTATGTCCACATTTATGGTATTTCCGCACCCAGAAGAACCTGCCTATCAGTCTAAGGCCATAATCAGACAAGCGAAAAACATTCATGTGTAAGCGTGATTTCCTGTTTTGACTTCTGCTCCTCTGACAGCATTGCCCAGCAATATAATGATTTATAATGCTGTGTGTTCCTATGAGACCTGTATCTACTGAATTACACTGACGGCATTGTGTCAGAACAATTCAGTAGATTCGAGGTCTGGCAGGGTAGCACACATTATAAATCATTATAATGCTATGCAATCCTGTCAGAGGAGCAGAGGTCAGAACAGGAAATATCACGATCGGCGTGACTATCACATACGTGACACAGAGGGAGGGAAAGAGGAAGGCCCTGCCCAAGTGAGAGGGAAGGTGGTGACCCCTGACTCACCTTGCGGCTGGCACCTGGCTGCCCTGACGTCCCTAGACGGGTTCCTCACCCGTACGCCGATCACGTGCCTAAAGCCCTGGCTTTCCCTAAGATGAGCCCTAGATAGTGAACAGGGCGGTGGGAACACTAGTCCGCACCACTAGCTCTAAAGGAAAACACCAAGGGGAGGACAGACAATACAGACTAAACATATAATCCCAGGTGGGCGACAACAGGAGACAACAAAAAGCCCAACAGGGATCCGGAGGGAAGCACTCTGGAACAACAACCAGGATTCACAGCTCCAGTGGGTCAGTATAGATGTCCAGGCAGGAAGCTCTATAACTGGCAACTAGAGAAGTGTGAGAGGAGAATATAAGGAGGTTGGGAGTGGCAGACAAGAAACAGCTGAGGAGGAGAAGCTACGGATCCCTGAGTGAGACAAAAAGGATTGCAAGGCAAACACAGAAAACAATCACTAAGAAACAACGTGATCTTTAGACATAGAGCGCGCAGCCACCCGCTGCGACTTCCTGACCCCGGGTATAACGGAGTCAGACGTGGCTCTTGACACCCTCGTGACAGTACCCCCCCTTTCACGAGGGGCCTCCGGACACTCAGGACCAGGTCTCTCAGGATGAGAGGCATGGAAAGCCTGAATTAACCTGTTGGCGTTTACCTCTGACGCTGGAACCCACATTCTTTCCTCGGGACCGTAACCCCTCCAATGCACCAGATACTGAAGAGAGCGGCGGACCCGACGAGAATCAACAATTCTGGATATTTGAAACTCCAGATTACCATCCACAATAACAGGAGGAGGTGGCAGCGGTGATGGTTCTAGAGGTGGAACATACTTCTTGAGTAACGACTTATGGAAGACGTTATGGATCTTAAAAGTCTGAGGTAGCTCCAGGCGAAAAGCCACAGGGGTAATGACGGCTACTATTTTATAAGGACCAATGAACCTAGGACCCAGTTTCCAAGAGGGAACCTTCAACTTAATATTCCTAGTAGACAACCACACATAGTCATTCACTCCTAGGTCCGGACCTGGCGACTGTTTCTTATCGGCCATGCATTTATATTTACCACTCATATTTTTCAAGTTAGCTTGCACCCTCTGCCATACCGATGAAAGAGATGAAGAAAACCGTTCCTCTTCGGGAACCCCAGAAGACCCCCCCTCTTTGAAAGTACAAAATTGGGGATGAAAACCGTATGCACCAAGAAATGGTGACTTGCCAGTGGATTCCTGACAGCGATTATTTATGGCAAACTCGGCTAACGGTAAATATGATGACCACACCTCTTGGTTTTCAGACACAAAACACCTTAAATATGTTTCTAGGTTTTGGTTGGTACGCTCAGTCTGTCCATTCGACTGAGGATGGAAAGCTGAGGAAAAGGACAAGTGTACCCCCAAACGGGAACAAAAAGCTTTCCAAAACTTAGAAATAAACTGGGTTCCCCGATCCAAAACCACATCGGAAGGGACCCCGTGAAGCTTCACGATTTCACTGATAAACACCTGAGCAAGAGTCTTAGCATTAGGAAGTGCGGGTAGCGCAATAAAGTGTACCATTTTGCTAAACCTGTCTACTACTACCAAGATAACTGTTTTACCCGCAGACAAAGGTAAGTCAGTGATGAAATCCATTGATAGATGTGTCCATGGCCTATTGGGGATGAAAAGTGGCAATAAAGACCCTGCTGGACGTGTATGAGAGACTTTCGCGCGTGCACAAGTAGAACAAGTAGACACGAAATCCATTACATCCTGACGCAACCTTGGCCACCAAAAACGATGAGACAATAGCTCCAAGGTTGCTTTACTACCCGGGTGCCCAGCAAGTGCCGAATTATGATGTTCCTTTAATAGTTCAAGACGCAGGTTTAACGGTACAAACAATTTCTCTGAGGGGCAAGAGGCCGGGGCGTCCCCCTGGGCCTCTAACACCTTTCCCTCTAGAACAGAGTGTACAGCAGAGACAACCACTCCTCTTTGTAAAATAGGTACCGGATCACTAACATTACCCCCTTCAGGGAAACTACGAGATAATGATTCTGCCTTGGTATTTTTTGCCCCAGGACGATAGGTGATTACAAAGTTAAATCTGGTAAAGAATAGCGACCACCTAGCTTGTCTAGGGGTGAGACGCTTAGCCGATTCTAGGTACAGAAGGTTTTTGTGATCCGTAATCACCGTGACGGGGTGGATTGCTCCCTCTAAGAAGTGATGCCACTCTTCAAACGCCAGTTTAATCGCCAACAGTTCCCTATTTCCAATATCATAGTTCTTTTCTGCTGTAGATAACTTTTTGGAAAAGAAAGCGCAAGGACGCCATTTGCCAGGAGACGGACCCTGAGACAATACAGCCCCCACTCCCACCTCTGACGCATCTACTTCAACAATAAAAGGCTGGGAGACATCAGGTTGAATTAGAACAGGTGCCGAGGTAAATCTCTTTTTTAGAGAGGAAAATGCAATTTTAGCGGCGTCAGACCATTTAGAAAAATCAGTCCCCTTCCTAGTCATGTCAGTAAGGGGTTTAACGATCACTGAATAACTTTTAATGAACTTTCTATAGAAATTTGCGAAACCCAAAAACCGTTGTAGAGCTTTAAGGTTCTCAGGAAGATCCCAGTCTAAAATTGCCTGGACCTTCCTAGGATCCATACGGAAACCTGAAGCGGATAATAGATATCCCAGGAACTGTATTTCCTGAACAGCAAAGACACATTTTTCAATTTTCGCATATAATTTATTCGTCCGTAGGACCTGCAGTACTTGCCTGACATGTACTTCATGTGTTTTCAGATCAGCCGAATAAATTAAGATATCATCTAGGTATATGACTACAAACCTGCCGATGAGATGACTAAAAATATCATTAACGAAATGTTGGAAGACAGCAGGGGCATTGGTCAGACCGAAAGGCATGACTAAATTTTCATAATGCCCCTCAGGGGTGTTAAAAGCTGTCTTCCACTCATCCCCTTCCTTGATACGAATCAGATTGTAGGCCCCCCTAAGATCAAGTTTGGAGAACCACCTAGCACCCGCAATCTGATTAAAAAGGTCAGGAATGAGAGGAAGAGGGTATGGGTCTCGGATGGTTATCCGGTTTAGCTCACGGAAATCTAGGCAAGGACGCAGGCCCCCATCTTTCTTTTTAACAAAGAAAAACCCTGCAGCCACGGGTGAAGAAGAGGGTCTGATGTGTCACTTAGCCAGACTCTCGGAGATATAATCTTTCATGGCTTGTCTCTCGGGACCCGAAAGATTATACAACCTGGACTTGGGTAATTTTGCACCGGGAATCAGGTTAACCGGGCAATCATAAGGACGATGAGGTGGTAGCTTCTGACAACCCTTTTCAGAAAAAACGTCCTCAAAGTCCGAAATAAATGTAGGTAGGGAAGCTATGGAGGCGATTAAGCAATTGTTATTTAAGCAATTCTCTCTGCAATGCTCACTCCACTCCAATATCTCCCTGGCCTGCCAATCCACCACTGGATTGTGCGCTACCAACCAGGGAAGACCCAATACCACAGGAGAGGGAAGGCCCTCCAGAACGTAACATGAAAGATACTCATTATGGTGGTCCCCTACCCGAAGGTGTAAGTTATGGACAATGTGAGTGAGGTTTCTCTGAGACAGAGGAGCAGAATCAATAGCGAATATGGGAATAGGTCTCTGCAGCGTACAGAGAGACAAACCCATAGTGCGGGCAAAATGGGCATCTATCAAATTTACCCCTGCTCCACCGTCTAGAAAAAAAGAAATAGACTCCGTGTTCACACCAAAAACAATAACCGCTGGCAACACAAATTGAGATGTTCGTATGGAGGAAACGTATACCCCCCGGCTGACATCCTCCGCACAGCCTGGGGTTAGTAGTTTTCCGACGGTCTTTTGTTTTTGAGAAAGGAGGGACAGACATTAATTAAATGACCCCTCCCCCCACAGAAAAAACAAGCCCCCCACCTACGGCGAACCTCAGGAGGACGGACCTGACGAGAAGTTCCTCCTAGCTGCATAGGCTCATCTAAGTCAGTACAGACTAACTGCTGCTTGGGAGAGGTTACCGATTGCTCAGGAATTTTCAATCTCTCCCTAAGACGTCTATCTATTCTGATAGAGAGGGACATAACAGCATCAAGGGAAAGGGGGGTCTCATACAGCGCCAGCGCATCCTTAACCCTTTCAGATAACCCAGAGCAGAACTGACTCCTGAGAGCCGGGTCGTTCCACTGAGTATCCGTAGCCCACCTACGGAACTCTGAGCAATATTCCTCTGCTGGCCGATCTCCCTGTAGGAGTCTCCGTAACTTCGACTCAGCCAGGGCGACTCGGTCAGGGTCATCATATATGAGACCCAAAGCCCCAAAAAATCCCTCCACTGACCGGAGAGCCTGGGAACCAGGGGGTAACGAGAACGCCCAGGATTGCGGGTCCCCCTGAAGCAGGGAAATAACAATCCCCACCCGCTGTTCTTCATTACCTGAGGAGTAAGGGCGCAGCTTAAAATATAATTTGCAGGCCTCACGGAACGTCACAAATTTGTCCCTTCCCCCAGAAAATCTGTCAGGAAGAACAACCTTGGGTTCTGTAACAACCTGGTTACCCATAGCAACCGCTGGGCTTGCGGTCTGCTGCATTTGCTGCTGTTGTTGGAGGACAGACGCCTTCAATCCTGCCACCTCCAAAGACAGGCCTTGAAGCTGTTTTGCCAAAGCAGCAATAGGATCCATATTGGATTCTAAGTAGAGAGGAAAAAAAAATTATTATTATTTTTTATTTTATTTTTTCTCTAAAAAAATAAGGGCCAGTTATAATATCACGATCGGCGTGACTATCACATACGTGACACAGAGGGAGGGAAAGAGGAAGGCCCTGCCCAAGTGAGAGGGAAGGTGGTGACCCCTGACTCACCTTGCGGCTGGCACCTGGCTGCCCTGACGTCCCTAGACGGGTTCCTCACCCGTACGCCGATCACGTGCCTAAAGCCCTGGCTTTCCCTAAGATGAGCCCTAGATAGTGAACAGGGCGGTGGGAACACTAGTCCGCACCACTAGCTCTAAAGGAAAACACCAAGGGGAGGACAGACAATACAGACTAAACATATAATCCCAGGTGGGCGACAACAGGAGACAACAAAAAGCCCAACAGGGATCCGGAGGGAAGTACTCTGGAACAACAACCAGGATTCACAGCTCCAGTGGGTCAGTATAGATGTCCAGGCAGGAAGCTCTATAACTGGCAACTAGAGAAGTGTGAGAGGAGAATATAAGGAGGTTGGGAGTGGCAGACAAGAAACAGCTGAGGAGGAGAAGCTACGGATCCCTGAGTGAGACAAAAAGGATTGCAAGGCAAACACAGAAAACAATCACTAAGAAACAACGTGATCTTTAGACATAGAGCGCGCAGCCACCCGCTGCGACTTCCTGACCCCGGGTATAACGGAGTCAGACGTGGCTCTTGACACCCTCGTGACAGGAAATCACACTTACACATGCCATGTGTATGCCGCATTGAACTTGCTTCTCTAAAACTAGCCAAAGAAGTGTGGTATCTCAGATGGCAATAGCTGGGCACAACACATTGAGCACTGAATTAAAGAAAATAAACGGTCTGATTTGGGTCAGACTATTAATTTATTTATATTTCAGGTGATTGTAAGGTCTTTTTGGTAAATAATGTATACTATAGCAAAATATGAAAAATAGAACTAGTAAAATTATAAAAATAGAATTAGATATATGTCCTTTTTAATAGATAGTAAAAGTTTAAAATGTAAAAAATTTAGAAATAGGTGGGTCACCACTAGATAGTTGCCACCTGGTAGAGGGTAATTAATGCGTAAAAAACTCGAAACAGAGCAAGAGGATCACCCTGAATAAGCTGGGAGAAAATCGCGATCACATGACCGCTTGCGTCACTCTCATTTCATCAATATCTGATCGGCGGGTATCTGACACTTGAATGGAGCGGGTACTTGTATTACACTGCACTTCTGAGACAAATGGAGTGCAACGAAGAGGAATTGGTGCTCGCTTGGAGCCAGTTCCTCTACATAACTTCGGCGGATCCACTGTCAGTTCAAGGGGTTATTAAGACTGGCGTGTAAAACTGGCTGGGTATGGAAGAGGTTAAAGGAGTTGTGCAGTGTAAAGATATTGATGACCTATCCTATGAACAGGCCATCAATATCAGATTGGCATGAGTCCGATCAAGGGCTTGAACTGCAAGTAGGTAGGGAAAGTGGGCTGGGTTCCAGGTCAGGGTTCACTGTCCGTATCTATCTACAAGCATTACACTTACCCTGTTGTCAGATTGCACATCAAATGGAGCATGGAGACAGACCCTGAAGAAAATTCTGACTTGTATTGTATTGACTAAAATTAGTATACAGAAGCCCAATGCACTTCAAGTGCTCAAGAGTCCCAATATTTATGAGATCCATGTGGGCGGAGAGATTCTCAGGAGGAGCTCATTAACTCCTTAGTGACCAGCCTGTTTTGGGCCTTACTGACCTAGTGTTTTTCTTCCTTTTGTCATCGTCGCGTTCCAAGAGCTATAACTTTTTTATTTTCCGTCTATATAGCTTTAAGAGGGCTTGATTTTTGCGGGACAAGTTGTAGTTTTTAGTGGTGCAATTTTGGGGTACACATAACTTTCTGATTATGGGAAAAACAGCAATACTGCCACTTCGGGTAGTTACGGATGCAGCAATACCAAACATATGGGGAAGATTGTTTTTTTTGCAATTTTTTTTTGAAAAGCGTATTTTCAATAAAACAAATTGTAATTTTTTTATGGGATTTTTGTTATTGAATAAATTAAGTTTTTTTAACTTTTGTTTTACCACTTAATAGTCCCACAAGGGGACTATAACAGACAGCTTTTTGATTGCTTTTAAAATGCAATGCACTATCCCAATAATGCATTGCATTTTAACCCCTTAAGGACCGGGCTCATTTTCACCTTATGGACCAGGCCATTTTTTGCAAATCTGACCAGTGTCACTTTATGTGTGAATAACTTTAAAACGCTTTTACTTATCCAGGCTATTCTGAGATAGTTTTTTCGTCACATATTGTACTTCATGACACTAGTAAAATGGAGTTAAAAAAAATCATTTTTATTTATAAAAAAATACCAAATTTACCAAATGTTTAGAAAATTAGCAAATTTTCAAGTTTCAATTTCTCTACTTCTATAATACATCGTAATACCTCCAAAAATAGTTATTAAGTTACAGTCCCCATATGTCTACTTCATGTTTGGATCATTTTGGGAATGCCATTTTATTTTTGGGGATGTTATAAGGCTTAGAAGTTTAGAAGCAAATATTGAAATTTTTCAGAAATTTTCCAAAACTCACTTCAGGTCTGAAGTCACTTTGTGAGGCTTACATAATAGAAACCACCCAAAAATGACCCCAGTTTAGAAACTACACCCCTCAAAGTATTTAAAACTGATTTTACTAGCTTTGTTAACCCTTTAGGTGTTCCACAAGAGTTATTGGCAAATGGAGATGACACTTCAGAATTTAAATTTTCTGGCAAATTTTCCATTTTTTCAAGTAACAAAGCAAAGGTTAACAGCCAAACAAAACTCAATATTTATTGCCCTGATTCTGTAGTTTATAGAAACACCCCATATGTGGTCGTAAACTACTGTACGGGCACACGGCAGGGCACAGAAGGAAAGGAACACCATATGGTTTCTGGAAGGCAGATTTAACTGGACTGGTTTATTTACACCATGTCCCATTTGAAGCCCCCCTGATGCACCTTTAGAGTAGAAACTCCATAAAAGTGACCCCATCTAAGAAACTACACCCCTCAAGGTATTCAAAACTGATTTTACAAACTTTGTTAACCCTTTAGGTGTTCCTCAAGAGTTTATGGCAAATGGAGATGACATTTCAGAATTTGCCCGTAAAGTAGTTTTTTACAACCACAATTGGGGTGTTTCTATAAACTACAGAATCAGGGTAATAAATATTGAGTTTTGTTTTGCTGTTAACCCTTGCTTTATTACTGGAAAAAAATTATTAAAATGGAAAATTTACCCAAAAATTGCTGTTTTGGCACAGTTTTTTGGGGGGGGGCTGTGTTCATTTGAGGGGTTAGGTCATGGGGTATTTTTATAGAGCAGATTCTTACGGATTCAGCAATGCCCAATATGTCTACTTTTTAAAATTTATTTAGGTTTTACACTATAATATCCTTTTTTAAACAAAAAAAAAAACATTTTAGTATCTCCATAGTCTGAGAGTCATTTATTTTTATTTTTTAGCCGATTGTCTTGTAGGGGCTCATCTTTTGCGGGATGAGAGGACGGTTTTATTGGCACTATTGTGGGGGGCATATGACTTTTTGATCGCTTGCTATTACACTTTTTGTGATGTAAGGTGACAAATAAATAGCTTTTTTTACACCGTTTTTATTTTTTTGACTGTGTCCATCTGAGGGGTTAGGTCATGGGGTATTTTCATAGAGCAGATTCTTACAGATGCGGCGATACCTAATATGTATACTTTTTTTATTTTAGTTTTACAAAATAATATCATTTTTGAAAACAAAATTTGTTTTAGTGTCTCAAGTCTGAGAACCATCGTTTTTTTTTTTCTGGGCGATTGTCAGTGGCTACATAGAATTAAAATTGGGGTAGGGGATTATAAATTTAGTACTCCATGGAAGTGTGTAACTCTCTGAAGCAACCGTCAATGCAGAGGCCCAGATGATCGGGGCACGTGTCACACTGAGTGGTGGTGTCGTTCCGTATCCCCCTCCTGTGACACACTCTGCCCTTTTTTGGGGTCCGTCCCTTCTTTCCAGTATGGGGACCACACCTACAGAGTGTTGGCCAGGGACGATTTGGTCGCCTCTAGTTCCCGAGGTACTCCAGCCTGCTCTTTCCCGGTCAGAAAAGATCAGGCCTTGAGGACTGCCTCATAGAACTGGAGGAATTTCCCTGTGTTGCCAGCTCTCCGGGACAGCACAAAAGAGTTGTACAAGGCAACCTGTACCAAGTAGACCGCAACTTTTTTGTACCATGCCCGGGTTTTGCGCATGGCTTTATATGGCTTTAGGACTTGATCAGAGAGATCAACTCCTCCCATATACCGAGTGTAGTTGACAATACAATCGGGCTTGAGGACCATTGCCGCGGTACCTCGCACAGGGACAGGGGTGATGCCGTTACCGTGAATTGTGGACAGTACAAGGACATCCCTCTTGTCCTTATATCTGACCAGCAACAGGTTTCCACTGGTAAGGGCACGGGTCTCACCCCTGCAGATAGGTAACTGGAGGGGGTAGGTAGGGAGGCCATGTTGATTTTTCTGCACGGTCCCACAAGCGGATATGGATCTGGCGAGGGACTGGAACAAAGGGATACTAGTATAAAAGTTATCCACGTACAGGTGGTAACCCTTATCTAGCAGTGGGTGCATAAGGTCCCACACAAGTTTCCCGCTAACACCCAGAGTGGGGGGACATTCTGGGGGTTCAATACGGGAATCTCGACCCTCGTACACACTTGTAAGTGTACCCTGAGGTATTCTTGCAATGTTTGTACAGCTTCACGCCATACCTCGCACGCTTAGAGAGAACACACTGGCAGAAAATGAGTCTCCCCTTGAAAGCAAGGAGAGACTCATCAACAGCGACCTCCCTTCCAGGTACATAGGCCTCCCAAAATTTGGCCCCGAAGTGATCGATGACAGGCCTGATTTTGTACAGGCGTTCAAAGGCAGGATAATGCAGGCATTTCCGGATGGCCTCAAAACGGGAACGTGTCATGGCCATACAGTAGAGTGGGGTCTGGTAGAGGATGTCTCCACTCCAATACTGCCTGACACTGAGTTTTTTGACTAGGCTCATGTGCCGCACAAGGCCCCAAAATGTCCTCATCTCGGCTGCACTGACCAGAGTCCAGCCACCGGACTTAGCCAAAAAGGAGCCCGGGTATTGAGCAATGAACTGTTGGGCGAACAAGTTTGTTTGCGCCACCATCAGATTCACAAAGTGGTCACTGAAAAAAAAACTAAAATCGTCATATTCATTGAAGCCCACTGTGAGAATCTGGATTCCTGGTTGGCCAACAAAGTCAGGAATCACGGGCTCAAAATCCATACAAGTTCACCGGTAGGGGACGCAGATGACAAGAGGAAAGTGGGGTCATCCTTTTCCTCACTGGGGCTCTCGGAGTCGGAGGCAAACTGGGCGTATGCCTCCTCGACCAAGAACATCCGGCGGGTCATAGGTGAGTGTGTGTGTGCGTGTGTGTGGGGGCACGGGTGTTTGTGTACTTACCCTAAACCTAACAGAAAAAATAAATAAAAAAATGTCAAACTTGCTGATCAGCGTTGCGGTGGGCGATGCGCTAACAGTGACAGTGGCCGGACGCTAAGAGTGCCAGCCACAGTCAGCGCACGCAAAAAAATAAATAAAAAGTGCTTGCGCCCCAAAAAAGGTGTGTGGAGGGGATGGGGGGGCAAGCTGCAGCACCCCTGTGGGATCTAGGGTCACACAGCTGAGTGTGCTGTGGACCCCAGACACCCGATCTAAACTTTCCCTGAATATCCCTGCCTAATCTAAGCTGTCCCTAGGTACCTTTTTAGTGCCAGATGGCACTATGGTGGCTCAGTGTGGGTGCTGGGCTCAGGAGCTGGACGACGGGCTGCTATGTCTCTCACTCCAGGAAGCAGTGTGGAGGAGGAAAGCAGAGCTGGGGGAAGTTAACCCCCCTCCGCCTGTCCAGCCAATCGGAAGCGATCCTGAAAGGTGATGTCACGATCACCTCTCAGGATCTAAGGATGGTGATTGGTGGTGTATTATCACACAACCGATCACCATCCTATTCCAGAGACCCGAATAACCCGGAAACGCAGCAAACCGCAGGTCTGACTTGACCTGCAGTTTGCTGCGATCGCCGATATGGGGGGGTCACAGGACCCCCCTCGGCATTGTCACAGAGTGCCTGCTGAATGATTTCCGCAGGCACTCTGTTCCGATCACTGCCCGCTGCACGGCGGTGATCAGAAATACACAGGACGTACCTGTACACCCTGTGTCCTTAAGTACCGGGATATCAGGGCGTACCTGTACGCCCTGTATCCCCAAGAGGTTAATGGCAATGCTATTCTGACACTGACCAACAGGCTGTGCCAGAGAGGCGCAGTCTGCTGGAAATTACTCAAGGCTGATCTGGGGCCTACATCAGACCCCAGGCAGCCTTCACACACAATGCAAATGCAATCGCGGGGTGCCGATGGGAGACAAAGGGAGTGAACTTTACATGCGGCAGGTGACATTGCCCGCGGCATGTAAAGTGTTAAACAGCCAGGATCGGCACTTCTGCCGGTCCGGGCTGTTGGAGCAGGGCCGCGGCACTCATGTGAGACCCGTACAGCGCTTAGACTGGGTTGCCATAAAAAAGCGGTGGCCCAGCCTAAGTGACCGCCGTAAAAACACGTATGGGTGGTCACTAAGGGGTTAATATGAGCACTCCCTAACATGTGCAGTGCATCGACGGGGGTTCCCTTCCCACTGGAGATGCTCAATAGCATGCCTCCCAAGTGTCCCTCTTTTGGAGGGACAGTCCCTCTTTTTGACCTGAGGAATTAAACTATCTGTATGGTTTCTACCTGTATATTAGGCCATAACTTCATTATTTGGTGCAATTTCTATAATCCGATGATTATTTGCTAATATTTAAATGGTTATGGAAGTGCAAGAAAAAAAATTGCACTCCCCTAACCGATCCCCAGCTGCTGTGGTTCTGATGGAGTCAGTATTGATGCTTTGGGCAGAGTTAGAGGCATGCCCTAGTATGAAAAAAATTGCTATGATGCACACCGCACATATTGTCCCTCTTTGTGCACTGTGCCGGACCGCAGGGGTGACATGTGAGTGTAATGGTGTGCCGAATGGGTGTAGTAGTTGTACTCACTTTTGCCTTAGCTCCCTGGGCCCGCGTGCAGTGGAGGGTAAGACAGCACTAAATCCTCCGGGGCACTCTCTGTTGCAGGGAACACCAGCCAGATGGAAGTCAAGGTTCCCTTGATGGTAGTGGGTATGCTTAGGGTGCTTTGGTGGCTGGGCCCCTGTGTTGTTCATGACGCCAGCACCGCAAGGTGCAATTAGGAGGTATAGTTGAATGATGAAAGAGGCAGTAGTTGAACCAAACAGGAACTTTACTTATCTTGCAATACGTATAGCAGCACTTTGTCATAAATACAGATGGTAAGGCTGTGAATCCCAATAACAGGCTCAGTGAGGTGGTATATGTAGGTTCCAGCTCAACTGTATAGGAGTAATGATCTTACTTGTACTTGGTTCCTGATCTTACTCTGGTTACTCAGCCTTTCAATAATAGTTTGGATCCTCTGTAACTTCTATTCTGAACTTAGTAATTCAGCAATATTCAGTGTTTCAGTGATTCAGCAACCCAATGGCCATCTCCCTCATGGCAGGCAAACTCTCTGCTCCATTCTTTGAAAAGGTTGCACAAGATACAGCAATTATTCTCTTAATCCCCTGGAAGAGGTATTACAGTAAAGGATCAATAAGTCCTAGTCTTGGACTACAAAGGTTGCAGTAATATGGTCCCCTGGGCTAGGCCCAGGAGAACAGAGCCAAGTCTGGCTCCTCTCCTAACATCTCTAACTTCCTGTGGCTGACCTATATATATTGTGTTACAGAGACCTCTAGTGTTGGATGTATGTAAAGCATTCACCAGCCTGAAATAGGAATTTAGCAGCTGTGACAAAGGAAATGCATAAAATGGCATGAAATTACACACAGCAATTTGGAGTGTTCCCATCCAACGGGAGTGGGACAATACATTTGTGATTTTTAAAAGTTGGGAGGTATGCAATAGTGATGATCCTCTTTAATGTTTACCTGCACATCGTCTACATTGAAGAGGTGGTACTGTGTAATTACAGCTTTTTTTTTTTTTTGTTCCGTTCAAGTGAAAGGGAGAGGAAGGTGTAATTACACTGCACCACTGCTATAATGTTGACAGCGTGCAAAAAAAAATTGAAGAGAATGTAGTGCTTGCTCAATCACTGTGGTCCCTTCAAACAGCTTATCAGAAGGGTACCGGGAGTCAGACCCCCCACCAGTGGCGTAGCGTGGGTTGCCAGCAGCCGGGGCAAGCCATGTATTGCGTCCCCCCAACCTGTCGACACGCCCTTTTTTACAGATAATGTAGCAGTCCTATGTAACACCACAGATAATACAGCGATAATTCTCTGAGTACAGATAATGTAGTAGATGGGTATGAGGCCCCAGAATTCAGAACACGCACAGTGTGACCTTAAGTCTGGGGCCAGGATGCAGCAGGGTGGGCCATATTCTCAATCCACCCCCATTATATATCCTAATAATACGGAGGGGGGCCATTATATATTATATTAATGCTGGGGGGGTCATTATATATAATAATTATACAGAGGGGCCATTATATATATGTAATAATAATACAGAGGGGCCATTATATATCCTAATATTACAGAGGGGTCATTATATAGAATAAATATACAGGGGGCCATTATATATAATAATTATACAGGGGGGGCATTATATATTATACAGAGGTGCCATTATATGTAATAATTATACAGGGGGACCATTATATATTATACAGAGGGGCCATTATATATAATAATTATACAGGGGGACCATTATATATTATACAGAGGGGCCATTATATATAATAATTATACAGGGGGACCATTATATATTATACAGAGGAGCCATTATATATAATAATTATACAGAGGGGCCATTATATATAATAATTATACAGGGGGACAATTATATATTATACAGAGGGGCCATTATATATAATTATTATACAGGGATGCCATTATATATTATACAGAGGTGCCATTATATGTAATAATTATACAGGGGGACCATTATATATTATACAGAGGGGCCATTATATATAATAATTATACAGGGGGACCATTATATATTATACAGAGGGGCCATTATATATAATAATTATACAGGGGGACCATTATATATTATACAGAGGAGCCATTATATATAATAATTATACAGAGGGGCCATTATATATAATAATTATACAGGGGGACAATTATATATTATACAGAGGGGCCATTATATATAATTATTATACAGGGATGCCATTATATATTATACAGAGGGGCCATTATATATAATTATACAGAGGGGCCATTATTAATGGGCCCATTGTATAATTATTATATATAATGGCCCCTCTGTATAATTTATTATGGCCCCCCTGTATAATTATTATATGTAATGGCCCCTCTGTATAATTATTGTATATAATGGCCCCTCTGTATAATATATAATGGTCCCCCTGTATAATTATAATATATAATGGCCCCTCTTTATAATATATATTGGCCCCTGTGTATAATAATATATTGGCCCCTCTGTATAATACTGTATGTAATGGCCCCTCTTTATAACATCTATTGGCCCCTCTGTATAATATGTAATGGCCCCCATTCCCCCCCCCCCCTCCATAGTGCCCCCAGTATGGCCCTTACTACTTACATTTAAAAAAAATACTCACCTCTCTTCATTGCCTCTTGTAGCCTTTGCTCGGGCGTCCTGGAGCAGGCGGTCAGGAACGCATCACCCTGCCCTCCTGCGCCGTGTCATCACGTCATCTCGTGAGACTCTGGCGCAGGAGGTCACGGTGATGTAATCGCGATCTCCTGCGCTATTCTACCAGGCCTGGCCTGAAGCTTATGAGGCAGTATGGAGAGGATAGGAGCCATAGGCTTCCATCACCCTCAATATACCACCTGGCGCCTCCTAGAATTTGGCGCCCAGGGAAACGCCCCCCCCCCCCCCCCCCCCCACAGATATTTTATTGATAACCTGTCCTGGTTGTTTTCTCTTTGCACAAGTACTGTACTGTATGTAATGGAACAAAATGCATTTCCAGGTACAAATCTTTCATGTTGCCATCTTGTGGGAGAAAAGGAAAACAACACCTATATACTGTAACTTTGGAACACAAAAAGGTTTAATACTGGAAAATAACATATCTTATCAACCAAAACTAAGAGACAAAGACTGTCCAAGTCTACTTTCACACTGGCGTTTTGGCTTTCTGTTTCTGAGATCCGTTCAGGGCTCTCACAAGCGGTCCAAAAAGAATCAGTTTTTGCCCTAATGCATTCTGAATAGAAAATAATCCGCTCAGAATGCATCAGTTTGCCTCCGATCAGTCTCCATTTCGCTTTGGAGACGGACTCTGACCGTCTGATGAAACTGCGCCAAACGTCAAATGTAAGTCAATGGGGATGGCTTCGTTTTCACTGACACAATCTGGCACAATAGAAAACGGATCCGTCTCCAATTGACTTTCAATGGTGTTCAAGACTATCCTATAAGTCAACGTTCAGCTCTTAAAATAAGCCTTGAGACATGACTTGGATATTCAATAAGCCAGCACCTCATCTGCAGATAGCTGTTTTGGATGATTGCCCCTCATCAGTGCAGAGCAATGAGCAGTGGCGTACCAAGGGTGGGGCGGGGGGGTGGGCCGCCCCGGGTGCCACTCACAAGGGGGGTGCCTGACGGAGTCACCCGTCCCCGGCTCCATCCACTGCTGCGACGCGAAGGATTATTGCGGCGGCGGGCGGCACGCAACATGACGTGACGACGTCACGACGCTGACGCCGCGCCGCCGCCTTCACGGATCAGAAGAAGGATCTCCATTATACCAGCGGTCGGACGGCCAGACGGCGGGCATCATCAAAATAAATGTGAGAGAGACGACGAGTAAAGTAAATAATTGTGTAATTAAGGGGGGGTGTACCGTGTAATTAAGGTGGGGAGGGAGGGGGTGTAATTAAGGGGGGGTGTTATTAAGGGGAGAAGAGAGGGTGTAATTAAGAGGGGGGTGCAGGATTTGTTCATTTTATTGATGGGGATTTGGATTTTTTTTCTTTTTGGTGCAGATGGAAAGTGATTTTTTTTAAGGGGGTGCAGGTTTTTATTTTATTAACCACCTCCGGACCGCCTAACGCAGATGTGCAGTCCGGAGGTGGCAGCGCTGCGCACAACGACGCATATACGCGTCATCTCGCGAGACGCGAGATTTCCTGTGAACGCGCGCACACAGGCGCGCGCGCTCACAGGAACGGAAGGTAAGCGTTAGCGAGTGGATCTCCAGCCTGCCAGCGGCGATCGCTCGCTGGCAGGCTGGAGATGTGATTTTTTTAACCCCTAACAGGTATATGAGACGCTGTTTTGATAACAGCGTCTAATATACCTGCTACCTGGTCCTCTGGTGTCCCTTTTGTTTGGATCGACCACCAGAGGACACAGGTAGCTGTGTAAAGTACCACAAAACACCACTACACTACACCCCCCCCTGTCACTTATTAACCCCTTTTGAACCACTGATCACCCCTGATCACCCCATATAGACTCCCTGATCACCCCCCTGTCATTGATCACCCCCCTGTCATTGATCACCCCCCTGTAAGGCTCCATTCAGAGGTCCGTATGATTTTTACGGATCCACTGATACATGGATCGGATCCGCTAAACACATGCGGATGTCTGAATGGAGCCTTACAGGGGGGTGATCAATGACAGAGGGGTGATCACCCATATAGACTTCCTGATCACCTCCGTCATTGATCACCCCCCTGTAAGGCTCCATTCAGACGTCCGTATGATTTTTACGGATCCACTGATACATGGATCGGATCCGCTAAACACATGCGGATGTCTGAATGGAGCCTTACAGGGGGGTGATCAATGACAAGGGGGTGATCACGCATATAGACTTCCTGATCACTTCCCTGTCATTGATCACCACCCTGTCATTGATCACCCCCCTGTAAGGCTCCATTCAGACGTCCGTATGATTTTTACGGATCCACTGATACATGGATCGGATCCGCAAAACACATGCGGACGTCTGAATGGAGCCTTACAGGGGGGTGATCAATGACGGAGGTGATCAGGGAGTCTATATGGGTGATCACCCCTCTGTCATTGATTACCCCCCTGTAAGGCTCCATTCAGACGTCCACATGTGTTTTGCGGATCCGATCCATGTATCCGTGGATCCGTAAAAAATCATACGGACATCTGAATGGAGCCTTACAGGGGGGTGATCAATGACGGAGGTGATCAGGGAGTCTATATGGGTGATCACCCCTCTGTCATTGATCACCCCCCTGTAAGGCTCCATTCAGACGTCCGCATGTGTTTTACGGATCCGAAAATTTGTAATAAATATTATTGAAAACATTGAAAAAAGTTTGTGCATGTTTTCTTAACTTTCTTGGGGGGGGGGGGGGGGTGCCAAACAAAGGGTTCGCCCCGGGTGCCAAATGCTCTAGGTACGCCCCTGGCAGAGAGTACTGTCTTAACTGGGTGAGTATAGGCACACCAGGCAATACATTTTTTAGCCAAGGAATGTAGAACAAACGGCCTCATATACACCACTGTATTTTGAGTCCGCATCTGATCCCATTTATTTCTATGGGGCCGTAAAAAAACGTGGAGAGCACATAGATGTTATCCATGTGCTGTCCGCACAGTGTGCCCGTTCTGCAAATGATAGAACATGTCCTATTCTTGTTAGTTTTGCGGACAAGAACAGGCATTTCTACAATGGAGGCTGAGAAAAGTGCAGGATGCACATAGGCTGGCATCCGTATACGGTTGTGTGCAGGAGGCCTTAGTCACAGGCTGTTGAATGTTTTCCTTATTCTGCGATCCACGAAACAAGGCTATATGTATTAGATGTAATTACCATGATTTTACTGATGAAAGATAGCATTTTGGTAGAGTATAATCTGCTAGTAAAATCTCCTGATTCTTGCAAGAGGGAAATCAATACATCTTCTTCAGGTCTCTGTGACTATAATAGAGACACGTCAACATCTTCAGTCAATCAGCCCATCTAGTCATTAAGTACTGTTATGTCAGCCCTCGAAGATGTATTGCAGAAATGCATAGGTATCTCTGTATATACATCAGTTAGAAAGACATCTTGCTTAGTATATAAAAGATAAATTGCTAAAGGAATCAGTGTATTGATTAACCTGACAGCAAGAAAAAGACTGCATAACAGATTGCAGAAAACTAGGACATCAAAGGAATCATACAACCATCCTATACAAAAGGCTTTGTAGTCAATTGCTTTGTCTTGTGATTTTTCTTTTTGGATCACAATGGGAACACTTGCAAACTAGTCCATTTCATGTACATCACTTATAGTATGAATGGTTTCACTTTTTTTTATCAACCTTATTACCATTTATCTTGTAGTGAACCTGTTCCAGTTTTCCCACTTCAGACATTTATGACATATTCACAGGATATAATGGGTAACAGTCCCACGTTTGAGACCTGTGCCTATTGGAGATAGTGGTACCACTGAGAAGTTTCTGTGCCACCACAAAATGCAATAGAGAGAGACAAATGTCTCCCTTTGCTCTATTCCTAGATGCATCTGTCACCAGCCACCTTAAACTGATGATCAGGGATTGGAACTAGAGATGAAACATCCGAAGTCGATTTGCATAATACTTAGTTTGAAGTATTATAAAAAAAGAGAAGAAAAAGGAAACAGGAGGCCACGTCTCGTGTGTGTGGCTGTATGACAGTTTTAAGGCACTATATACAAGAAGCGCTTACCATATATTGTTGTGTGAAGCCACAACTGTATGATGCTTTTGCTGGTATTCTCCCGTCCAGCATGCGGGGTCCTGTACTGCTGCCAAGGTTCCTTTTCTCTGCCCCAGATGCGGCAAGAGAGATAAAGTTTTGGAGATAGAAAATAGTAGTTTTTCTGAACCTTTTTTAGCGGCGCTGAAACCAGGAGACAATGTTCCGCGTAATTTTGTATAAAAGAAAGTAGATTTTTATTATTTAGTCAACGCGTTTCAAGGGCGCACAGCCCTCTTCATCAAGACAATAATGGCATATACAGAATAATGTCAAAGGATCGTCTTTTATACAGTATTTTGGCGCGCAGGCCAGTGGTTTGTGGGCGGGGAGCTAGTATGCGTGACGTTACTAGTGATGTCAGATAGAAAACGCCCATGCCTGCCTGACTGACATCGGAGGTAAAAGGTTAATTGTTGTATGTTTGCTGATTACTATCTATATGGTTTGTGTATTTGCAGATTAGAGCGGAGATGTGTTTATATGTTTAAGTATTGACCATCTTTATATGTCGGGAAGGGGACTTGTTCGGGCAGTCCTATCCTTATACTCATGATCTCCTGCTGTATTTTCATTGAGCTACTGACAGCAGGGTAAAGCAGAGAGGTCAGCGTAGGTAGCGCTGTCACCTACCGCAGGGTGCAAACTAAAATCTGCAGGTGGGATCCAAAGGGAATCGCATTATATGCAGTCCTCAAATCTGGCACTGACCAGCAGCGGGGGATGTGTACTACAGATCGCAGCATAGGGTATGGACGCGATAATATTTTAATGCTCCTATTTTTGAAGGAGAAGTGCATCCTGTAGGTTGGTTCAGAATACTGGCTTTTTGGGGCAGGGGTTGCCAGCGGATCGCGCAGTTCCCCATAGCAGAGCGCCAGCCCGGATCTTCTAGTGCAGGGGTGGCCAACCTTACAGACACAAAGAGCCCAAAAAAAAAAAAAGTATGACTATCAGGAGCCACAAGCTATACATTTACACACAAGTCACCATATTTTTCGGCCTTCAAGATGCACCTAGGTTTTAACTAAGAAAAAATATATTTTTCATCAGACCTCAGATCAGATCCCCAAACCTCATCAGACCTCCAAAATAAGACCCCCCAATGCTCGGATCAAACAACACAAATCAGACTCCCAGTGCCAGACCCTCAGTGCTTAGATCCCCCTTCTCAGATCTGACCCCCCCATGCTCAGACCTGACCAACCTATGCTCAAACAAGGTCCCCCATACTCAGATCAGACCCCCATTGCTCAGATCAGCCCCCCCATGCTCAGATCAGAACCTCCCATGCTTAGATCTATAATTAAAAAAGATCTCTTCCCTCTCCTGTTCAGGCACTGGGCTCCTGCTCGGGCACCTGCTACTCTGCAGGTCTGACACGCTCTCCACTGTGACCTGATGAGCGCAACGTACTACGTTCTCACACTGTGTGCATCAGGACGTAGTGGAGAGTGAGCTGGAGCTGCAAAGTAGCAACAGTGCCCGATCAGGAGAAGAGATCTGAGCATGGGGTGGAGAGTGAGCCGGCCTGACTGCTTCCCGGCTCCACAGCTAGAGCCGCACTTGAAGAAGCAAAGAGCCGCATGAGGCTCAAGAGCCACGGGTTGGCCACCCCTGTTCTAGTGGGCTCCTGAGGAGATGGTATCAGAGGGATCCAGAGGGGATGGTGTCATCACCAGCGCTCAGGTTTGATGATGACCGGCAGTGGGAATGTATACTATCGGTCACTGCATGTAGTGTCGATGTACTAACGTTATTATATTGCTACTGGCAGAACGAAGGTACATCCCGTAGGTCTGTTTAGACATAGTAACATTAAAGTTACAAAATGTTTATATGTTTTGACGTTAGGTTGGGGTCACTATTGGTTACATTTTTTTACCTACTGTCACGCTGGACAGGATACAAGATACACAGAATACAACCAAACAAGTGTCTAGGCAAGAAGCTGGGGATAAAGGTCACCTCCTGACAAATCCCTACCAGCTCTCCCTAGACTTCTATGCCCATGTTCAGACCCTGAAGGTGGGAATGAACATGTCCCCGTGACTAGGCTGAAGATACCCTAAAATCCCTAAGATGGTGAAAGGGGGAAAGAGGCAGCCTGCTCCCTCAGGACCTGGAGGGGGCAGGCGTCTCTCTAACAGCCTAGACAGACAATCACATGAAAAACAAAACCAACTTATCTTGTTAGTGAGCAGGAACAGCAAATCCTTCCTTTCTTCCTCTCAGCACAGGACACTGGGAGTGGGCGTAATTTAAACTCATACCAACGACCCCACCCAGTGCACCTGAAGGGAGGCAGATACAGCTCAACTCCAAAACAAAAACAAAAGGCTACACACGCGCTGCTAACCTGGCAGACCTCCGCACATAACCTGAGCAGGGCATGACAGTACCCCCCCTCCACGGGTGACCTACGGACACCCCGGCCCAACTTTATCCGGGTGGGATCTGTGAAAAGCCCTCACCAATCGTCTGGCACTAACATCCACAGCCGGAACCCACATCCTCTCCTCAGGGCCGTATCACCTCCAGTGTACCATGTACTGAAGGGAACCCCGAAGAACTCTTGAGTCGAGAACCCTAGAGATCTCGAACTCTAAATTTCCATCAACCAGAACAGGGGGAGGAGGCAATGGCGATGGTTCCACCGGTTTCACATATTTCTTCAGTAAAGACCTGTGGAACACATCATGGATCCTCCAAGTCTGCGGAAGATCCAGACGAAACGCTACTGGATTGACCACCGCAGATATTTTGTAAGGTCCAATAAATCTTGGACCCAGTTTCCAAGATGGTACTCTTAGTTTAATATTTTTAGGAGATAACCACACCAGATCACCCACACACAGGTCCGGACCAGTCATACGTCTCTTGTCAGCCATTCGCTTATACCTCTCACCCATCTTCTCCAAATTCACTTGGATCCTCCGCCAGATAGAAGACAAGGCAGAAGAAAATCTCTCCTCCTCTGGCATCCCAAAGGAACTAGTCCCAGAAAATGTACCAAACTGAGGATGAAAACCGTATTCGCCAAAAAATGGCGGTTTACCCGTGGACTCCTGCCTACGGTTATTCAAAGCAAACTCTGCTAGGGATAAGAATGAGGACCAGTCCTCCTGATTCTCAGCCACAAAGCACCTCAAGTAGGTCTCCAGGTTTTGATTAGTACGCTCTGTCTGCCCATTCGACTGCGGATGAAAAGCCGAAGAGAACGAAAGTTGAATGCCAAGCTGAGAGCAGAATTTCACAATATTATCAACAAAAATCTGAGCAAGAGTCTTGGCATTGGGCAGACTAGCTAACGATACAAAGTGAGGAACTCGGCAGATCCGTAATAAAGTCCATAGACAAGTGCGTCCAAGGACGAGATGGAATAGACAAAAGAAGAAGTGAACCAGAAGGTCGAGTGTGAGCAACCTTTGACCGTGCACAGGTTTCAGAGGATGCTACGTAATCCTCAACACTCTTACGTAACCCGGGCCACAAGATCAAAGGTGGACTTACCACCAGGATGTCCAGCAAGGACAGTATCGTGATGTTCCTTGAATACCTTGTATCGCAGTCCATCAGGAACAAACAACCTCCCTGGGGGACAAGAACCAGGAGCCCCCTCCTGGGCTCTCAACACCTCCATCTCCAATTCAGGGTACAGAGTGGAGACCACCACCCCATCAGCCAAAATCGGAGCAGGATCCTCTGAATTACATCCCCCAGGAAAACTGCGAGACAACGCATCTGCCTTGACGTTTTTAACCCCCGGGCGCAAAGTAACCACAAAATTGAACCTGGCAAAGAACAGTGACCATCTAGCCTGTCTAGGATTCAGATGGTTGGCAGATTGCAGGTAAGCCAAATTCTTATGATCAGTATATACCGTAACGGGATGAGACGCCCCCTCCAACCAGTGACGCCATTCCTCATAGGCCAATTTGATGGCCAGCAATTCCTTATCTCCTACATCATAATTCCTCTCGGTGACCGAGAGCTTCTTGAAAAAAAAAGCACATGGAACCCATTTGCCAGGAGATGCACCCTGCGACAGCACTGCTCCAACCCCCACTTCTGATGCATCAACCTCCACCACGAATGGCAGAGACACATCGGGCTGCACCAGAATGGGAGCAGACGCAAAACATTCCTTAATAGCCGAAAAGGCCTGCAAGGCCTCATCCGACCAGACAGAGACGTCGACGCCCTTCTTAATCATATCGGTCAGAGGTTTTACAATGGTAGAATAGTTCAAGATACATTTTCTATGATAATTAGTAAACCCCAAAAACCACATCAAAGCTTTCTGATTCTTCGGTCGCTCCCATTCCAGAACCGCCTGGACCTTTTCGGGGTCCATACGAAAACCAGAGTCAGAAAGCAGATATCCCAGAAACGGAAGCTCCTGCACAGAAAACACACATTTCTCCAATTTGGCAAATAATTTATTCTCCCGAAGGATCGACAAAACCTGTCTCACGTGATCCTGATGGGTCTTCAGATCAGGAGAGTAAATTAGAATGTCATCCAAGTAAACTACCACGAACCTCCCCACAAAATGATGGAAAATGTAATTGACGAATCGCTGAAATACCGCAGGCGCGTTAGTTAACCCAAAAGGCATAACCAGATTCTCGAAATGACCCTCGTGCGTGTTGAAGGCCGTTTTCCACTCATCCTCTTCCTTGATTCTGATCAGATTGTAGGCCCCTCTTAAATTCAACTTAGAGAACACCTTGGCTCCAATAATTTGATCAAAAAGATCGGAGATCTTGCTTTTTGCCTTTGACCTCACCATCCCAGCTTATAAGGTCTCCCTCTTGAAATATATGCTCCAAGCCGCCAAAACAGTCATTCCCCGCCACTGGAAGTCACCCCCCCCCCCCCTACTAATGGAGTGGTTTCAGGAAATTGCTCTCCACCAAAGGATGGAGGACCTTGTCTGTGTTTCCCCATTGGCCGTCGCCCGTTTTGTGAAGACGTGGAGCCCATGGGAGACATTTCGCACCTCCAGTGAGTACCGGGCTGCACACTTGTAATCAGCGCTCGTGTCTGTTCCCCACCCTCCCCCTTCCCTTTTTTCCTTGTGTGTCTCCCCTGTGGTCTCCTTTGTTTGCTCCTTTCCCTAAGGCCTTTCTTTACTGAATGTGTTCTTGATATAGTGGTGGTCCCCCTGCTGTTCTCTCCTTTTGAATACTGATATTCACTGTTCTGGATTGATTACCATATGCTGTATGTTCAGATACGCTTTATTGCTCTTGTCCTATTAACCTTGGAAAACTTAATAAAACCTTTAATGAGAAAAAAAGAAAAAGAAAAAAAAGATCGGAGATAAAAGGAATGGGGTTACGGATCATGGACCGTAATACGGTTTAATTCCCGGAAATCCAGTCTCAGTGATCCATCCTTTTTCTTTACAAAGAATAAACCAACTGCAACCGGAGACTTAGATGGCTTAATATGACCTTTTGCCAAACTCTCGGCAATATACTTCCGCATGACCTCTATTTCAGGTTGAGAAAGAATGTAAAGCCGAGACTTTGGCAACTTAGCCCCTGGGATGAGATTAACTGGACAATCATAGTCACGATGAGGGGGCAATTCCTGAGCCCCACCCTCCAAAAAGACATCGCAAAATCTGAGAGATACTGAGGTAAAGCCGTAGTAGACACACCAGAGATAGATGTGCCAAGACAATTGTCCGAACAAAATTCACTCCAACCAATGATCTGTCTTGCTTGCCAATCTATAATTGGGTTATGTTTTGTCAACCACAGTAAACCTAAGACTATAGGAGCGGGCAAGTCCTTCATGACAAAACAAGACATGATCTCAACATGTGAATCACCCACCCTTAACTGAATACCATGAGCAATATGAGTGATACTCCTTTGAGAAAGAGGGAAAAAATCTATTGCGAAAACCGGGATCTCTCTTTTTAAAGTGCAAGTACTTAGACTCAGATTTTGAAGAAAAAGAAAATCAATAGGGTTTACCCCAGCACCACAGTCAATTAATACTTCAACAAAAAAATGTCTTGAGTCTAACGCCACCATAGCTGGAAGGAGAAAACGAGTATTACAGGGAGCTTGCATACCTGCTTGCTCCACCACCCCATTCACACTACCAAGAGTCAGGGATTTTTTCTTTTTTTTTCTTTAAGTAAACCTTTTTGTGATTCTTTCTCATCAACATGCGGTTTAACAAAAGGACAAGCAAAAATAAAATGACCACTTTTCCCACAGTAATAACATAGATTATGCAACCTCCTAAAGTTACTACTACCAGAATGGATAGATACCTGACCCAGCTGCATGGGTTCCTCCCTTGCCCCAGAGTTACATGTCATATCACTCTGGGGAGCAGGTGAGACGAAACCACTCACAGAAGGGATCCCTTGCGCGGAGGGAACCTTACACCTCTCTCTAATACGTCAATCTAACCGTACTGCCAAAGACATAGCATTCTCCAATGTATCCGGGTACTCATGAAAAGCAAGGGCATCTTTCAATCTCTCAGATAACCCCTGACAAAACTGACTACGTAACGCCGCAGGGTCATTCCACTCTGACTCAGTAGCCCATCTCCTAAACTGAACGTAGTAAGCCTCTGCAGTATGTTCACCTTGTAATAAATTACACAATTTAGATTCCGCCATCGAGACCCGATCTGGATCATCATAAATGAATCCCAAGGCTTTAAAAAATTCTTCCACCGGCCGGAGGGCCAGAGAACCGGATGTCAGAGAAAAGGCCCAGGATTGCGTGTCCCCTTTAAGCAGGGATATGATTATCCCTACCCTCTGACTCTCATCACCAGACGAAGATGGACGCAGCCGAAAATACAGCTTGCATGACTCTTTAAAGCGGATAAAGTCATCCACACCCCCTGAAAATCTATCAGGGAGAGCGACTTTAGGCTCCCCATAAATTTGACTTCCTCCTATTGCACCTGATGCCAGAGCATTCTGACACAGTGTGACTGAATTACGCATATCAGCAACCTCTAGGGATAATCCCTGCATGCGATCATCTAGCACTTCAATTGACTCCATCTCTAAACAGTTGAGAAATGGCAGTCAAAGTATTGGCGGGTTATAATGTCACGCTGGACAGGATACAAGATACACAGAATACAACCAAATAAGTGTCTAGGTAAGAAGCTGGGGATAAAGGTCACCTCCTGACAAATCCCTACCAGCTCTCCCTAGACTTCTATGCCCACGTTCAGACCCTGAAGGTGGGAATGAACGTGTCCCCGTGCCTAGGCTGAAGATACCCTAAAATCCCTAAGATGGTGAAAGGGGGAAAGAGGCAGCCTGCTCCCTCAGGATCTGGAGGGGGCAAGTGTCTCTCTAACAGCCGGCCCTAGACAGACAATCAGAAGAAAAACAAAACCAACTTATCTTGTTAGTGAGCAGCAACAGCAAATCCTTCCTTCCTTCCTTCCGTCCTCTCAGCAAGACAAGCTATAACCCGCACAGGACACTGGGAGTGGGGTAATTTAAACTCATACCAACGAACCCACCTAGTGCACCTGAAGGGAGGCGGATACAGCTCAACTCCAAAACAAAAACAAGAGGCTACACACGTGCTGCTAACCTGGAAGACCTCCGCACATAACCTGAGCAGGGCATGACACCTACATGTTTTGTTGTATATTTTCACTGGATGCAAGGGCTGGTTTTATCTGTATGCTCGTTTAGTATTGTTTGGAAACTTGTTATTTTGAATACACAATATAAATTATAAAAGCCGTGAAGTAATTAAAATATGTAATTTTAGTGGACATATAATGGTTGTGACAAAGAGAAATAAAAAATAAAATAAAATTTAAAAATAAATAATAATAAATAGAAAAAAGGTGAAAAATGGTAGGAGGGGGTAGAAAATACTAAAAAATACTAAAAAGAAATGGATCCACTTTCACAATCAGACATCATATGACCTGCCAAACGTGTTATGTAATATACCTCATTGAGTGCAAATGTAGCCTCCAGTACGTCGAACGCACAACCCAGGCCCTACATAACCGTGTAAACCAACACAGATATAATATACGCAGACAATACCTCAAACACAGCCTCTCTAGACATTGAGCGTCCACAATAGAGAAAGAAAAACATCCTCTAACCATAACCCCAATCGATTTTATACCAGAAAACCCTTTCAACAGATTCAACACTCTGCAGAAGAGAGAGGTATACTGGATATATCAGCTAGACACCCTTGCACCATATGGACTTAATGAAATCTCAGAAACCATACTATAAACAAATGTCATCAATTATTATCAATATGTATTATTGATAATTGTCATTTATTTTATATATATAACTATGTACATATCTTTTTCCATCACAATGAATTAATATATATACATATACACCTTCTTTTATATATATATTTTTATGTATATTTCCTACTATTATCCACTTTTTTTATAAAAAATAATTTTACAGATATAAATAAAAAACTTTTTTTGTATTTTCTACCCCCTCCTACCATTTTTCACCTTTTTTCTATTTATTATTATTATTATTTTTATTTTTTATTTCTCTTTGTCACAACCATTATATGTCGACTAAAATAACAATTTCCCAAACAATACTAATCGAGCATACAGATAAAACCAGCCCTTGCATCCAGTGAAAATATACAACAAAACATGTAGGTCAAATTTTTTTACCTTTTTTGTAACATTAATGTTACTATGGCTAAACAGTACCTTTGTTCTGCCAGTAGCAATATAATAACCTTAGTACATCGACACTACATGCAGTGACCGATAGTATACATTCCCACTGCCGGTCATCATCAAACCTGAGCGCTGGTGATGACACCATCCCCTCTGGATCCCTCTGATACCATCTCCTCAGGAGCCCACTAGAAGATCCGGGCTGGCGCTCTGCTACAGGGAACTGCGCAATCCGCCGGCAACCCCTGCCCCAAAAAGCCAGTATTCTGAACCAACCTACAGGATGCACTTCTCCTTCAAAAATAGGAGCATTAAAATATTATCGCGTCCATACCCTATGCTGCGATCTGTAGTACACATCCCCCGCTGCCGGTCAGTGCCAGATTTGAGGACTGCTGATAATGCGATTCCCTTTGGATCCCACCTGCAGATTTTAGTTTGCACCCCGCGGTAGGTGACAGCGCTACCTACGGCTGACCTCTCTGCTTTACCCTGCTGTCAGTAGCTCAATAAAAATACAGCAGGAGATCGTGAGTATAAGGATAGGACTGCCCGAACAAGTCCCCTTCCCGACATATAAAGATGGTCAATACTTAAACATATAAACACATCTCCGCTCTAATCTGCAAATACACAAACCATATAGATAGTAATCAGCAAACATACAACAATTAACCTTTTACCTCCGATGTCAGTCAGGCAGGCATGGGCGTTTTCTATCTGACATCACTAGTAACGTCACGCATACTAGCTCTCCGCCCACAAACCACTGGCCTGCGCGCCAAAATACTGTTTAAAAGACGATCCTTTGACATTATTCTGTATATGCCATTATTGTCCTGATGAAGAGGGCTGTGCGCCCTTGAAACGCGTTGACTATAGAATAAAAAGCTACTTTCTTTTATACAAAATTACGCGGAACATTGTCTCCTGGTTTCAGCGCCGCTAAAAAAGGTTCAGAAAAACTACTATTTTCTATCTCCAAAACTAGTTTGAAGTATTAGAATGTATTGGCTCCTATGAGCCGAAGGTAGCAATTGGAACCGAACCGAGTTCGGGAAATGTTTTTTTACAGTAGAAATTGATTTATGAAGTTATTATGCAAAGTCTCGCGAGAAAACACATTCTAATACTGTATGGAGAACTCGCTCCGTAAAGTATTTAAATTAAGTATTGTACAAATCTTATCTGCCGGCAGCAGAGCATGTGTAGACGGCATGATCTGCTGCCAGCAAATGATTTTTATGACAATATGAGATTACCCGATGTACTAACATTTAGCTTGTACATCGGGTAATCGGTGGCACCTTTACAACTGCAGATCATTGCTAATGAGCATCCCTACGAACGCTTGTAAGTGATGATCTGGTCAATCTTTGGCCAGTGAAATACAGGTTTTAGTCTCTTGCCAGATCTAATATTGAACAGACTAGATGGGCCAAATGGTTCTTATCTGCCGACACATTCTATGTTTCTATCTGGACAAAGTTATTGACAGTGGGCCCAGCTTTAAGAACTCCAGAGAAGACAGCTACTGGAAGAGGAATCCGCAATTGCCGTCTGTACACTACCCAGATTACAGATCATTCAGAGGAAGGCATACGGTCTGTGATAAAATCCATAGATGAGCGCTAGAAGAGGAAAGAAGAGACATGTTTTAGTTTGAAGTCTTGTACCTACCAATAACATCAGAAAATCAGGTTGGCAGCGATATGGAAACCTGGGTTACCAGCAACTTTGAAATGATAACCCCATGTCAGGACCAGCCTCTTCTTCGCACCAGCCTAGGTTTTTTTTGCAGAAATGGAAGACAAAATTAAACCAGGTGAAGAAAAATAACCACAGCGCGTGACATGGATTTAGACATTGAGCAGTTTGCAAGTAGGTCAGCTTCTTATGATCCGTATAGAATCAGGATGAAAGGCAGCTTTTTATTATTATTATTATTATTATTATTTATTATTTAAGCGCCATTCATTCCATAGCGCTGTACATATGATAAGCGGTGCACATACATAACAGACAATTGTACTAATCATAAACAAGATGAGTTACAAACTGGTACAGAAGGAGAGAGGGCCCTGCCCGTGAGGGCTTACAATCTACATGGTATGGGAGAAGGACACAGTAGGTGCGGGTTGGGTTGGTCATGGCGGTATAGAGGCAGCAGGGTCATTGGTTGTAGGCTTGTCTGAAGAGGTGGGTTTTCAGGTTTCTTTTGAAGGATTCCACTGTAGGTGAGAGTCTGATGTGTTGGGGTAGCGAGTTCCAGAGTATGGGGGATGCACGGGAGAAATCTTGGAGTCGATTGTGGGAAGAGGCGATAAGAGGAGAGGAGAGAAGGAGGTCTTGTGAGGATCGGAGAGTGCGTGTGGGGATGTATCGGGAAAGTAGCTCAGAGATGTAGGGAGGGGACAGGTTATGGACGGCCTTGTATGTGTTTGTCAGTACTTTGAAGTGGATTCGTTGGGCAATGGGGAGCCAGTGAAGGGATTGGCAGAGGGGAGAGGCAGAGGAGTAATAAGGTGAGAGGTGGATTAGTCGGGCAGCGGAGTTGAGGATAGATTGGAGGGGTGCGAGGGTGCTAGATGGAAGGCCACAGAGGAGAATGTTGCAGTAGTCTAGGCGGGAGATAATGAGGGCATGTACAAGCATTTTCGCAGATTCAAAGTTAAGGAAAGCACGGATGCGGGAGATGTTTTTGAGTTGGAGGCGGCAGGTGGTGGAAAGGGCTTGGATGTGCGGTCGGAAGGAAAGGGCAGAATCTAAGGTCACTCCAAGGCAGCGGGCTTTTTTGACTGGGGATAATGTGCAGCCATTGATCGTGATAGATAGGTCTGTTGGGGGGGTTGAACAAGATGGGGGAAAGATTATGAATTCTGTCTTATCCATGTTAAGTTTAAGAAAGCGAGAGGCGAAGAAGGATGATATAGAAGATAGACATTGTGGGATTCTTGATAGTAAGGTGGTGATGTCTGGACCAGAAAGGTAGATTTGTGTGTCATCAGCATAGGAGTGATACTGAAAGCCATGGGACTCTATGAGCTGTCCCAGGCCAAAAGTGTAGATTGAGAAGAGCAGGGGTCCTAGGACAGAGCCTTGCGGGACACCAACAGAGAGGGCATGAGACGAGGAGGTGGTGCGGGAGTGGGAGACGCTAAACGTCCGGTCTGTGAGGTATGATGTGATCCAGGAGAGAGCCAGGTCAGTGATGCCAAGAGATGAGAGAGTTTGCAACAGAAGGGTGTGGTCAACAGTGTCGAAGGCAGAGGACAGGTCAAGGAGAAGGAGGACAGAGTATTGTTTCTTGGTTTTGGCTGTCAGTAGGTCATTGGTGACTTTGGTAAGGGCAGTCTCGGTCGAGTGGTGGGTTCGGAAGCCGGATTGTAGGCGGTCAAAGAGGGAGCAAGAGGAGAGGTGGGAGGACAGTTCAGAATGGACATGTTGTTCAAGTAGCTTTGAGGCATACGGAAGAAGTGATATGGGGCGATAACTGGACAAGGAAGATGGGTCAAGTGAAGGCTTTTTGAGGATGGGTGTAATGGTAGCATGTTTAAAAGCAGAGGGGAAGACACCAGAGTTTAGTGATAGATTGAAGAGATGAGTTAGGGCTGGGATAAACACTGGGGTGAGGTTAGGGATGAGGTGGGATGGGATCGGGTCAAGTGCACAGGTGGTGAGATGTGATCTGGAGAGTAGAGTGGAGAGTTTTTCTTCTGTAATGGTGGAGAAGCGGGTTTTAGGGGGAGAGGACCGAGCAGATGTGTAGAGGGTCTGTGGGGACTGTGTAGTAAAGCTTTCTCTGATGTGGACTATCTTTTGTTTGAAATATTTGGCAAAGTCCTCAGCTGAGAAGAGAGGAGAGGGTGGGGGCGCTGGGGGGCGGAGAAGGGAGTTAAAAGTGCTAAAAAGTTGTTTAGGGCTGTGTGACAGGGAAGATATGAGAGATGAGAAGTAGGCCTGTTTTGCATCAGCGAGTGAGGATTTGAATATGAGAAGGGATTGCTTGTATGCAGTGAGATGATCTATAGAAGGGGATTTTTTCCATCGTCGCTCAGCAGCCCTGGAAGCTTGTCTGAGTTTCTTGGTCAGGTTGGTGTGCCAGGGTTGTCTGTTGATTTTCCGGATTTTGTTATGTGTGAGGGGGGCAACAGTGTCCAGAGCTGTACTTATTGTGGTGTTGTATAGGGTGGTAGCAGCTTCTGGGTCTTGGAGGCAACAGATGGTAGAGAGTGGGAGAAGAGAGTCAGAAAGCAAGCGAAGGTCGAGATGTTTAAGGTTCCTGCGGGGGTGTGCTGGTGTGTGGACCGGGGGGGCTACAGAAGAGACCAGTGAAGAGAAGGTGAGTAGGTTGTGGTCGGATAGGGGGAGAGGCGAGTTAGAAAGGTTAGATAGGGAGCAAAAGCGGGTAAAGATCAGATCCAGAGTGTGACCATCTCTGTGGGTGGGAGCTGAGGACCACTGTGATAGGCCGAAGGAGGAAGAGAGCGACAGGAGTTTAGAGGCGGCCGAGTGGCAGGTGTCAATAGGGATGTTGAAGTCACCCATGATGATAGTGGGGATGTCGGCAGAAAGAAAGTGTAGTAGCCAGGTGTTGAAGTGGTCAAGAAAGATGGTTGCTGGGCCTGGAGGGCGGTAAATGACAGCTACTTGAAGGTTGGAGGGAGAGTAGATGCGAACAGAGTGTACTTCAAATGAGGTGAGCGTAATGGAGGGTGGCAGTGGAGTTGGGCTGTAGGAGCAGGTGTCTGATAGGAGAATACCAACTCCTCCACCATGTTTGCAGCCGGGGCGGGGGGTGTGAGTGAATTGAAATCCACTATAAGAGAGTGCAGCAGGGGAGGAGGTGTCTGAGGGTGTCAGCCATGTTTCTGTGAGACCCAGAAAGGAAAGGTTTTGAGAGATAAACAGTTCGTGAATGTACGACAGTTTGTTACGGACAGAGCGCGCGTTCCATAATGCTCCTGCAAGAGGAGCCAAAGGGGCAGGGGTCAGAGGAATGGTAATTAGGTTTAAGGGGTTGCAGGAATTTGTAGAAAGAGATTTGTAGTGGGACATGGAGGTGATGGTGGGGATTTGCTGAGGGGGTCCTGGATTTGGAGAGATATCACCAGCAGTAAGGAGAAGCAGAGAAAGTGTTAATAGGTGAGAATAAGAGAGGGCATGAGGTGTCTGTGTGTGTTTTGGAAGGAAGTGTTTTATGTTTGCAAACAGGTTTGTGCAAGCTATCAGATGAGAAGGTAAGATGGAAGAAGAGATGAATAGTTCCTTGCTGGGTGAATGGATGTGGGGGTATTTCAGGAGGTTGTGGAAAGGTAGGAGGAGTAAGAGGAAAAATTTAAACATTGTTTGCATTGAATATGCCTAATTACCTGTGGTCCCCTTCTGGTCACATTCTGGTATAATTCAGACTGTGCACTTAAGGAGTTGCACTTGAGAGGTTGCATGTGGAAAGACCAAGGTCTGGAAGACCATGGATCTTAGATTTATACCACTCAGTGATCAATCAGGTGTGACCAAGAGGGGAGGGGGCTACATATGGACTAATCAAGGGAGGACCAGATACAGGGGTGAAGTAGTGTAAACAAATACTCAATAAATCCAGCAGGAAAAGAGACATTAATAGTTCAAGTGCGAACATACCAGGGTTTAGAAGGAGAGATGAGAGGGGGTGGACAATATCAGACTGGGAAAGCTGGGTGTAGCAGTAAGCTTCAATGCGAACATACCAGGGTTTAGAAGGAGAGATGAGAGGGGGTGGACAATATCAGACTGGGAAAGCTGGGTGTAGCAGTAAGCTTCAATGCGAACATACCTGAAGATGAGAGATGAGAGAATTGGGTGATGGTCAGTAAGCAGTGATGACAAAGTGGAATATCCATAATATTACATTCTGGTATAATTCAGACTGTGCACTTAAGGAGTTGCACTTGAGAGGTTGCATGTGGAAAGAGATCTTTCCATTGTTTAAGGGCCAACTCTATGGCTAGCAACTCCCTATCTCTCATGGAGTACTTGTGCTCTGCAGAGGAGAAGGACTTAGAGAAGAAGCCACAGACAACCATCTTACAGGAGGAATCTATCTGGGTAAGGACAGCTTCAGCTCCTATGGAGGATGCATAAACCTCAAAGAACTACTGCCTATAGACATTGGGGCAATGCAAGATCAAGGCATTTGCCCCTTGGCAAGTAAGGGCAGAGATAGGGGTGATCAGAGTGGAGAAGTGAGAAAGCCTAAGAACCGTTGGACAGCTCCAGAAACGCAGTCAACTTCCCTGGATCGATCTAAATGTCATGGTACAAAGATTATATAGCTCAGGAAGGGAAGTATTCTTGAACATACAATTCTCAAACTTAGTGTATAACCTGTTCTCCCGAAGCTGCTGCAGAACCGTATAGACATGCTTGCAGTGAGAGTTCAGATCGGGGAGAAAACCAGGACATCGACCAGGTAAACAATAAAACAAGCATTTACAAAATAATGGAAAACAAAGTTAATTCCTGGAAGACAGCGGGAGCACTGCACAGTCCAAAGGGCATGAAGACATACTCATAATGGCCATCTTCTTCTTCACTGTGACCTAACTAAGGCCATGGTGATGAGTATATGCCCATAGAGAACCATCCTTCTTTTTAACAAAGAAAAAGCCCACTACAATGGGAGAGGATGACTTTCAGATAAGTACTTTCTCAGGGTTCCAGGCATCGTAAATGGCATTGTGAGCCCCAATGAAAAATCAACCCATTGCCCCAGTTAATCACAGGTTCAGGGTAACCCCAACAGCAGGGGGCTTACAGATTTGGGCAGAATGGAAAATGTTATCTCTGAATGGACCACCTGGAGATCCAAGGGCACAGTAGCATACTGAATGTCTTCTAGGAGAGGAACTCCATTGTGTTGGAGAATCAGGATTAGATCTGATGGTCAGCCATGTTGGCTTAGTCAGACATTTTATATTTCTACCTTAAAGGATAACTGTCACACTTAGACCCTAATTTCAATTTTCATATATGTAGTTACTAATAACATGATATTCCAGAATCAGTTTCTATTAGACTGACTTACCCCATATTTAATAAGATTCAGCCCTTAGCAACCAGTCTGCATAAAACTGCAATTTCACTATTCAGTTAAGATGGCCGCCACTGCCCTCACCATGAGGCTAATTCCGCCTGCCCTCACTAGCCAGTAACAATAGCCCCCCAAAAGTGTCAGTAACCAGAGCCCTCCCCCCTAAAGGGTTAATCTCCTGCAGCACAAAGGGGTCCTCTTACCACACGTTGCTTTCATTTATACACTGAGCAGATGGCAGATCTCCCTTCCCTGGTCTGGGCTGCTTCAACTCTGCTTTCTCCAGCTCTGCTGAGTGAGGGAGCATCTGCCAAGCGCAGGGACAGGGAGAAGTGCACACAGCCCAGGCACTGTTATCAGCTGCTGGGGAGGACCTGGCTTTAATCATTCACTTACAGTCCCTGGCTGTCAGTAATGTGACCTTGCACGCAGCGTGCTTCTGCGTCCTCCGTCCTTCAACAGATAGACGGACCATGCCTAGCAACCCTATTTTAAGCACAGGTAAAAGTAGGCAGTACAGGGAACAAAACTGTGGAATTGAGGGGTAATTAAATACAAAGTGAAAAGTTGAAATAGGGCCACCAAGGAGATATTAATCACCACAATCCAATACTCAAAAAATAAAATAAAATACGACAGTTATACTTTAACCCCTTAAGTACCTGTGCCGTACATATACGGCGCTGGTGGACGTGACTTAAGGACCAGCGCCGTACATGTAGAGCGGGCTGATCGGGCGGGCCGTTAAGGACATTAACCCCTTAAGGATCCTTGCTGTACATGTACATCACAGCTGGACGTCACTTAAGGACCAGTGACGTTCATGTATGGCAGTTCCTGCACCCGCCCAATCATAGGCACGGACCCGGCAGTCACTGACAACAGGGCCCCTGCTACATACGCTGGCATCAGTGAAAACACTGATGCCAGCGTGTTAACCCGTTGTATGCCGCGGTCAAAGCTGACAGCAGCATGCAGAGGGTTCGCGGAGGGTATGGCTGCACTCCGTTTCCCCATCGGGTCCCCGTGCTGAAGTGGCGGGGACCCGATGGCAGAGAAGAAAAGCCCAATGCCTTCCTTAGGCATCGGAGCTTGCCTTCTACGGAAGCTTGTGAGATCCCTTAGGCTGGGTCTCACAGGCAGGCTGTCAGCATAAAAGCTGACAGCCAATGCACTACAATACAGGTTGTATTGTAATGCATTGCAGAGGGGATCAGACCCCAGAAGTTGAAGTCCCAGAGTGGGACAAAAATAAAAGGTTACAAAAAGTAAAAAAAAGACCGTAATTAGACTTACCGGTAATTCTGTTTCCTTGAGTCCACCATGACGGCTTACTATGAGATTGACCCTTGACCTCTGTAGGGGCAGGAACACACAGAGTTTAAAAGGCCACCACCCACACTCACCCTCAGTGCTTTCCAAATTACCAAGTGGGTGTAGCCTTAACCTAGGCAATATATGAATATATACATTTATTTATTTATTTATTAATTTTTTTATTTTATTCTATTTTTTATATATTTTTTTGAGTATTAATTCATACTCAACCCCTCCTTAAATCTCAGGGGGGAAAATCTGGGCCGTCATGGTGGACTCAAGGAAACAGAATTACCGGTAAGTCTAATTACGGTCTTTCCATTTCATCCACCATGACGGCTTACTATGAGAACTACCAAATTATTAGACAGGGTGGGTAACTGCTTGTAGAACCTTCTGACCGAAGGTTAAATCCGCAGAAGCTGACACATTAATTCGGTAATGTTTGATGAAAGTACTTATATTCGACCAGGTGGCTGCTTTACAAATCTTGTCTAGGGAGACACCTCCTCTTTCTGCCCAAGAAGACGCCATAGCTCTTGTAGAGTGAGCTTTTATATTCGTGGGGCTATCTAGACCCGACTTCTGATAGCAGCAAATAATAGTAGATGTGATCCATCTGCCGATCGTGGCTTTGGATGCCTTCTTTCCCCTATTTGGACCTGCATACTGGATGAAAAGGTTATCATCTTTCCTAAATTCCTTTGTTGACTCTAGGTATTGTATGATAGTATCTCGAACGTCCAGGAGTTGGAACTGATCTTGTGATGAGCAGTCCTTGGGAAAGGATGGAAGGATGATCTCTTGGTCTCTGTGAAAGTCCGACACCACTTTTGGGAGAAAACCTGGATCTAAACGTAGAACTATTCTGTCCGGGAAGATAGTGAGGTATGGTTCCCTGCAGGACAGCGCCTGGATTTCACCCAGGCGTCTGGCTGAAGTAATTGCCACTAGGAAGGCTGCTTTTAAAGATAGGTGTTTGAGAGATACACTCACCTAAAGAATTATTAGGAACACCATACTAATACAGTGTTGGACCCCCTTTTGCCTTCAGAACTGCCTTAATTCTATGTGGCATTGATTCAACAAGGTGCTGATAGCATTCTTTAGAAATGTTGGCCCATATTGATAGGATAGCATCTTGCAGTTGATCGAGATTTGAGGGATGCAGATCCAGGGCACGAAGCTCCCGTTCAACCACATCCCAAAAATGCTCTATTGGGTTGAGATCTATTTTAGTACAGTGAACTCATTGTCATGTTCAAGAAACCAATTTGAAATGATTCGAGCTCTGTGACATGGTGCATTATCCTTCTGGAAGTAGCCATCAGAGGATGGGTACATGGTGGTCATGAAGGGATGGACATGGTCAGGAACAATGCTCAGGTAGCCCGTGGCATTTAAACGATGGCCAATTGGCACTAAGGGGCCTAAAGTGTGCCCAGAAAACATCCCCCACACCATTACACCACCACCGCCAGCCTGCACAGTGGTAACAAGGCATGATGGATACATGTTCTTTATTCTGTTTACGCCAAATTCGGACTCTACCATTTGAATGTCTCAACAGAAATCGAGACTCATCAGACCAGGCAACATTTTTCCAGTCTTCAACAGTCCAATTTTGGTGAACTCGTGCAAATTGTAGCCTCTTTTTCCTATTTGTAGTGGAGATGAGTGGTACCCGGTGGGTTCTTTTGCTGTTGTAGCCCATCTCAAGGTTGTGCGTGTTGTGGCTTCACAAATGCTTTGCTGCATACCTCGGTTGTAACGAGTGGTTATTTCAGTCAATGTTGCTCTTCTATCAGCTTGAATCAGTCGGCCCATTCTCCTCTGACCTCTAGCATCAACAAGGCATTTTCGCCCACAGGACTGCCGCATACTGGATGTTTTTCCCTTTTCACACCATTCTTTGTAAACCCTAGAAATGGTTGTGCGTGAAAATCCCAGTAACTGAGCAGATTGTGAAATACTCAGACCGGCCCGTCTGGCACCAACAACCATGCCACGCTCAAAATTGCTTAAATCACCTTTCTTTCCCATTCTGACATTCAGTTTGGAGTTCAGGAGATTGTCTTGACCAGGACCACAACCCTACATGCATTGAAGCAACTGCCATGTGATTGGTTGACTAGATAATTGCATTAATGAGAAATAGAACAGGTGTTCCTAATAATTATTTAGGTGAGTGTATATCCTGCATAGGAGAAAAGGGCGAAATCGTAAGATTTCTTAGGACCAAGTTTAGATCCCATTGAGGCGTCCTAGGAGTTAGGGAAGGTCTCAATCTTGAGGCAGCTTTTATAAACCTCCTTATCCACCTATGACTGGCCAGGTCTGTATCATAACAAGCCCCCAAGGCCGAGGTCTGTACTTTGAGAGTACTTGGTCTAAGGCCACTGGCCCAGGTCTAACCCTCGTTGGAGGAAGTCTAGCACTTTTTTGATATTTGGAGAAGAGTTCACGGGAGGAGTCTGGCCTTGCCAACTACAATATTTTTTCCATATCTTAAGATATATTGCAGAAGTAACTTCTTTCTTGCTGGACTTAAGGGTGTTAATGACCTTCTCTGATAGCCCTTTGCTTTTTAGGATCTCGCGTTCAGGATCCAGGCTGATAGTCTGAAAAGACCTGGGTTCTGGTGAAGAATTGGACCCTGAGAAATAATGTCCTCCTGTGGGGGGATTATCCAGGGTTCTTCAAGAGCTAGTTCTTTTAACACTGGGAACCAATTCCTCTTTGTCCAGTACGGGACAACCAGTATTACTGTTACTGGGTTTGATCTTATTTTCTGCAGCACTCTGGGTATTAATGGCCAAGGGGGAAAGGCATAGGCTAGATCCCAAGACCACCTGACTGAAAATGCATCTGTCGCCCAAGGGTTGTCTCTTGGGTTTAGGGAGCAAAAGGGATGGACCTTTGCGTTCTTTTTTGACGCAAACAGGTCTATCTTGGGGGTCCCCCACCTCCTGGTAATCTGATCGAATACGATTGAGTTTAGGGCCCATTCCCCCGGATCTATGGTTACTCTGCTGAGAAAATCCGCCTGTATGTTTTCCGTACCCTTTAAATGGATAGCTGTGATGGATAGAACATTCTTTTCCGCCCAGGAAAATATTTTTCCCGCCAATTCCTTTAAGCTTGACGATCGTGTGCCCCCCTGATGTTTCAGGTATGCCACGGCTGTTATGTTGTCCGAGAGGATTTTTAGGTGTTTTCCGGAGACCTTGTCCTGTGCTACCTTCAGCACCTCCCAGATTGCCCCCAGTTCTCTGTGGTTTGAGGAACATTTTCTCATGGCGTCTGACCAAGTGCCCTGGTAATTTAGCGAGCCTATTTTTGCTCCCCATCCTGTACCACTTGCATCCGTGTTTATTAGAATCTCCGGATCTTTTACCCAGGGTACACCCTTTTGCAGATTTTCCTCTTTCGTCCACCATTTTAAATCTGACTTTACCTGATTCGGGATGGGGATTTTTTTCTCTAGAGAGCACTGTCTCTTGTCCCAAATTCTCAGGATCCAAGATTGGAGAATCCTGGTGTGGGCCTGAGACCAAGACACCGCTGTTATGCAGGAGGTCATTGTGCCTAGGAGGCTCATGGCATTGCGAATGGAGCACTGGGATTGACTTCGGAATTTTGGTGTTTTTTCCATAAACAACGTCATTTTTTCCCGAGGGAGGGATGTCACCTGGGAGACCGAGTCCAGGATTACCCCCAGAAATTTCATTTTGGTTGAGGGGATTAAACTTGATTTTTTCAGGTTTATCACCCACCCCAGGTCTGAAAATCTGCGCATCAGGTCTCTGGTAATGCTGGTTGTCTCCAGCTCCGAGGATCCTAGGACCAGAAAATCGTCCCAGTATGGGAAAATTTTTATCCCCTCTGCTCTCAGGGGGGATATCATTTCTACTACTAGTTTTGTGAATACCCTTGGTGCAGATGAGATTCCAAAGGGTAACACGGTGAACTGGAAGTGTCTTACAACTCCTGAGCTGTCCACTAGGGCAAACCTGAGGAATTTTTGCGATGATCTGTTTATGGGGACGTGATAGTACGCGTCTTTTAGGTCTATGGACGTCATGAAGTCTCCTGTTTTGATCAGGGGAATGATGGATGTTACGGATTCCATCCTGAATTTCATGTATGCGACTGCTTTGTTTAATTCTTTTAGATTTATAATAGTGCGGAAGGTACCATCTGGTTTTTGTACCAGAAATAGACTGGAATAATAACCCCTTCCTCTTTCTGAACTTGGGACTTCTGTCACAACGCCTGAGACTATAAGTTGCAGGATACCCTGCCAGATTTTCTCTATAATTTTTGGGCTGTGAGAGGTTATTTTGAACCTCTTTGGAGGGGCTGAGGAAAATTCTATCCGGTAGCCATCCCGAATTATGTTTAGGGCCCATGGATTTTTTGTAATGGACTCCCACTGGGACAGAAAATTCTGCAGTCTTCCCCCTACTCTGGCGTCATTGTTTATCTGCTTGTTTGTTTTGGGGGTAAGAAGGAAACCTCTGCCTTTTCCCCCCTTCTGGTAACTCCACCTACCCCCCTTTCCTTTGCCCTTATAGGGTCTAGTTTGAGGGTTGGAGGAACGAAAGGGCTTCTTTTTGGTCTCTTCCAGGAACCCCTTCTTTTTGTCTGCCGCCTTTTCCAGGATAGAGTCTAATACAGGTCCAAAAACGTATTCCCCAGAAAACGCTATGGAGCATAGTTTGGCTTTTGATGCTCTATCCCCTCCCCAGGCCTTCATCCACAAAGCTCTCCTTGCAGAATTGGTGAGGGCCGCATCCTTAGCGGCGAACCTCACAGATTCCGCCGAGGCATCCGCCAAGAAGGCTGTGGCAGATCTGAGGAGTGGGATAGAGCTCAATATTTCCTCTCTAGGAGTCTTGTTTTTGATATGTTCTTCAAGTTCGTTGAGCCAAAAACACATAGATCTCGCGACTGATGTTGCGGCTATGTTGGTTTTGACCCAAACATAGCTGTCTCCCAGGATTTATTTTAGGAGAGAGTCGGCTTTCCTTTCCATTGGGTCCTGTAGTTGTGAAGAGTCCTCGAATGGGAGGGAAGTCTTCTTAACTACTTTTGCCACTTGGATGTCTATTTTGGGGGTTTCATTAAATAATTTGACGTCCGCTGGATCAAACAACAACCTGTTTCTGAATTCACGAGATACACCCAGTCTCCTCTCAGGGTCAGTCCACTCGTCTAAAATCATGTCCTTTAAATTTTCATTCATTGGGAAAACTTTAGATTTTTTTGCTCTAAGTCCCCCGAACATCTCGTCTAAGACGGACCTCGGTTTCTTCACCTCCTCAATCCCCATGGTTGCTCTCACAGCTCCCATATCCTCGGAAGAAAAGAATAATTTTTTACTATCTTCCATTATCTCACCCTCTGATAGAACGTCAAGATCCACATTCTGTCTAGAGGTGGAGGCCTCCTCGTCCATAATCTCCGAAACAGAGGAGGATGGAGTGGATAATCTAGTTTTTTTTGTAGGAGGTGTAGACGGGACTGATCTGAGGGAGGCCAAAGAGGACTTAATTTCGTTCTGAATAAGTGTTTTGACCTCAGACAAAATTGATGGTTGCTCCTCTTTTATAAGATCTTTTATGCAACTCTGGCAGAGCTTCTTTTTATAATTCTCAGGAAGCCTTTTATTACAAGTTGCACATCTTTGTACTTTAGACCTTGTTCTGGGCTCTTTAACTCCCTATAAGAGAGGAGCAGCCAGGTATCAATAGACAAAACAGGCAAGTAAAGTCAAAAGGATACATTATTTTGTCTTTTCCCCTCAGGGGAACTCACTGTTGGAGTCGCCGAGGGAGTTTCAGAGTCCATCTGGGCTGTAGGGGCGTCCGGGGCTTCAGGAGCAGACATAGGTGCTGTATGCGCCAGGAGGCAGATCGGTGCCACTGCCTGTTTGAATCTGCCGCCACAAGTAGCCGGCCCGGTGTAAAGGGGGAATATTGATCACCAATATTATGCGAATATCGATAATTTATATTCCTAAATAGGAGGAGCCGTCTAGTGATGACTCCACCTATTTATGCCTTTATATAACACATTTAACACAATACCTTCGCTATGCTTTACACTAATCGCTACCCTAGCTGCATGCGCCTTACTGTACTAACTATCGCCAATAACTACACGTTACACAGATAGGTACAAGCAACACAGTATTTATTACTACACTAAGCACGCAATACACTAACAATACACAGCACTACACATATGCAATCCTAAACTACACTACACGTTCCCAAATTCCACCCACAAACTAACTATACAATACACACATACAAGTAATATTAACAATAACCCACCCGTCTGCACTGTCCCTACGGGGTACACCGAGGGTTAACGGTGGTCTTAAAGGGGTGTAAGCCGACCACAAACACAAAGGATTCAGAACTGTACAGCAATGCAGGGGATAAATACCCTGCAAGTGTACAGTGAGGGGGGGGGGGGGTGTGGCAGGGTTTAAGGAGGGGTTACAACCAGGGGTTAATCAGGGTAGGAAAAGGGTAAACCAGGGGGGGGATAATAGTCAGTGAAGGGATAGGCAGGGAAGGGGTGAATATGGTTGGCACTGCAAGGGCAGAGGTACAATGCCATCCCAGCGTATACTCAGCCATCTCCAGGGGCAAATGGGCTTCTCTTCCTTCAGGCAGCAGTCCTCATGTGTCTCTGGTTCTAGTCTGGTTGCAAGAGACCTGTTCCTTTGTCTTGGACTGATATATAAGTCACTCTCACCCCCCCCCCCTTCCCCCATCCAAGGTGTAGAGAAATGACATCATCGTGTGCGTGTGACGGAATGCATGCACTCAGATTGCAGCAGACAACTGGCTGGCCCCCTGAGGCTCACAATCTGTACAGCCAAAGACACCATGGCACCACAAACACACACACCCATGTCATAAACAGTCCCTAGACAGAAGGTGGGGGAGCCCTGCTGGGCATGTTTTAAAGATCTCTATTGATCTTCTGAAGTGACCAGAAACTGGACAATCTAGCCATCTGGCGCCATCACCCGCAGGTAGGCGGGGGGGGGGGGCTCCATTGCTGGGGGACATAACTGGCCACATGCATATAAGACAATTGGGGCATATCTATATATACCCAACTCTAATGTAAGTATAAATGGACATGTGTGCAGCATACAGACATATCCACATACACAGACATAACACTATGACCTTCCCCCCTCTGGCCATACAGGGCCAATATATATGTATATACGCACATATGCACAATTATACACATATACATAGTACATATATATATCCGTAGAATATAGAGTATACTGGGCACTCACACTGTATGTGGAACCAAATGATTAATACTAGGAACTTCAATTAATACGTTTATTGACATAACCATACATATATAGAAATATAATGCCCCCACAATTAATAATATAATAAGAACAACCTAAAAATTAAAATTGAGGATTAAAAATTAATAATTAATAGTAGCTACAGTGGTGGATTATTTGAGCCTCGGTATAACCACAATAACTTGTCTTGAAACTAAAAGGACGATGCCCACATACTACTAGTTGTCCATCAGTGTGACCACATTGGTTGCCTTGCGGCTAAAAACCTTGATCACTTGGGACGATATATAGGGCAAGAGTCATTAAATTGCTGCCGATGTTATCTAACTGCAGGATAAGGGTCCGCTGGTTGGGACAAAGTCTTTGCGTCTCTAAAAGTCCACTTTACAGGGAGTGTTTAAAGCGGCGTCCCGCTCCTACTCACTGTTCGGTGATTCCTTTTGCAGTATTCCACTGCTGAAGTTCCGGTTCACTGTGCCGTCAATAACTGGCTCCCAGGTTCATCTGCTGCTGGTCTCTATGGCTCTGGGCACCGCTCCGTTGTAGTGAAGAGCCGGTGTCCTCCAAGCCTGTAGTCACCCTGCTTCCACGCTGAGTTGCCTTTACAGGCACGATGTTAAATAATCTCGTGCTGGGATCTTGAATGATCACTGTTGGCAGTGAGTCAGCTCGCCGGGGTCTCTTTGCTTACAGGATACTTCGATTTCTTGCAGCGTCAACCTGGGATAATAATGCGGTATATTCAACACAGATTCATGAAAGTGGACTGGGGGTCTTGAACCAAACGCGTTTCGGGGCTTAACATTGCCCCTTCCTCAGTGGTGAACAATCCCCTTGAAACAGTTCTTTTTATGTAAGATACTAGGCTGATTCCAATTGTCCAATTTGCTGTTACTCCTCCTGTTTTCGCATTGTGATACGAATCCATTAACCCTGAGTTGGGGATTTGAAGAAGTTTACTATTCCTTCAAAATATATCCTTTTCTTTTGTTAAACTTTATTTCTATATTGTCATCATATTTGTCCTCATTTATTTATCATAGGTATAAGAATTGTACCAATTATATATATAAATATATAAAAATATATAATAATATATATATATGCGTAAAAATATATTACAATGACTATAAATACATAAAACCCATATTCCATATTCTCATGTTATTTGAGCGATTTTAACATTTCTCTATTTCGCCCAATGTTTCTGATATCTTGAGGGTTATTCCTCTACTTTATAATAACCTTAATTTTAATCTATAGATTATTTTCCATAAAAATATTCAAAAATTATTTTATCCAAAATTCCCTATTTCGATTCTCAATACCCAAGGTGATGATATATTGCTTTATAAAAGGCGCATTAAATACGCAAAATTTTTTGTTACATAATTCTCGATTAAAACAATTTCTTTATATTATTTTTTCTATATATTATATATGTAGCAATTACTATTCCCTATTTGATATATAATTCCGCGCCGACGATAAAGATGGGGGACTAATAGTGTTTCTGATCAGAAGATGTGGTGTATAGATGGATGTGCCCCGCAAAGAACCGAACCCCCCAGAATAAATACACTGGGAAGGGTTTTGCCGTCTGCGGGGGACATCCACCCTGTCTACAGAAACCCGAACAATTCGAATTCTGCATTCAGTCCACCCGACATTAATGTGTTCAACTCGTAGATTCTTTGAGTCTCAAGCCTTGACATCTTACTTATATGATCTCCTCCCCTCCATCCTTTCTCTACTTTGTCAATTGCTGCATATTTCATACCTGTTGGGTTTTTATCATGTTTCAATTTAAAATGTTTAGACAAAGCATGTGTCTCCAGACCTTTTTTAATATTCGTGACGTGTTCAGAAATGCGCTTTTTTAAAGTTATTTTTGTTCTTCCCACATACTGGCGTCCGCATGGGCATTCAATAATATATATGACATTGTCAGAATTGCAAGTGAGGAACTCTTTTATTATATGCTTATGTTTATTTGTCCTGGAAATAATCTCTTTAGTTTTGCGAGGAAATGAAGTTGCTCTACAATTCCCACATCTACCACATCTATGGAAACCTTCCATATTTACCCATTTTTGTATACTTTTGTTATTTTTATCTTTTCTTTTTATCGTTGGGGCTACTAAGGTGCCTAAACTTGGAGCCTTAGTGAATGAAATTTGTGGTTTATTTGGAATTAGGGATCCTATTACTTTATCCTTTTGGAGTAAGTGCCAATGTTTGCCTATTATTCTCTGTATCTTTCTAAATTCTTCATTAAAAGGCAAAATAATTCTCAGTTGTTCTTTCTCCCCTTCCTTATCCGTTTTCCCTTCTAAGAAGAATTCCTCTCTTTTCATACTCCTCACTTTATTTAGGGAACTATTTATTAATTCCTCGGGATAATCTTTCTCTAAAAATGCCTTTTTCATCTTCCTAGCTTCTTCCTCAAACTGGTCCTCTACTGTGCAATTACGCTTTATTCTGCGGAATTGGCCCTGCGGTATGTTGATCAGCCAGCTAGGTAAGTGACAGCTACTATATAAAATGTAACTGTTTCTTGTTGTGGGTTTTATATAAGTACAACTTTGTAATGTTTTATCTTTTAAAAAATGTTTAGGTCTAAAAATTCCACCACTTCTTTACTAATATTATGGGTAAAATTTAAATTACAATTGTTAAAATTTATCTCTGATAAAAAATGGTCAAGTGACTCCCTACCTGATTTCCAAATAAAAAACACGTCATCAATATATCTTTGCCATAGCACCAGGTCCACCCCTAGTCGGGGGTAATATTGCGTTCCTCCCAATCTGCCATAAAAAGATTGGCATAACTAGGGGCGAACCTGGTGCCCATGGCTGTACCCCGTGTTTGTAGGTAAAAATCTGATTCAAAATTAAAATAGTTGTGGGTTAATATAAAATCTACACTTTGAATTAAAAAATCTATTTGTCCCTCATGCAGTCTCCCTTCTTTCCTCAATTGTGTTTCCACTGCCTGTTTCCCGTGTTCATGTCTAATAATCGTATACAACGATTGGACATCCAATGTGCCCATCCACCATTCTTCTTCAAATTTCAAATTTTCTATAATATTAATTATTTGTGTGGAATCTTTTGTATATGATATACTTTTTTTGACCGTGGGTTGCAATAGGACATCAATATATTTCGACAAATTGCATGTTAAAGACTCTATACCAGAAACAATAGGGCGACCAGGCGGGTTGTTAATATCCTTGTGTATTTTTGGTATACAGTAAAATACCGGTATTCTGGGATATCTGTTCAATATAAATTTGTACTCATCTTCTGTTAAGATCCCTTTATCTTTACCTTCTTCCACCAGAGTAGTTAGTTCTATAAAAAACTCCTCTGTGGGATCCTTAAGAAGTTTCTGGTATGTGTCGCCATCTGTCAATTGTCTATAACATTCTGAATTATACTTGTCTATGTCTTGTATAACTATTGACCCCCCTTTATCGGCCGGGCGAATAATAATATTGTTGTCCTTTTGCAATTGTTTTAAAACATCTATTTCTTTTTTTGTTAAATTTTTCCGCCTATATTTATTTGTGTCTTTTACTTTACGTATATCATTTTCAACACTTTCTTTAAATGTCGCCATTTCTTGGCTTATCTCACTTCTTGGGTACTTTTTAGAGCGATTTCTCAACTGGGTGTGTGTATATTTACTGCCGTGCATTATATCTACCGTTTGTTTTTCAATTGGATTTTTGGCGAAATATTTTTTAAGGCATAATCGCCGTACAAACTTCTCTACCCCAATAAAGGTTGCAAATTTGTTTAATTTCTCTGTTGGGGCAAATTTGAGACCCTTATTCAAAAGTTGTTTTTGAACATCTGATATTATAGTTGAACTTAAATTTATGATGGAGTCGTTGGATATTAGTGGATCTGCTATCTGTGATGGTGTCGCTCCCTTCCTCCTTCCTCTCCGTATCTTCCTCTTTCTTCCTCCTGATACCTCACATTGGATTGGGTGTTGTGATTGTGTTGTTTGTATTGTTGGTGATATCTCCCTGTTTTCTGTGTCCTGAAATCTGGTTGTGTCCTGTGTGGCTGTACTCTGTCTCTCAAATTGTAGTGATGATCTACCTGAGATTCGTGTTGTGTTTTCTGTGCTCCCCTCTGAGGTGATCATTGTCTCGTGCGTATTCTGTGATGAGGTGGGGTCCGATCTAAAAAAGATTCCCTTTCCTCAAAAATTTCAAACCTATTCTGAATAGGTACATTAAAATTGGTGTGTCTATTTGTATCTTTAGTGTGATTCTCTCGTGATTTGCTATTACTACCACTACTATTGTCCTCCCTAGTGTCTTCTATTATTACCCTCTCCATCTGTTGTTCTTTCTTTTCTTTCCTTTCTCTCCTATAGACAAAAAGTTTTTTAATTTTCTTTTCCATGATTTCTCGTTCAATCCTATCTAAATTACTGCATATCTTAGTTTGTAGTATGTTCAGTTCTTCTGTTTGTGGAAGTTTGTCCGTTATGATTTTCATATCGGCAATTTTTTTGGTTGTCTCTTCTAAGATTGTGCAGCGTCTTTTAATGATCAAGCTGGTGAGCGCTACAGATTGTTCATGTAGTAGTTGGTTCCATTCTTGATCAAAATCGGCGCTGCACAAATCTTGAGCCGGATTCTTATTGTGTGTTAACCCTTTTGGGATCTGATCTATTTCTATGCACCTTTGGAGGGTTTTTATTTCCCATCTTTGTTTTAATTGGCGGATAAGTAGCCCTTCTAAATCTCTAAATATCCTTCCTATACATATTTCTTCTTTATTTTCCATATTCACATTGTTTTCAAAAATATAATTATTTACTTTTTGATTTTTGGATTCTACATGGTTCCACATATCCATGGTAACAACCAATCCGTGCAGTCCCAAAGGCGAATTCAGAGATAATATAAAATACAGTAATGAGACGCACAGGAGTGGATGACCCCACAGAAGGAGGTGCTCACAGTAAAAAGGAATCGCCCCTCCTTTAAGGAATTAACAGTAGAATATAGAGTATACTGGGCACTCACACTGTATGTGGAACCAAATGATTAATACTAGGAACTTCAATTAATAAGTTTATTGACATAACCATACATATATAGAAATATAATGCCCCCACAATTAATAATATAATAAGAACAACCTAAAAATTAAAATTGAGGATTAAAAATTTATAATTAATAATAGCTACAGTGGTGGATTATTTGAGCCTCGGTATAACCACAATAACTTGTCTTGAAACTAAAAGGACGATGCCCACATACTACTAGTTGTCTATCAGTGTGACCACATTGGTTGCCTTGCGGCTAAAAACCTTGATCACTTGGGACGATATATAGGGCAAGAGTCATTAAATTGCTGCCGATGTTATCTAACTGCAGGATAAGGGTCCGCTGGTTGGGACAAAGTCTTTGCGTCTCTAAAAGTCCACTTTACAGGGAGTGTTTAAAGCGGCGTCCCGCTCTTACTCACTGTTCGGTGATTCCTTTTGCAGTATTCCACTGCTGAAGTTCCGGTTCACTGTGCCGTCAATAACTGGCGCCCAGGTTCATCTGCTGCTGGTCTCTATGGCTCTGGGCACCGCTCCATTGTAATGAAGAGACGGTGTCCTCCAAGCCTGTAGTCACCCTGCTTCCACGCTGAGTTGCCTTTACAGGCACGATGTTAAATAATCTCGTGCTGGGATCTTGAATGATCACTGTTGGCAGTGAGTCAGCTCGCCGGGGTCTCTTTGCTTACAGGATACTCCGGTTTCTTGCAGCGTCAACCTGGGATAATAATGCGGTATATTCAACACAGATTCATGAAAGTGGACTGGGGGTCTTGAACCAAACGCGTTTTGGGGCTTAACATTGCCCCTTCCTCAGTGGTGAACAATCCCCCTTCAAACAGTTCTTTTTATGTAAGATACTAGGCTGATTCCAATTGTCCAATTTGCTGTTACTCCTCCTGTTTTTCGCATTGTGATACGAGCCATTAACCCTGAGTTGGGGATTTGAAGAAGTTTACTATTCCTTCAAAATATATCCTTTTCTTTTGTTAAACTTTATTTCTATATTGGTCATACTCGGCATATTCTACATCTCTTACTTGATATTCTTAATCAATATTTTCGGACTCTATACATGTGCCATATTTGTCCTCATTTATTTATCATAGGTATAATAATTGTACCAATTATATATATAAAATATATAAAAATATATAATGATATATATATATGCATAAAAATATATTACAATGACTATAAATACATAAAACCCATATCCCATATTCTCATGTTATTTGAGCGATTTTAACATTTCTCTATTTCGCCCAATGTTTCTGATACTTTGAGGGTTATTCCTCTACTTTATAATAACCTTAATTTTAATCTATAGATTATTTTCCATAAAAATATTCAAAAATTATTTTATCCAAAATTCCCCATTTCGATTCTCAATACCCAAGGTGATGATATATTGCTTTATAAAAGGCGCATTAAATACGCAAAATGTTTTGTTACATAATTCTCGATTAAAACAATTTCTTTATATTATTTTTTCTATATATTATATATGTAGCAATTACTATTCCCTATTTGATATATAATTCCGCGCCGACGATAAAGATAGGGGACTAATAGTGTTTCTGATCTATACACCACATCTTCTGATCAGAAACACTATTAGTCCCCCATCTTTATCGTCGGCGCGGAATTATATATCAAATAGGGAATAGTAATTGCTACATATATAATATATAGAAAAAATAATATAAAGAAATTGTTTTAATCGAGAATTATGTAACAAAAATTTTTGCGTATTTAATAGTGTTTCTGATCTATACACCACATCTTCTGATCAGAAACACTATTAGTCCCCCATCTTTATCGTCGGCGCGGAATTATATATCAAATAGGGAATAGTAATTGCTACATATATAATATATAGAAATTGTTTTAATCGAGAATTATGTAACAAAAAAATTTGCGTATTTAATGCGCCTTTTATAAAGCAATATATCATCACCATGGGTATTGAGAATCGAAATGGGGAATTTTGGATAAAATAATTTTTGAATATTTTTATGGAAAATAATCTATAGATTAAAATTAAGGTTATTATAAAGTAGAGGAATAACCCTCAAAGTATCAGAAACATTGGGCGAAATAGAGAAATGTTAAAATCGCTCAAATAACATGAGAATATGGGATATGGGTTTTATGTATTTATAGTCATTGTAATATATTTTTATGCATATATATATATCATTATATATTTTTATATATTTTATATATATAATTGGTACAATTATTATACCTATGATAAATAAATGAGGACAAATATGGCACATGTATAGAGTCCGAAAATATTGATTAAGAATATCAAGTAAGAGATGTAGAATATGCCGAGTATGACCAATATAGAAATAAAGTTTAACAAAAGAAAAGGATATATTTTGAAGGAATAGTAAACTTCTTCAAATCCCCAACTCAGAGTTAATGGATTCGTATCACAATGCGAAAAACAGGAGGAGTAACAGCAAATTGGACAATTGGAATCAGCCTAGTATCTTACATAAAAAGAACTGTTTGAAGGGGGATTGTTCACCACTGAGGAAGGGGCAATGTTAAGCCCCGAAACGCGTTTGGTTCAAGACCCCCAGTCCACTTTCATGAATCTGTGTTGAATATACCGCATTATTATCCCAGGTTGACGCTGCAAGAAACCGGAGTATCCTGTAAGCAAAGAGACCCCGGCGCGCTGACTCACTGCCAACAGTGATCATTCAAGATCCCAGCACGAGATTATTTAACATCGTGCCTGTAAAGGCAACTCAGCGTGGAAGCAGGGTGACTACAGGCTTGGAGGACACCGGCTCTTCATTACAACGGAGCAGTGCCCAGAGCCATAGAGACCAGCAGCAGATGAACCTGGGAGACAGTTATTGACGGCACAGTGAACCGGAACTTCAGCAGTGGAATACTGCAAAAGGAATCACCGAACAGTGAGTAAGAGCGGGACGCAGCTTTAAACACTCCCTGTAAAGTGGACTTTTAGAGACGCAAAGACTTTGTCCCAACCAGCGGACCCTTATCCTGCAGTTAGATAACATCGGCAGCAATTTAATGACTCTTGCCCTATATATCGTCCCAAGTGATCAAGGTTTTTAGCCGCAAGGCAACCAATGTGGTCACACTGATGGACAACTAGTAGTATGTGGGCATCGTCCTTTTAGTTTCAAGACAAGTTATTGTGGTTATACCGAGGCTCAAATAATCCACCACTGTAGCTATTATTAATTTTTAATCCTCAATTTTAATTTTTAGGTTGTTCTTATTATATTATTAATTGTGGGGGCATTATATTTCTATATATGTATGGTTATGTCAATAAACTTATTAATTGAAGCTCCTAGTATTAATCATTTGGTTCCACATACAGTGTGAGTGCCCAGTATACTCTATATTCTACTGTTAATTCCTTAAAGGAGGGGCGATTCCTTTTTACTGTGAGCACCTCCTTCTGTGGGGTCATCCACTCCTGTGCGTCTCATTACTGTATTTTACATATATATATCCACATCTATAAACACATACACATACAAAACCGGGGGTATGAATGGGCAGCAATAAGCCCACATACATACTGTCATGCAGGCACAAGTGTATATACATAAAGACATGTGTGCAAATACATACACACATATCTATATATACACACACACTCTCATATACCTGGGGCATCACATACAGGGGACATACATATGTCCCCACTGGCCATACAAGGCCAATATATACACGGCCATACAGGAAATATATATCCCTATTGGCCATATAAAGGGGCCCATATATATCAAAGAAGGGGCAGATACATATATATGTCCTCCTGATAATATATATACACATATATAAGTGGCATAATGTATTCTAAGGGGGATTATAGATATATATATATATATATATATATATGTTATAAGGGGCCACAGCCATATATATATATTATAAGGGGCACGGTCTAAAGGAGGCACATATTTCCCACAGGGGCCACCATGAGCCCCTGGGGATCACCATGGGCAGACGTGCGCAGATGCTGGGCACATCTGCGCACATCGTCCCATGATGTTGTGGTTAATGTATGCACATATATACCATATATGCCCGCACATGTTTGCAGGCATGCATGGATATATATGCATACGTCTCAACCCTTCCTCAACAATCCCCCTGTTGTCGGACTATATAATACGACAATATATTGGGGGAACGGGTTGAGATATATTTGCCCCCCCCCCTCAACCCCATCCTAGGTAGAAGTTCAGGAAGAACTGTAGTGTACACTGTTCTTTAGGTACTTAGACATCCCTAATCCATTTTCCTCCGACCTGCCCTTCACCGTAACCTACTCCTCTGTTCTTGACATCTTTAGGATACCACACACCCACAGTCTCTCGGTTAACTGGCCTTTCTTTATCAGCCTCTTGGTGATCTGCGTTTGGTGCTGTGAGGAAGAGTCGCGTTACCTGTCCGAATTATCAGGTCCTAGACGCTCAGACCGCTGACCACGTCTCTCCTAGACGTTCAGACCGCTGACCACGTCTCTCTTGCCTGACAATTCACAGGACAACCGACCTCTAGCCTCAAACACCATAAGGAAGAGTCGTGTCACCTGTCCGAATTATCAGGTCCTAGATGCTCAGACCGCTGACCGCGTCTCTCTTGCCTGATAATTCACAGGATGACCGACCTCTAACCTCAAAACCAAACACAGATTTCAAAATCTAAGCAGTGGGCCTGACTCGCCAATGTAAAGGGGGAATATTGATCACCAATATTATGCGAATATCGATAATTAATATTCCTAAATAGGAGGAGTCGTCTAGTGATGACTCCACCTATTTATGCCTTTATATAACACATTTAACACAATACCTTCGCTATGCTTTACACTAATCGCTACCCTAGCTGCATGCGCCTTACTGTACTAACTATCGCAATAACTACACGTTACACAGATAGGTACAAGCAACACAGACCTGGTCCGAATTACTAGCGCAACCCTTCCTCAACACCCGGCGTCATCGCCGTGCGCCCGATCCAAGCTCCGCCCCTTCCGCCTCCAGCCGCCGGGAGCAGGAAGTAATGCTGAGGCTTCCAGAGAGTCAGCGTTCAGCATGCTGCTTCCCTGCGGTCAGCTTCCTCAACGTAGGGAAGGGGGACCGCACTGTGGGGAGGGATACAGGCTCCTGGAACAGAAGCGAGATCGCCTCCATATGGATCCCCTGCCCAGCTTTGGACCAGACCGCAGGAGGGCAGGGGAAGAGGACAAAACCCTTAGGTATTTCTAAAATAATAAACTTTCTTCACCTCCACCAGGAGGGCTCTCTGTGTGGTTGACCCCAGTAGGGACAGGAAACACTGAGAGTGAGTGTGGGTGGTGGCCTTTTAAACTCTGTGTGTTCCTGCCCCTACAGAGGTCAAGGGTCAATCTCATAGTAAGCCGTCATGGTGGACGAAATGGAAATAGTGTTTTTCATAATAAAAAAAACAAAGTTTCAAGTAAAAAAAATAATAATCCCAAAATAAAACACATAAAATTGTAAAAAAAAGAAGGAAACCAGACATATTGGGTATTGCCATGCCCGTAACGACCAGCTCTACAAAAATATTGCATGATTCACACCCTAACCTGAACGCCGTAGAAAAAATTTAATAAAAACAAAAAAATTTGGTCACCTTACATCACAAAAAGTGCAACACCAAGCGATCAAAAAGGCTGATGCCCCCCAAAATAGTACCAATCAAACCATCACCTCATTCCACAAAAAATTTGCAAAAAAATAATAAAATATGGCTCTCACAACATGGAGACACTAAAACATGATTTTTTTTGTTTAAAAAATGCTGCTATTGTGTAAAACTTAAATGAATAATAAAAGTATACATATTAGGTATCGCCACTTCCGTAAGAACCTGCTGTATAAAAATATTACATGAACTAACCCCTCAGGTGAACATCATAAAAATAAAATAATAAAAACGGTGTAAAAAAAGCCATTTTTTGTCACCTTACATCACAAAAAGTTAAATAACAAGCAATCAAAAAGTCATACGCACCCCAAAATAGTATTAATCAAACCGTCAACTCATCCCGCAAAAAATTAGATCTTACCTAAGACAATCGCCCAAAAAAAAAAAAAAAAAAAAAAAAAAATGGCTCTCAGAATATGGAGACACTGAAACATGATTTTTTTTGTTTAAAAAATGCTTTTATTGTGTAAAACTTTAAGTGTAACTGCCGTTTCATTTTTTATTCCCTAATGGTATCGTACACCCTGTTGTATAAGTGCTTTTGTGTTTAAAATTTGATCATTTTCAGTTTTACCTGCTAATAACTCCCACAAATGCATGCTACTTTCCTATTCAGCAGCTCTCATCTCACAGCGTTGCCATGTGCAGTCTGTCTTCTCAGTATTATAACAAGAGACAGATGAGCTCTGGGAGGAGAAGCTCAGCCTTGACAGCCTGGAGCTGGGCTGAGGCAGAAAGTGGAGTAGGGAGGGCTGCTTTAGATGGTGATATCTTCTCAAAGGTAGCAGAAATATGCAACTGGTCTTGTTTGAAAGCTGACAATCCAGGCTGTCATACAAGACCAGAATGACAGCTCTAAGCAACAGAGGAGAAATCACTGTTAGAAATAGAGTCGGGAATAATTGCTGGTAAAATCTGCTTTTACATTCTTACTGATTTAATGTAATTGCAGGGATTGTCTCTGGTTAGCTGTATCTGACGATACACACTGCTCTGGGTACTATTGGAATTTATCTGCGTTCTGATTGGGCCTGCTAGTTCATGTGAGGAGAGCAAGGGCTTATGGGAAGTGAGGGAAATACAGGATGGCCTCAAGGAAGGGCAAAGATCATCACAGGAATAGCAGCAGAGGCCATCTTAAGAAGTTGCTGAAATAGAGGCACACAGAAATATGGTTGCTAAGGGCTGAATACAGACATCAGAAAGGTAAAATTAGCTGAAAAATGCAGCTTCATGAATATCTTCCCTTCAGCATCACATATATTAGGAATTTCATTTTTGGTAGTGAAATGGCAGTTACACTTTAAATAAATAAAAAAAAGTATACATATTAGGTATCACCGCGTCCGTAAGAACCTGCTGTATAAAAATATCACATCAACAAACCTCAGATGAACACTGTAAAAAACAAACAAAAAAAAGTTGTAAAAAAGCCATTTTTTGTCACCTTACATCACAAAAAGTGTAATACCAAGCAATCAAAAAGTCAAATGCACCCCAAAATTGTACAAATTAAAACAGTCTTCTGATCCCGGAAAAAATTAGACCCTACCTAAGACAATTGCCCAAAAAATAATAACTATGGCTCTCAGAATATGGAGACACTAAAACATGATTTTTTTGTTTCAAAAATGCTGTTTTTGTGTAAAACTTAAAACTGTATACTTAAAATAAATAAATAAATAAATAAAAGTATACATATTAGGTATTGCCACGTCCGGAAGAACCTGCTGTATTTAAATATCACATTAAATAACCCCTCAAGTAAACACCGTAAAAATAAATAAATATAAAAACTGTGTAAAAAAAGCCATTTTTTGTCACCTTACATCACAAAAAGTGTAATACCAAGCGATCAAAAAGTCATACGCACCCCAAAATCGTACCAATCAAACCATCATCTCATACTGCAAAAATGAGACCACACCTCAGACAATCACCCAAAAAATAAAAATAAACTATAGCTCTCAGACTATGGAGAAACTAAAACATGATTTTTTTTTGTTTAAAAAATGCTGTTATTGTGTAAAACTTAAATAAATAAAAAAATGTATACATATTAGGTATCGCCGCATCCGTAAGAACCTGCTGTATAAAAAATATCACATGACCTAACCCCTCAGGTGAACACTGTAAAAAATAAATAAAAACAGTGTAAAAAAAGCCATCACAAAAAAGTGTAATACCAAGCGATCAAAAAGTCATATGCACCCTAAAATAGTACCAATCAAACCGTCATCTCATACCGAAAAAAATGAGCCCCTACATAAGACTGTCGCCCAAAAAAAATAAATAAATATGGCTTTCAGAATATGGAAACACTAAAAAAAGTTTTTTTTCAAAAATGCTTTATTATCTAAAACTAAAACAAACAAACAAAAAAGTTGCCATATTTGGTATTGTCGCGTCCGTAACAACCTGCTCTATAAAATTACCACATGATCTAACCTGTCAGATGAAAATTGTAAAAAAAAACAAAAAAAAACAGTGCCAAAACAGCTATTTTTTGTTACTTGCCTCACAAAAAGTGTAATATAGAGCAACCAAAAATCATATGTACCCTAAAATAATACCATCAAAACTGCCACCTTATCCCGTAGTTTCCAAAATGGGGTCACTTTTTTGGAGTTTATACTCTAGGGGTGCATCAGGGGGTCTTTAAAGGGACACTGACAGGGCCAATAAGCATATTGAGGTATATATATGGCAGTACAGGTCTTATAATGGGTATTACAATCATCTAAGTATCCCCCCTGTCCACATTATACATACAGTAAACTTAAGTTTTATAACCTGCTCCAACGGTCTTCAATCTGCCCAAGGGGCGGCGTTTCACCTCTCTTGCGCCCAGCCAGCCTCCCCCAACTGCCGCTTTGAAGCGCCGCCCAGCTCATGAATATTCAGTTTGCTGGGCGGCTTCTGCGGTCCCCGCTCTGAAGCGCTGCGCTTAACAGTGCCCGGCGCATGCGCCGGATCTTGTGAAGTCCGGTCCAGTAAGCGCCGCCCAGCTCATCAATATTCACTTCGCTGGGCGGCGCTTACTATTCCCGACTTCACAAGATCCGGCGCATGCGCAGGGCACTGTTCAGCGCAGCGCTTCAGAGCGGGGACCGCAGAAGCCGCCCAGCAAACTGAATATTCATGAGCTGGGCGGCGCTTCAAAGCGGCAGTTGGGGGAGGCTGGCTGGGCGCAAGAGAGGTGAAACGCCGCCCCTTGGGCAGATTGAAGACCGTTGGAGCAGGTTATAAAACTTAAGTTTACTGTATGTATAATGTGGACAGGGGGGATACTTAGATGATTGTAATACCCATTATAAGACCTGTACTGCCATATATATACCTCAATATGCTTATTGGCCCTGTCAGTGTCCCTTTAAATGTGACATGGCAACTTAAAATTATCCCAGTGAAATCTGCCTTCCAAAAAACATATGGCGTTCCTTTCCTTCTGCGCCCTGCCGTGTGCCCGTACAGAAGTTTACGACCACATATAGGGTGTTTCTGTAAACTACAGAATCAGGCTAATAAATAATGAGTTTTGTTTGGCTGTTAACCCTTGCATTGTTACTGAAAAAAATGGATTAAAATGGAAAATCTGCCCAAAAAGTGAAATTCTGAAATTTCATCTACATTTACCAGTTTTGAATACCTTGAAGGGTGTTTCTAAAATGGGGGCATTCTGAGCGGATCCTTTTCCATTCAAAATGCATTAGGGCAAAACTGATTCGTTTTGGACCGCTTGTGAGAGCCCTAAACGGATCTCAAAGGTAAAGCCAAAATGCTAGTGTGAAAGTAGCCTAATACATATGTTTTCTGATTAGGACTAGCTAATTATGAGATCAAGGAGTCTTAGTGACATATTTATGTAACTCCATAGCTTATTTTAGATACTTGATTGGACACTTGTCAGCTTTTTTAGTTTATGGCAAACACTTTCAAGGATAATGGAATCAGAGGACGATGTATCAAAGGTTAAAGATACATTAGATATTCATTCTCATATGTGTTAGACCGCTGCAGCCCATCATTGGTAGTGGAGCACTGCTTGAGGCTAATGATTGGCTGCAGCAGTCACATGTTGTCAACATGACATCACTACAGGTAAACAGAGCCTAGCGGGGTGAACCAGAGCGGCGCTGTAAAGAAACTGCTAGGCCTACTTTTTTTTACTTCAGGTATAGCCTGTGTTAAACCTTCGTTACTGGGAGGATGCTATTGTTTTATAATTTTTATACTATATATATAATGTATATTGGCTCGCAAACATTGCGTCCATCGTATCTAACACCAAACTATGGCCCTTTGGCATATTCTCTCTAATGCAATACCTGAATAGTCAGTCTGCCCTTGCTTAAAAAAAAAAAAAAAACACAGCAAAAACAGAGCATTCCCTTACGTCCTAACCAGTGGCACAGATGGGGTATTCTGCCCCTGTGGACTGGTTAGGACAGGTGGAAGTTTAATGAACAAATAAAAAAACACTGGCATGTACACGCCCTCCCTGCCCCCAATAAAGAGGGGCGTAGCCCTCATGCTATTGTGTTTTTTTCTGTCCTGCGGACAGGACGGGACGGGTGGTGCACTCCCCCCCCCCGGGTGGGGAGAGTGTATTCTTTTCCCCTTTTTGATATTTTGTTCCCTTTGGGAACTAAGCCGCTCCTTCTATGCGGCCGGAGGACGTGTCTCGGGCCTTGGCTAGTTTCCGCTCCTGCACTTAGCCCTATCACGCTTGGGCTTACCTCTTTGCCAGGTGGTGTGGCCGGGGTAGGAGCGGGAGCAGCTGGAGCGGCGGTAGCGGCGTCCGCATGTTCTGCTGGGCGCCGCCATCTTGCGGAAGTGACGTCGGGTGACGTCACTTCCGGGTCTGTCTCTTTGGTGCAGAGCTGGACCAAATAATGGAGGGGCTGTCGGACAAGAAGGGCAAGTCCCTTCCCCAGCAGTCCTTTCGTGGTCGGGGCAGGGGGTATGGTTCCAGAGCGGAACCGCAACCCAGACCCCAGAGGAATTGGGGTTCCCGTAGAGGAGGGAAATCCTCTCGGGGTTCTAGACCCCCCAAGAAGTCCTCGGCGCTCTGATTGCGGGCCTCCTCGAGGCTCTTGGTATTTAGCCGGTCTGACTGGAAATCTCGGGCTCCCTTCTCCCCACATTCCCGTAGGCGGTCGCCTACAACATTTTCTACCTTGTTGGCAGGATCATATCCAGGACAGTTGGGTCCTGCGTGTAATTTCTCAGGGCTACCTGGTAGACTTGAGCAGTCGGCCTCTGGACAAATTTGTCCAGACAAGGCTTCTTCCCAGCAACAAGCAGAAGATTCTAGAAAGTTACGTACTAGAATACTTCCAGAAGGGGGCCTTAGAGGAGGTTCCTCTCCAAGAGAGGGGAACAGGTATCTACTCCCCAGTTTTCCTGGTACCCAAGAGTACCGGAGGGTGGAGAATGATTATAGATCTGAGGTTCTTCAACCGTTTCATAAGACAAAAGAAGTTCCGTATGGAAACTATCCAGTCAGTGACCAATCTTCTTATGCCGGGAGATTTCCTGGCAACCTTGGACCTCAAGGATGCTTATCTCCATATTCCCATCCATCCTGGGTCCAGAAGATTCTTAAGGATCGCGGTAAACATGGGGGGGGGTCCTAAAGCATTTTCAGTTTGTGGCCCTCCCGTTTGGGATTTCTTCAGCCCCACACACTTTCACCAAAGTGGTGGTCGCTGTGGTGGCCGCACTAAGACTTCAAGGCTTGAGCATAGTTCCATACCTGGACGACTGGCTCCTCAGAGCTCCTTCCCAAGCGATCCTGTCCCAACACATCCAACAGGCTGTTACATTCCTACATCAGTTAGGATGGATAATCAATTGGGACAAATCCCAACTCCAACCAGCCACCTCAGTAAGGTTCCTGGGGTTCATGGTGGATTCAGTCAGGATGACGATTCATCTCACTCCCGAAAGAAGGCAAACCGTACAACAGACAGCCCATTCCCTCTCTGTACCAAAACAGGTAACAATCCGAACGTGGATGAGGATGTTGGGACTAATGTCTTCAACCGCAGAGGCGGTGCCTTGGGCATTATGGCATCTACGTCCGCTCCAGTCGGAAGTATTAGCCAAGTGGAATCACAGTCCGGTAGGACTCAATTCCGTGCTCTCCCTGCCTTACAAAGTCCGATCCTCTTTGAGGTGGTGGTCCCACCTCATGGACGGCAAGTCCCTGATCCAGCCCTCTTGGATCATACTTACTTCAGACGCATCCCTAGTAGGCTGGGGTGCGCATCTTCAGGACAAAACAGTCCAGGGAACTTGGACACCTCAGGAGAGGTTATTGTCATCGAATCTCCTGGAGATCAGAGCAATCAGGCTAGCTCTTCTTCATTTTGCTCCCATCATTCGAGGGAAGGCAGTGAAGGTACAGTCAGACAGCATGACCGCTGTGTTGTATATCAACAAGCAGGGAGGCACGAGGTCACAAAGTCTCCTGAGAGAGATAGGGGTGATTTTGGATTGGGCAGAACTGAACCTCACCCACTTATCAGCCGTTCACATTCGCGGAGTTCACAATGTGATTGCGGATCGCCTGAGCCGAGGTCTTCCAACCGGAGAATGGTCACTTCATCCAGAGGTCTTCAAGGAGATAACACTCAGGTGGGGCATGCCAGAGATCGATCTCATGGCAACGAGGTTCAACACCAAGGTGGAGAGGTATTGCTCCCTTTACAGGGAGGACAACCCGGTGGCAATAGATGCACTGTCAATCCCATGGAGGTTCAGGCTGGCCTACATCTTCCCTCCAATTTCCTTGATACCAAGGGTCTTGATGAAAATCAGGCAGGACCAAGCGTCAGTTATCGCCATTATCCCATACTGGCCGAAAAGAGCTTGGTTTACCCAACTCCTACAGATGAGTCGGGGTCAATTTCTGAGGCTTCCCCCAGAGAGAGTACTGGTGTCGGGGGGCACCCAGGTCTCCTCAAATCTTCAAATGTTCAACCTGACAGCCTGGAGGTTGATCAGTCCCTTCCAAGGATAGAAGGGCTATCGGGGTCTGTCTTGAGAACCCTGGAGCACTCCAGATCAGAAGCGACCAACAAGGCCTACTCCAGAATCTGGAAGATTTTTTCGTCCTGGTGTTCTAGGCATCAGCAAACATCCGCTGAAGCTTCCATCCCAATGATCTTACAGTTTCTACAGGACGGTCTGGACAGGGGGCTATCACCCGCTACCCTTAAAGTGCAGATCTCAGCAATCTCTGCTTGTCTCAACAGAGCTGTTTCTCAAGACCCCCTTATCAAGAGATTCCTGAAGGGAGCCTCAAGATTAAAGCCTACAGTAATCAGACCCATCCCGGTTTGGGATTTATCGGTCGTGCTCAGGGGGTTATCATCTCCCCCCTTTGAGCCCCTAGAGGAGGCGGGATTCAGGTTTCTAACCTGGAAGATCACCTTCTTGTTGGCTGTTACCTCTGCAAAGCGAGTTGGGGAACTCCAGGCTTTTTCTGCCTTTGAGCCTTATACAAAGTTCCTGCAGGATCGTTACCTGGAACGCTCCAAGGTATTTAGGAAGGATGAAAACCTCCTTATCCTTTTTTCCGGTACCCATAAGGGGAGGAAAGCCTCTAAGCCCTCCATCAGTCGCTGGATTAAAGAGGCAATTCGGGAGTCTTATATGTCTCAGGGCTCGGAGCCCCCTGAATTTGTAAGGGCCCACTCTACTCGAGCAGTGGCCACTTCTTTTGCAGAGAGAAGCTCGATCCCATTGGATGTGATCTGTAAGTCAGCTTCTTGGAGTTCTCACTCCACTTTTATCTCACACTATAGAGTGGATACTAGAATACATGGTTATTCCTCATTTGGCCGGACAGTGTTATCTTCCGCCAGGCATGAGGACCCTCCCATGGGGGTTTCTACTTGCTAAATCCCCATCTGTGCCACTGGTTAGGACGTAAGGGAATCGTTAATTTCTAACGATAATTTGTTTTCCCTTAGTCCTAACAGTGGCACACAAATTCCCCCCCCTTGTTTATTATTATTATTTTTTGTCTACTTGTTATTACACAATAGCATGAGGGCTACGCCCCTCTTTATTGGGGGCAGGGAGGGCGTGTACATGCCAGTTTTTTTTTATTTGTTCATTAAACTTCCACCTGTCCTAACCAGTCCACAGGGGCAGAATACCCCATCTGTGCCACTGTTAGGACTAAGGGAAAACAAATTATCGTTAGAAATTAACGATTACTGCTTCTGGACACCACCATATAGTGCCGCTGACGCGTTATACTACCCTACCTCGTGAGATTTCCCTACCCTCTGACTTCCTGTCGCATCAGCGATGACGTCGGGAGGCGTGTCTCACTTTTCTCCATCTGCGCATGCCCAAAAGGACACTCTAGTGAAAATCTCAAGGCTGAACTTAGCAGCACACCGGGAACCTGCGCATGCGTCGGGGAGCCGAGGTAGGGAAAAATCACGGGTCAGTGCGCAAGCGCAGTTAACTCATTAAAATCCACCCGATATACGCGCCTGCGCAATGTGGTGGTAGGGAAAAATTACGTCCCAGTGCGCAAGCGCCGAGGGTAAGCATGAATATCCATGCCAAAAGCACTTTTAACCCTTTGCAGGAGCTATTCTCATATTGGTTCTTGATTGATTGTCCTCCTATATATAGGTTCTATTATATAGGGGGTCTGTCTGCACAGTATATGGGGGGGGGGTCTGTCTGCACAGTATATTTGGGGGGCTGTCTGCGCAGTATATTTGGGAGTCTGTCTGCGCAGTATATAGGGGGCTGTCTGCACATTAAATGGGGGGGGGCTGTCTGCGCAGTATATGGGGGGGCTGTGTGCGCAGTGTATTGGGGGGCTGTCTGCGCAGTGTATTGGGGGGCTGTCGCACAGTATATGGGGGGGTCTGTCTGCGCAGTATATGGGGGGTCTGTCTGCGCAGTATATGGGGGGTCTGTCTGCGCAGTATATGGTGGGTCTGTCTGCGCAGTATATGGGGGGCTGTCTGCGCAGTATATGGGGGGGGCTGTCTGCGCAGTATATGGGGGGGCTGTGTGCGCAGTGTATTGGGGGCTGTCTGCGCAGTGTATTGGGGGGCTGTCGCACAGTATATGGGGGGGTCTGTCTGCGCAGTATATGGGGGGGTCTGTCTGCGCAGTATATGGGGGGTCTGTCTGCGCAGTATATGGGGGTCTGTCTGCGCAGTATATGGGGGGTCTGTCTGCGCAGTATATGGGGGGCTGTCTGCGCAGTATATGGGGGGGCTGTGTGCGCAGTATATGGGGGGGCTGTGTGCGCAGTGTATTGGGGGGCTGTCTGCGCAGTGTATTGGGGGCTGTCTGCACAGTATATGGGGGGTTCTGTCTGCGCAGTATATGGGGGGGGCTGTCTGCGCAGTATATGGGGGGGTTGTCTGCGCAGTATATGGGGGGGTCTGTCTGCGCAGTATATGGGGGTCTGTCTGCGCAGTATGTGGGGGGGTCTGTCTGCGCAGTATATGTGGGGTTGTCTGCGCAGTATATGAGGGGCTGTCTGCGAAGTATATGGGGGGGCTGTCTGCGCATTATATGGGGGGTCTGTCTGCGCAGTATATGGGGGGCTGTCTGCGTAGTATATGGGGGGGGGCTGTCTGTGCGGTACGGTATATTGGGGGATGTATGTGCAGCATATTTGGGGGGGCAGTGTATTATATTTGTGGCCTGTGTGTTAGATGTGTACAACCCTATTTTAACAAAAAAATAAATAAAAATTCCCTATATCTCCTATGCCATGGCATGTTTTTTGCTACGAAACTGCAGTCATCTCGTCACTTGGAGAAGGATGAGAAGCGGCCCCCATCCAGAGGGACACACCTGCCACCAAATCCGTCTCTCACTGGATTCTGTAATCCCCGTCTGCTGTGTATGTGCACCGTCCGTCTGCTGCACTGCGTCTGTTCTGCCATTTGCTCTAACCCATGTTTGAGGCCTGCGCCCTGGCGGGAGCATTGAAGGGGCGAGCTGCTCCAGCATTGTGTACTGTGATCACCGCGAGTTCAGAGGTCGGCAACCATAGGCTGTCCACATGCTGTGAATTACATCTCCCATCATGCTGGTAAAGTATTATAGGCAGTGGCGTAACTACCGGGGAAGCAGGGGAAGCAGCTGCTTCGGGGCCCGGGCTGCCAAGGGGGCCCGGCGCCCCGGCAGCGTGTGTGACAGTTTATTTTTAAGTTAGTTAAATATCGTGTTCAGGGCCCCTTCACAGCAGCCGCTAGTGTGATCTAATTTTACTGTCTGCTAAAGTCTCCTGGTCTGGGATTCGAACCCACAACCTCCAATCTATTAGTGAATCAGTGGCAAAGCATTTACCCTCACAGCCATAAAGGCTGCATTACAACTGACTGGGGGAAAAAAAATAAAAATACATCTATACACATGACAGCTGCCCAAACACACCTAGCACTGCTATATCTGTATATGACAGCTGTCCCTGCACACTCAGCTCTGCTATATCTCTATATATGACAGCTGCCCCAGCAAACCCAGCTCTACTACATCTATACACATGACAGCTGCCAAAACACAGCCAGCTCTGCTACATCTATACACATGACAGCTGCCCCCAACACACCAGGCACTGCTATATCTCTATATGACAGCTGTCCCAGCACACTCAGCTCTGCTATATCTCTATATATGACAGCTGCCCCAGCAAACCCAGCTCTACTACATCTATACACATGACAGCTGCCGAAACACAGCCAGCTCTGCTACATCTATACACATGACAGCTGCCCCCAACACACCAGCACTGCTATATATCTATATGACAGCTGTCCCAGCACACTCAGCTCTGCTATATCTCTATATATGACAGCTGCCCCAGCAAACCCAGCTCTACTACATCTATACACATGACAGATGCCTAAACACACCCAGCTCTGCTACATCTATACACATGACAGCTGCACCAGCACACTCAGCTCTGCTATATCTCTATATATGACAGCTGCCCCAGCAAACCCAGCTCTACTACATCTATACATGACAGATGCCCAAACACACCCAGCTCTACTACATCTATACACATGACAGCTGCCGAAACACAGCCAGCTCTGCTACATCTATACACATGACAGCTGCCCCAACACACCAGCACTGCTATATATCTATATGACAGCTGTCCCAGCACGCTCAGCTCTGCTATAGAGAGGCACTTGATACTGGCACTTTTTTTGTGGTGGTGGTGGGGGGGAAGATGGCACTATGATACTGGGACATGGGGGGGGGGAGGCACCTGATACTGGCACCTGGAGGGGAGAGGGGGGGTTGGCACTTGATACTGGCACATGGGGGGGGGGAGGCACCTGATACTGGCACATGGGGAGGGGGGAGGGAGAGAGGCACTTGATATTGGCACTTTTTAGTGGGGGGGGGGGGAGATGGCACTATGATACTGGGACATGGGGGGGAGGAGAGAGGCACTTGATACTGGCATGTGGGGGGGGGGGGTTGGCACTATGATACTGGCACATGGGGGGAGATGGCACTATGATACTGGCACATGGGGGGAAGAGAGAGGCACTTGATACTGGCACATGGGGGGTGGGAAGGAGAGAGGCACTTGATACTGGCACATGGGGGGAGATGGCACTATGATACTGGGACATGTGGGGGGGGGGGGAGAGGCACTTGATACTGGCACATTATTGGGGGGCATTATGGGGGACACTAGGCTGGCAGCCTATCAGAGGCCGGACACTGAGGGGCATCTACTGGGGCACTATATATGGGGCATTTTATACTGGTACATTTTGGGGGGCACTAGCAGGAAGTGGGGAGAGGAGCACTATGGGGGAATTTACTGGGGGCACTATATAGGGGTATTTTATACTGGCACATTATGGGGGCACTATGGGGACATTAGCTCAACTGGGGGCATTACAAGGGTGTATTTTTTGCACTGTCACATTATAAGGAGAATTATTACTACGGGGGGGGGGGGCATTATGGTGGGTTTTATTACTGCCCCATGGTATGACCCCCTAGTAGCAGCACCGGCCTCTCCCTGCTTTGCTATCCCACTGCCCCTTCTCCAAATCCTTATTATAAAATCTTTCTCATTAGGATAAAACACAACATCAGCTCCGCCGAGCCCCCGGCCAAAGTGTGGAAGTGGCGTCCGAGATCCCCAAGGGCCGAGCCAAGTAACTGTAAGTGTTCATGTGGAGTATGTTTATGTTATGCACATATAGCCTACACTGTGCCCCACAATGTACAGTATACTGCTACACTGTGGCCCACAATATACAGTATACCTCTATACTGTGCCCCACAATATGCAGTATACTGCTACTGTGCCACACAATATACAGTATACCGCTACACTGTGCCACACAATATACAGTATACCGCTACACTGTGCCCCACAATATACAGTATACCTCTACACTGTGCCTCACAATATACAGTATACTGCTACTGTGCCACACAATATACAGTATACCACTACACTGTGCCACACAATATACAGTATACCGCTACACTGTGCCCCACAATATACAGTATACCTCTACACTGTGCCTCACAATATACAGTATACTGCTACTGTGCCACACAATATACAGTATACCTCTACACTGTGCCACACAATATACAGTATACCGCTACACTGTGCCACACAATATACAGTATACCTCTACACTGTGCCTCACAATATACCGCTACACTGTGCCACACAATATACAGTATACCGCAACACTGTGCCTCACAATATACCTCAACACTGTGCCACACAATATACAGTATACCGCTACACTGTGCCTCACAATATACCTCTACACTGTGCCACACAATATACAGTATACCGCTACACTGTGCCACACAATATACAGTATACCTCTATACTGTGCCACACAATATACAGTATACCGCTACACTGTGCCCCACAATATACAGTATACCTCTACACTGTGCCACACAATATACAGTATACCGCTACACTGTGCCACACAATATACAGTATACCTCTATACTGTGCCACACAATATACAGTATACCGCTACACTGTGCCAAAGGAGTGGGGTTTACACAGGAGGAGGGAGGTGCGAAGCGCGCTGAGGGGGGCCCTTACAAATATTTGCTGTGGGGCCCAGTCACTTCTAGTTACGCCCCTGATTATAGGAGGTGTAGTCCAAAACATCTGGAATACCAAATGCGTATTAATGAAAAGCATGGTGTGTGACTGGTCAGTAACAAGGGTTGAAGCCTTGACGTGGCGTTACTGCTCACATGTGTATCCATGTGCCAATTCAACCAATGTGAGTGACTGTAATTAATACTGATTAGGTAACTATAAATACTGTGACAATGGAGAATTAAACGACCGTATCTCCTACACACTGCTTACACCGTGACCGTATCTCCTACACACCGCTTACACCGTGACCGTATCTCCTACACACCGCTTACACCGTGACCGTATCACTTACACACCGCTTACACCGTGACCGCATCTCCTACACACCGCTTACACCGTGACCGTATCACCTACACACCGCTTACACTGTGACCGCATCTCCTACACACTGCTTACACCGTGACCGTATCACCTACACACTGCTTACACCGTGACCGTATCACCTACACACTGCTTACACTGTGACCGTATCTCCTACACACTGCTTACACTGTGACCGTATCTCCTACACACTGCTTACACTGTGACCGTATCTCCTACACACTGCTTACACTGTGACCGTATCTCCTACACACTGCTTACACCGTGACCGCATCTCCTACACACTGCTTACACCGTGACCGTATCTCCTACACACTACTTACACCGTGACCGTATCACCTACACACCGCTTACACCGTGACCGTATCACCTACACACCGCTTACACCGTGACCGTATCTCCTACACACTGCTTACACCGTGACCGTATCTCCTACACACCGCTTACACCGTGACCGTATCTCCTACACACTGCTTACACCGTAACCCCTACACACTGCTTACACTGTGGCCGTATCTCCTACACACCGCTTACACCGTGACCGTATCACCTACACACCGCTTACACCGTGACCGTATCACCTACACACCGCTTACACCGTGACCGTATCTCACCTTTTGGACTCTTGTACACGACTATATGCACTAAAACATGTATAGTGTTAGTTAACGGGCGATATTGATCGTGCGTACAGGAGCACATGGCATCTTGATGTTGTTCATGTTGTGCCTCACAATGGGCTATTGTCCCGCATTCATATGATCTATTCTCTATTCGTGCTAAACAATAGTCCCACCTGAAGCTCGACTTGCGCAGCATCATTGTAATCTATGATTGTGTGTACTCCTGTTGGCATGATCAATGCCAGTGCGGGACATATGGCCCTCTTGTAGGGAATACAGTCGTGTGAAAGAGGCCTTAAAATGAGTTTTCTCATCTCAGACAATAGGGGCATATCGCTTGGATATGCCCCTATTGTCTTATAGCTGCTGTTCCCCGCACCTATATTGAGAACTGGTCCCCGAAATTGGAGTATGGCGCAATGCGCATGCTCTGCCGCCCTCCATTATTCTCTATGTGAGAGTTGTGGATTAGCAAACAGTGGTCGACGGACCCCATTAAATCTGGTGTCCTCCAGCCACAGCGCTACCTGCTCCGTTCTCAATATAGGTGCGTGTCCCATCGGTGGTACCCAAACCTATCAGACAATGGTTGCATATTCAAGCGATATGCCACCATTGATTGGGATACCCCTTTAACAGCAGTTAGTCCCTTGTGTGTCCATTGTGGTAATCACACTAGTTATGTCATAGCGTCATAGGGAAATCATTAATCAAACTGTTAAATTACAATTTATTAAGGAATTCCTGATGATGCTGATGTACTGTGACTCCCACAAGGGCTCAAATGAAAAGGGGCAAGATTGAACAACGAACAAGCCTTTGCTGTTCATGTGCCAATCATAGGGTCTACGATCAATAAAGAGCCAAAAGATAGCTCATTATTGATTGTATTGTTCATGGTTCACCTTTGGCAATAATGTCGTTTAGGGGAAAAAAAAATACCAAGGGCTTTTCAATAAACGTACAATAGTGACCCTATGGTAGTTGTAATGTCACCACAGCGGTAGTGCCAAAGGTTACTGTTACCCTGTACCGGCCAATGAAAACACAAATACATCGAAGTTAACTATACATTTTTTTATTTTTGTATAAATTACAATATATTCATAAAAAAAAAAATATATATATATATATATATATATATATACATACTATACAAAAAAAAATAAAAAATTGTGGAGTAGGACTGTCGGGTAGGTGGTTTGAGGTTGGCAATGGTAGCCCCCCTGTCCTCTTTATTCTCTGAGCTAAAAATACAGTCCACAAGAAAGGATGCAGGTTGAAATTGTGGGTTGTATAAGGGTCTGAGGAGGAGGGTACCCGAGCATGTGTAGAGGTGGTGGGGAAAATAGTGGGACGGAGAAGTAGAAAAGAGACAGAAGGGAACACATGCCCGGGGGCTGGGAATGGGAAGGTTGTCGGTAATGGTCACTGGTGTGGGATGGGGTTGTGGGGGCCGTGGCCAATTTCTGTGACACATTCTCTAAGCATGATATTAAACTCATGCAACTGCTCGGGCGTCATTGAGTCCACCAAATTGATTATGCTTACCCCATAATGGTAGTTAGGGCTGCATTGGATCGCCGACTCTGCTCCCTCCCAGCGGCGAATCAAGGCAGCACTAAACTCCTTCTGATGTTTGTCCAAACCTTCTACAGTGTTGGAAACAACCTCTACACGGTCCACATAATCATTTTGCTTTGGCCTACCGGATCTCTGCATGCTCAGCAGGGCTCTTAAATTTTGATGTCAACCTAAGAGCCTCTGTTGAGCAGAGGGATCCGGTAGGGGACCCGGATTCTCCCAAGCAGATGCATGAGGGACAGGAGGTCTGGCGTTGGCGATCCATTCATTTTCCGCATCAGGAGGTTGTTCAGTCTCCAGAGTGCTGCTCTTAGTTCTGTATGAAAAAAATGAAATAAAAATTTACCTTTAAAAACACCATCCATGTCCGATGCTACGTCTACATTACACCATAAGTTGGCTGTCCAAAACAGGGTAGCCGAAAGCTCTGCTGTTACAGACAGTCCCTTAAAGGGAGCCTGTCACCGGGATTTTGTGTATAGAGCTGAGGGCATGGGCTGATAGATGGCCGCTAGCACATCCTCAATACCCAGTCCCCATAGCTCTCTGTGCTTTTATTGTGTAAGAAAACAGATTTGATACATATGCAAATTAACCTGAGATGAGTCCTGTCCCTGACTCATCTCACGTACAGGACTCATCTCAGGTTAATTTGCATATGTATAAAATTGATTTTTTTAAGCAATAAAAGCACACAGAGCTATGGGGACTGGGTATTGCGGATGTGCTAGCGGCCATCTAGCAACCCATGTCCTCAGCGCTATACCCCAAATCCCGGTGACAGGTTCCCTTTAAATTACATTTCTTTTTACATTTCATTTACATTTCTTTAAAAATATATATAATTTACCTTCTTTGTGCCATTGTGCGTCGTCGTAAACCAAGGCCGCTGTATATGTACTCCCTGAGGTTGCGCCGGACCCAATCGGGACTGAACCTCCTTCTTATAGTCCATCCTGAAGCCGTCCTGGATAGATCAGCAACGCGTTGTGTAACCTGTTTAAATGTTGGAAAAAACAAACATAACATGATGTAAGGTTAAGAACAATATGAATGTTTAAAAAAAAAATTGCTGTTCTTACAACATATCTTCTGAGACACCGCATTTAAATCCCCCCAGGTCTCAGAAAGGTCAGAACATATGTCCCTCTATGGCAGTGTAAGCGGTGTGTAGGAGATACGGTCACAGTGTAAGCAGTGTGTAGGAGATACGGTCACAGTGTAAGTGGTGTGTAGGAGATACGGTCACAGTGGAAGCAAGTGTGTAGGTGATACGGTCACAGGTGTAAGCAGTGTGTAGGAGATACGGTCACGGTGTAAGCAGTGTGTAGGAGATACGGTCACAGTGTAAAGCAGTGTGTAGGAGATACGGTCACGGTGTAAGCAGTGTGTAGGAGATACGGTCACGGTGTAAGCAGTGTGTAGGAGATCGGTCACAGTGTAAGCGGTGTGTAGGAGATACGGTCACGGTGTAAGCAGTGTGTAGGAGATACGGTCACGGTGTAAGCAGTGTGTAGGTGATACGGTCACGGTGTAAGCGGTGTGTAGGAGATACGGTCACGGTGTAAGCAGTGTGTAGGTGATACGGTCACGGTTAAGCAGTGTGTAGGTGATACGGTCACAGTGTAAGCAGTGTGTAGGAGATACGGTCACGGTGTAAGCGGTGTGTAGGTGATACGGTCACAGTGTAAGCGGTGTGTAGGAGATACGGTCACGGTGTAAGCGGTGTGTAGGTGATACGGTCACGGTGTAAGCGGTGTGTAGGAGATACGGTCACGGTGTAAGCAGTGTGTAGGAGATACGGTCACGGTGTAAGCAGTGTGTAGGAGATACGGTCACGGTGTAAGCAGTGTGTAGGAGATACGGTCACGGTGTAAGCGGTGTGTAGGAGATACGGTCACGGTGTAAGCGGTGTGTAGGAGATACGGTCACGGTGTAAGCGGTGTGTAGGAGATACGGTCTTTTAATTCTCCATTGTCACAGTATTTATAGTTAACTAATCAGTATTAGTTACAGTCACTCACATTGGTTGAATTGGCACATGGATACACATGTGAGCAGTAACGCCACGTCAAGGCTTCAACCCTTGTTACTGACCAGTCACACACCATGCTTTTCATTCATACGCATTTGGTATTCCAGATGTTTTGGACTACACCTCCCATAATACTTTACCAGCATGATGGGAGATGTAATTCACAGCATGTGGACGGCCTATAGTTGCCGACCTCTGAACTCGCGGTGATCACAGTACACAATGCTGGAGCAGCTCGTCACCTGTCAGATGCCCCTTCAATGCTCCCGCCAGGGCGCAGGCCTCAAACATGGGCTTCTTCATTCCACTTCAGGTACTTCGTGTTCCATAGGAGAACATGCTGGTCAGAGTTGTGACACAAAAAAATAAATTAAAATTGTTAGAGCAAATGGCAGAACAGACGCAGTGCAGCAGACTGACAGTGCACATATACACAGCAGACTGACGGTGCACACATACACAGCAGACTGACGGTGCACACACATACACAGCAGACTGACGGTGCACACACATACACAGCAGACTGACGGTGCACACACATACACAGCAGACTGACGGTGCACACACATACACAGCAGACTGACGGTGCACACACATACACAGCAGACTGACGGTGCACACACATACACAGCAGACTGACGGTGCACACACATACACAGCAGACTGACGGTGCACACACATACACAGCAGACTGACGGTGCACACACATACACAGCAGACTGACGGTGCACACACATACACAGCAGACTGACGGTGCACACACATACACAGCAGACTGACGGTGCACACATACACAGCAGACTGACGGTGCACACATACACAGCAGACTGACGGTGCACACATACACAGCAGACTGACGGTGCACACATACACAGCAGACTGACGGTGCACACATACACAGCAGACTGACGGTGCACACATACACAGCAGACTGACGGTGCACACATACACAGCAGACTGACGGTGCACACACATACACAGCAGACTGACGGTGCACACATACACAGCAGACGTTGATTACAGAATCCAGTGAGCGACGGATCTGGTGGCAGATGTGTCCCTCTGGATGGGGGCCGCTTCTCATCCTTCTCCAAGTGACGAGATGGCTGCCGTTTCGTAGTATTTGTTAAATTAGGGTTGTACACATCTAACACACAGGCCACACGTGGTGCACAGCTCCACATCTAACGCACAGCCCACAAATATAATACACTGCCCCCCCCAAATATGCTGCACATACATCCCCCAATATACTGTACCGCACAGACAGCCCCCCCATATACTGCGCAGACAGCCCCCAAATATACTGTGCAGACAGCCCCCCAAATATACTGCGCAGACAGCCCCCCAAATATACTGCGCAGACAGCCCCCCAAATATACTGCGCAGACAGCCCCCCAAATAAACTGCGCAGACAGCCCCCCAAATATACTGTGCAGACAGACCCCCCCATATACTGTGCAGACAGACCCCCTATATAATAGAACCTATATATAGGAGGACAATCAGTCAAGAACCAATATGAGAATAGCTCCTGCAAAGGGTTAAAAGTGCTTTTGGCATGGATATTCATGCTTACCCTCGGCGCTTGCGCACTGGGACGTAATTTTTCCCTACCATCACATTGCGCAGGCGCGTATATCGGTTGGATTTGAATGAGTTAACTGCGCTTGCGCACTGACCCGTGATTTTTCCCTACCTCGGCTCCCAGACGCATGCGCAGGTTCCCGGTGTGCTGCTAAGTTCAGCCTTGAGATTTTCACTAGTGTCCTTTTGGGCATGCGCAGATGGAGAAAAGTGAGACACGCCCCCCCGACGTCATCGCTCATGCGACAGGAAGTCAGAGGGTAGGGAAATGGTAGAGTCTAAATCCTAGGCAGCTAAAGGACCTGGTCCCTCTGCTGCCTAGGAAATAGCCTGCTCTATGTGAGATTGCTAAATCCTAGCCAGCTAAAGGACCTGGTCCCTCTGCTGCCTAGGAAATAGCCTGCTCTATGTGAGATTGCTAAATCTTAGCCAGCAAAAGGACCTGGTCCCTCTGCTGCCTAGGAAATAGCCTGCTCTATGTGAGATTGCTAAATCTTAGCCAGCAAAAGGACCTGGTCCATCTGTTGACTATGAAATTAGCTTATGCTATATAAAAAGGCTGGATACTATAGGATAAAGGACCTGGTCCCTTTGATGACTAGGAAATAGCTTATGCTATATAAAAAGGCTGGATACTATAGAATAAAGGACCTGGTCCTTTAGCTGCCTAGGAAATAGCCTACTGTATGTGAGATTGCTAAATCCTAGCCAGCAAAAGGACCTGGTCCTACTGTTGACTAGGAAATTAGCTTATTCTACATAAAAAGGCTGGATACTATAGGATAAAGGACCTGGTCCTTCTGCTGCCTAGGAAATAGCCTGCTCTATGTGAGATTGCTAAATCCTAGCCAGCTAAAGGACCTGGTCCATCTGCTGCCTAGGAAATAGCCTGCTCTATGTGAGATTGCTAAATCTTAGCCAGCAAAAGGACCTGGTCCATCTGTTGACGAGGAAATTAGCTTATGCTACATAAAAAGGCTGGATACTATAGGATAAAGGACCTGGTCCATCTGCTGCCTAGGAAATAGCCTGCTCTATGTGAGATTGCTAAATCTTAGCCAGCAAAAGGACCTGGTCCATCTGTTGACGAGGAAATTAGCTTATGCTACATAAAAAGGCTGGATACTATAGGATAAAGGACCTGGTCCTTCTGCTGCCTAGAAAATAGCCTGCTCTATGTGAGATTGCTAAATCCTAGCCAGCAAAAGGACCTGGTCCTACTGTTGACAAGGAAATTAGCTTATGCTACATAAAAAGGCTGGATACTATAGGATAAAGGACCTGGTCCATCTGCTGCCTAGGAAATAGCCTGCTCTATGTGAGATTGCTAAATCCTAGCCAGCAAAAGGACCTGGTCCTTCTGTTGACTAGGAAATTAGCTTATAATATATACAAAGACTGGATACTATAGGATAAATGACTTGGTCCTTCTGCTGCCTAGGAAATAGCTTGCTCTATGTGAGATTAATAAATCCTAGCCAGCAAAAGGACCTGGTCCTACTGTTGACTAGGAAATTAGCTTATTCTACATAAAAACGGCTGGATACTATAGGATAAATGACCTGGTCCTTCTGCTGCCTAGGAAATAGCCTGCTCTATGTGAGATTAATAAATCCTAGACAGCAAAAGGACCTGGTCCTACTGTTGACTAGGAAATTAGCTTATTCTACATAAAAACGGCTGGATACTATAGGATAAATGACCTGGTCCTTCTGCTGCCTAGGAAATAGCCTGCTCTATGTGAGATTAATAAATCCTAGCCAGCAAAAGGACCTGGTCCTACTGTTGACTAGGAAATTAGCTTATTCTACATAAAAACGGCTGGATACTATAGGATAAATGACCTGGTCCTTCTGCTGCCTAGGAAATAGCCTGCTCTATGTGAGATTAATAAATCCTAGACAGCAAAAGGACCTGGTCCTTCTGTTGACTAGGAAATTAGTTTATGCTACATAAAAAGATTGGATCCCACAGGATAAATGACCTGGGTCCTTCTGCTGCCTAGGAAATGGCTTATAATATATACAAAGACTGGATCCCACAGGATAAAGGACCTGGTCCTTCTGCTGACTAGGAAATAACATAATATATACAAAAGCTGTATCCCACAGGATAAAGGACCTGGTCCTTCTGCTGACTAGGAAATAACATAATATATACAAAAGCTGTATCCCACAGGATAAAGGACCTGGTCCTTCTGCTGACTAGGAAATAGCTTATGCTCCCGCTCCTCATAGTATTACAACAAAGTTTTCTACGAATCCACTTCCGATGAATCATCCGAAGTCGATTCGCTCATCCCTAGATGTTAACTTTTCATCTATGGGGTTGTAGTACAGCACCTGTAAACCCCAAGAGTGCCATGGACAAATGTGTGATACTCTGTGTACAGCACTGCAGAGTATTGCAGCGCTATCATCATTAGTCTAATTAATTAGCTGCATGAGTTTACAGCACTTGTTACCAAACAATAATGTCTCTCACATGTAAACACTATAAAGAAGTGTGTCTTATAGCATGCGATCTAACTTTCAGAGTAGCGTTTAACAAGTGCTGACTGATATACAAAATATATATTGCTTGTATAGAGAAGCCACACTCTGTATAGATCAGTCTCTAACAGTTGTTGATGGCTCTTGCAAGTACAGAACTTGAATTACTATGATTCTGAAAAACCAAGTAGAGTGTACCACCTACAGTATCTCCAGAGTCGGAGTATGATGAGTATGTTCCAGAAGTAAAAAAGCTGTGAAAGTTCCCCCTTCATTAGATATGGATGCTGGGCTTTGTGCAGGTTTATACACCCTGACTTCTAAGGCTACCCAGACGGATCCGCTCACTTAATGCAGACGATAGGATCCGTTCAGAACGGATCCGTCTGCATTATATTGTAGAAAAAATTCTAAGTGTGAAAGTAGCTTCAGACGGATCCGTGCAGACTTTACATTGAAAGTCAATGGGGGACGGATCCGTTTGAAAATTTAGCCATATTGTGTCAACTTCAAACGGATCCGTCCCCATTGACTTATATTTTAAGTCTGGATGGATCCGTTTGCCTCCGCACGGCCAGGCGGACACCCGAACACTGTGTCCACCTGCTGAGCGGAGGCCAAATGCTGCCAGACTGATGCATTCTGAGCGGATCCGCATCCACTCAGAATGCATTAGGGCTGGACGGATGCGTTCGGGGCCGCTTGTGAGAGCCTTTAAACGGAACTCACAAGCGGAGCCCCAAACGCAAGTGTGAAAGTAGCCTAAGTTTTCTCTATGTATATGCTAGACGTAATGCAATAAAGGACATGGTCCCTCTGTCTGTTATAAATCAGCTCACGTTATCTTGGAACCATAGAATCTTATTTATATCTACAAGGGCCTATATTCTAGAAGCCAGATATTATATCCCTTAGCTTACCAGTACACAAATTAAATGAGAAAATAACATTCAATAGTCTTTTTTCTCACTCGTACAGTGTTTATTTTAGGACATGGTCAGATATCATAATCAAGTATCGTAATATCAGTGTGAGGCGAAATACTATCTGACACCGATATCTGAGTTTGACTTTGATGTCTGACTTTCTTCACAGGTCAGGGTCAAATTCACGATGAGATATAGATTTACTTTTTGAACTGTGTGATTTAGCATTAAAATAAATACTTGAGCGCAAAGTGGGTTTACTTACGTTAAATTGCATTAGTGGGTTCACTTCCTTTATAATGCAATAAGCGATTCACTTATTTTATAGTGCATTGGAAGTTCACATACTTTAGTGGGCAATAAGGGATTCACTTCCTTTAGGTTGCAATAGGTGTTTACTATATTTAGAGTGCAATAGGGAGCTCACTTTAGGGTGCAACAGGGGTTTGCTTACTTAAAGGGGTTGTCTCACTTCAGTAAGTGGCATTTATCATGTAGAGAAAGTGAATACAAGTCACTTACTAATGTATTGTTATTATCTGTGACGAAAGCACCTTCATCACTGGGAGTTGAAGAGGTCTGCTTGCCAGCCTCTTGCCCTGTGACTATGGCCCCTGTGACGCAATTAACAAGCACAAGGGACATTGCCTGTGACGCAATTAACAAGCACCATGGGCATTGCTTGTGATACATTTAACAAACACAATGGGCCTTTTTAAATTGACGAACGCCCAGCGGGGCTTGGTCATCGACCGCATGGAACTATGTCCGGCCCCTTAATCCAATCATCTCCAGGATAGAGAGGAGGGATTTTACTGTTTATATGGGAGTGTGTTATATCGTACTGTATATTGATTGGTCACTGTATTTAGTGTGCCTGTCCTCCATCAGGTCCCCAGGGGAGTAGCCCTTTCTGGAGGACGTGCATAAAAGGCCGAGCTGTGGCCATCAATAAAGGAGTCCTGCTTTATACCTTCATGAAGTCTTGGCTCATGTTTGGGGAATGCGATAACTACACTCTTGCGGATTGCTATAGCACAATACTCCCCTGAGTATAAGCTCTTGTAAGAGCTTGTTCCTGGTTCCTGCTCTATGGATTTAGGAGAGGTTCACCCACTGGAAGCTAAAGCCCGGTCTTGGGTCCAGCGTGGGTGGAGGACGGCGAGACCCTAACCAAGCTGCGGCGGTTTGTGGGGTCTGTGGTGGTTATGGTGTCCAGTGGAGTGCTTGGAGCCCTCTGGAAGCACTAGGAGCATCCGTCAACGGAAGGTGCCCAGTCGGGGGGGCAGGCGTTCCGTTATCCATATTGCTACCTTTGTTGGCTGGATTCTTTTTTCCATTATGTTATACACTGCTCGTTTCCATGGTTACAGACAACCCTGAAATCCATCAGTGATGGTCTTGCTTGCACATTATAGGAAAAAGCACTAGTGTATGTACGCTCCCATGGACCCGGCCACCAGAGAGGCTGATGCTTTTTTCCTAGTGTGCAAGCACGACCACCACAGATGGATTGCAGGGTGGTCTTTAACCATGGAAACGAGCCGTGAATGTGATAGAAAAATGAATCCAGCCAGCAAAGGAAGCAATATGGACAATCACAATACATTAGTAAGTACCTTATATTAACTTTCTCTACATGATAAATGTGACTTACTGAAGTGAGACAACCCCTTTAAGGATACAATAGAGGTACAAAGTGGGTTTACTTCATGTTTTTTTTTTTTTATTGCTATGTGATTTAGCAGCACATATACATTATATATGAAACTCCTTTGACACTGATGGGTGAGAAAAGTCACACATCAAACTCAAACATAATTTGCATTTGTCTCCTAGCTAGGGTTAACCAAAAAATTTTTTTTAAGGTTTCTATTGGGTCTTGAATCTAAAGACTGGTGTTTGTAAGGCCTCTTTCACACTTGCGTTGTCCGGATCCGGCGTGTACTCCACTTGCCGGAATTACATGCCGGATCCGGAAAAACGCAAGTGTACTGAAAGCATTTGAAGACAGATCAGTCTTCAAAATGCTTTCAGTGTTACTATGGCACCCAGGACGCTATTAAAGTCCTGGTTGCCATAGTAGTAGTGGGGAGCGGCATACTTACAGTCCGTGCGGCTCCCGGGGCGCTCCAGAATGACGTCAGAGCGCCCCATGCACATGGATGACGTGCCATGCGATCACGTGATCCATGCGCTTGGGGCGCCCTGACGTCACTCTGGAGCGCCCCGGGAGCCGCACGGATGGCAAGTATGCTGATCCCCACTACACTTTACCATGGCTGCCAGGACTTTAGCGTCCCGGCAGCCATGGTAACCATTCAGAAAAAGCTAAACGTCGGATCCGGCAATGCGCCGAAACGACGTTTAGCTTAAGGCCGGATCCGGATCAATGCCTTTCAATGGGCATTAATTCCGGATCCGGCCTTGCGGCAAGTGTTCCGGATTTTTGGCCGGAGCAAAAAGCGCAGCATGCTGCGCTATTTGCTGCGGCCAAAAAACGTTCCGTTCCGGAACGGAAGACATCCTGAAGGACGGACTGTCCATTCAGAATGCATTAGGATAATCCTGATCAGGATTCTTCCGGCATAGAGCCCCGACAACGGAACTCTATGCCGGAAGAAAAGAACGCAGATGTGAAAGAGCCCTAAGCCAGAAGCCTTACCATTAAGGTATAGGCTGAACTCTGAGTAGTTATGGATTTTCTTTCACTATGTGATACAGCAGACAAATACACAGGAACTCTTTAAATAATTTTGAATCTGACGCTGACCAAAGAGGAAAGTCAGACATCAAAGTCAAACATCATTTTAATTGGTCTCCTAGCTAGGGTTTAAAAAAAATAAAAATAAATTTATATATATATATATATATATATATAAATAACAAAAGTCCGCAGCACTTCTTGCTGGGAGATTGAAGCTGTATTTTATGTATCGAACAAGGAGGCCAAAACTCCCTTCCCAAGTCGCAGTGATTCACGCTGCATTCAGCGCGTCTCCCAATACCTAATGCGCAGCAAGGAGTGCTGCGGACTTTTATTGTTTATTCATCATCCTGAATCGAGGGATTACCGTGGGCACCCTTCTTCTCAACTTCCAAAGGAGTGCTGCCTGACTTTTTATGGATCTAATATATATATGTGTGTGTATGTTATGTTATTTTTTTAGGTTTGTATCGGGTCTTGAACATGAACGCTATTAGACTTATACACAGAAACCTTATCATTGCCTTATAGGCTCAGCCTGAAAGGATCATGGATCTTCTCTAGCTATGTGATTTTCCATAAAAATACACAAATTCTTTTTGAATCTGACCAGTGAGTAGTCAGACAAAGTCAAACATCATTTCAATTTGTCTCCTAGCTTGGGTTTAAAAATATATTTTTGTTATTAAGGTTTCTATTGGGTCTTGAACTCAAAAACCTTTGGTTTGCAATGCAGCAATTTTAACTCTGAGCTATAGGCTCTTTTATAGTTCTATGAGCTCTCGCAAATAAGTCTATCTATAACTTATTCTGACTGACCCTGACCTGTGAAGAAAGTCCGGTGTCAGAGATAGGATTTTGCCTTACATTATTCTGATACTTGACTATGATATCTGACAATGTCCTAAAATGAACCCTGTACATTTGGATCTGCTAGTTTTTAATGGTCCAACTGTAAATCAACACTACAAACCAATATTTCTAAGAAAACTTTTTTATTGACAATAAAATACAGCATAAACAATGTTCCTTAATTGTAGTGGACATACCAAACATTTGTAAGCCATACAGAACCACTGCGTTTGTCATTAAATTTTTTGTGTACAGTATATTACTACCTCAAAAAAAAAAAAAATGTTGCGCAACCATGTTTTGCATTTAATAAAATTAAATTTTTTTATTATTACATGATTACAAAAAAAATCGTATGATGCAACAAATCACATTGGAATAAAAAGTGTGCACCAGTAGTGAAAAACTCATATCTATTAATTCAAATACATTAATAGTTCATATTTAGACATAAAATATAACCATATCAATAACCAAATCATAAGTGCAAATTACTATATGTTGGGTCTCAAAGAAATAAAAAGAAAAAACTAAGTGCAAATAATAAATACTGTATTTACATATGTATATATATTTACAGACGTGGACAAAATTGTTGGTACCCTTTGGTCAATGAAAGAAAAAGTCACAATGGTCACAGAAATAACTTTAATCTGACAAAAGTAATAATAAATTAAAATTCTATAAATGTTAACCAATGAAAGTCAGACATTGTTTTTCAACCATGCTTCAACAGAATTATGTAAAAAAATAAACTCATGAAACAGGCATGGACAAAAATGATGGTACCCCTAACTTAATATTTTGTTGCGCAACCTTTTGAGGCAATCACTGCAATCAAACGCTTCCTGTAACTGTCAATGAGACATCTGCACCTCTCAGCAGGTATTTTGGCCCACTCCTCATGAGCAAACTGCTCCAGTTGTGTCCGGTTTGAAGGGTGCCTTTTCCAGACTGCATGTTTCAGCTCCTTCCAAAGATGCTCAATAGGATTGAGGTCAGGGCTCATAGAAGGCCACTTTAGAATAGTCCAATTTTTTCCTCTTAGCCATTCTTGGGTGTTTTTAGCGGTGTGTTTTGGGTCATTGTCCTGTTGCAAGACCCATGACCTGCGACTGAGACCAAGCTTTCTGACACTGGCTAGTACATTTCTCTCTAGAATTCCTTGATAGTCTTGAGATTTCATTGTACCCTGCACAGATTCAAGACACCCTGTGCCAGACGCAGCAAAGCAGCCCCAGAACATAACAGAGCCTCCTCCATGTTTCACAGTAGGGACAGTGTTCTTTTCTTGATATGCTTCATTTTTTCGTCTGTGAACATACAGCTGATGTGCCTTGGCAAAAACTTCGATTTTTGTCTCATCTGTCCACAGGACATTCTCCCAGAAGCTTTGTGGCTTGTCAACATGTAGTTTGGCATATTCCAGTCTTGCTTTTTTATGATTCGTTTTCAACAATGGTGTCCTCCTTGGTCGTCTCCCATGTAGTCCACTTTGGCTCAAACAACGACGGATGGTGCGATCTGACACTGATGTTCCTTGAGCATGAAGTTCACCTTGAATCTCTTTAGAAGTCTTTCTAGGCTCTTTTGTTACCATTCGGATTATCCGTCTCTTAGATTTGTCATCAATTTTCCTCCTGCGGCCACGTCCAGGGAGGTTGGCTACAGTCCCATGGATCTTAAACTTATGAATAATATGTGCAACTGTACTCACAGGAACATCTAGTTGCTTGGAGATGGTCTTATAGCCTTTACCTTTAACATGCTTGTCTATAATTTTCTTTCTGATCTCTTGAGACAGCTCTTTCCTTTGCTTCCTCTGGTCCATGTCGAGTGTGGTACACACCATATCACCAAACAACACAGTGATTACCTGGAGCCATATATATAGGCCCAATGGCTGATTACAAGGTTGTAGACACCTGTGATGCTAATTAGTGGACACACCTTGAATTAACATGTCCCTTTGGTCACATTATGTTCTGTGTTTTCTAGGGGTACCATCATTTTTGTCCATGCCTGTTTCATGAGTTTATTTTTTTACATAATTCTGTTGAAGCATGGTTGAAAAACAATGTCTGACTTTCATTGGTTAACATTTATAGAATTTTAATTTATTATTACTTTTGTCAGATTAAAGTTATTTCTGTGACCATTGTGACTTTTTCTTTCATTGACCAAAGGGTACCAACAATTTTGTCCACGTCTGTATATCCTCATAACCTACATTTAACCCCTTAAGGACCCAGCTCATTTTCACCTTAAAGGGGTTCTGCACTTTCAATTAACTGATGATCTATCCTCTGGATAGATCATCAGCTTCTGATCGGCGGGGGTCCGACACCCGGGACCCCCGCCGATCAGCTGTTTGAGAAGGCAGCGGCGCTCCAGCAGCGCCGCGGCCTTCTCACCGTTTACCGCCGGGCCGCCCGCCCACTGACGTCACAACTTGTATCAACTAGAGTGGGCGCGGCTAAGCTCCATTCAAGTGAACAGAGCTTAGCCGCGCCCACTCTAGTTGATACAAGTCGTGACGTCAGTGGGCGGGCGGCCCGGCAGTAAACAGTGAGAAGGCCACGGCGCTGCTGGAGCGCCGCTGCCTTCTCAAACAGCTGATCGGCGGGGGTCCCGGGTGTCGGACCCCCGCCGATCAGAAGCTGATGATCTATCCAGAGGATAGATCATCAGTTAATTGAAAGTGCAGAACCCTTTTAAGGACCAGGCCATTTTTTGCAAATCTGACCAGTGTCACTTTATGTGGTGATAACTTTAAAACGCTTTAACTTATCCAGGCCAACAATATAGTTTTTTCGGCACATATTGTACTTCATGACACTGGTAAAATGAAGTAAAATAAAAAATAAATATTTATAAAAAAAATACCAAATTTACCAAAAGTTTTAAAAAATTGCAAATTTCCAAGTTTCAATTTCTCTACTTCTATAATACATAGTAATACCGCCAAACATATTTATTACTTTACATTCCCCATATGTCTACTTCATGTTTGCATCATTTTGGGAATGATATTTTATATTTTGGGGATGTTACAAGGCTTAGAAGTTTGGAAGCAAATCTTGAAATTGTTCTGAACTTTTCAAAAACCCAATTTTTAGGGACCAGTTCAGGTCTGAAGTCAGTTTGTGAGGCTTATATAATAGAAACCACCCAAAAAGACACCATTCTAGAAACTACACCCCTCAAGGTATTCAAAACTGATTTTACAAACTTTGTTAACCCTTTAGGTGTTCCACAAGAATTAATGGAAAATACAGATACAATTTCAAAATTTCACTTTTTTGGCATATCTTCCATTTTAATATTTTTTTTTCCAGTTACAAAGCAAGGGTTAACAGCCAAACAAGACTCAATATTTATGGCTCTGATTCTGTAGTTTACAGAAACACCCCATATGTGGTCATAAACCACTGTACGGGCACACGGCAGGGCACAGAAGGAAAGGAATGCCATACGGTTTTGGAAAGGCAGATTTTGCGAGACAGTTTTTTCTGGACACTATGTGCCATTTGAAGCCCCCCTGATGCACCCCTAGAGTAGAAAATCCATAAACGTGACTCCATCTAAGAAACTACACCCCTCAAGGTATTCAAAACTGATTTTACAAACGTTGTTAACCCTTTAGGTGTTCCACAAGAGTTATTGGCAAATAGAGATGACATTTCAGAATTTAAATTTTTGGGCAAATTTTCCATTTTACAATTTTTTTTCCAGTTACAAAGCAAGGGTTAACAGCCAAACAAAACTCATTATTTATGGCCCCGATTCTGTAGTTTACAGAAACACCCCATATGTGGTCGTAAACCGCTGTACGGGCACACGGCAGGGCGCAGAAAGAAAGGAATGCCATACGGTTTTTGGAAGGAAGATTTTGCTGGACTGTTTTTTTTTTGACAATATGTCCCATTTGAAGCCCCCCTAGAGTAAAAACTCCAAAAAAGTGACCCCATTTTAGAAACTACGGGATAGGGTGGGAGTTTTGTTGGTACTAGTTTAGGGTACATATGATTTTCTTGTTTCTCTATATTACACTTTTTGTGAGGCAAGGTAACAAGAAATAGCTTTTTTGGCACCGTTTTTTTTTTTGGTTATTTACAACATTCATCTGACAGGTTAGATCATGTGGTATTTTTATAGAGCAGGTTGTCACGGACGCGGCGATACCTAATATGTATACATTTTTTTTTATTTATGTAAGTTTTACACAATGATTTCATTTTTTGAAACAAAAAAAAAAAATCATGTTATAGTGTCTATTTTTTTTTTTGGGCCATTGTCTCATGTAGGGGCTAATTTTTTGCGGGATGAGGTGACGGTTTGATTGGTACTATTTCGGCGTACATGTGACTCTTTTGATCACTTTTATCACCTTTTTTGGGAAGTAAGGTTGGCAAAATTTCAATTTCCTGATAGTTTTTATTTTTATGGAGTTCACCGTGCGGGGAAAGTAACATGACCGTTTTATAGATCAGGTCGTTACGGATGCAGCGATACCCAATATGTGTAGTGTATTTTATTTTTTAAATTTTTATTCAGTGATAAATGTGATTTTATTATCTTTACTTTTTTTTTTTTACATTTTTGGGACCCAGACCCACTTGGTTCTTGAAGATCCAGTGGGTCTGATGTCTGTATAATACAGTACAATATATTCTACTGTACTGTATTTTACTTACACTGAACAGATCTATGCTTTTAGCATAGATCTGTTCAGCACCATGGACATCAGGACGCCTGAGAAGGTGTCCTGTTGCCATGGGGACCTTCCCCGTCTGCCACAACTAAGCAGACGGGGAAGGAGGGGGGCTCCCTCCCTCTGTTCCCCCATCCATCTGGGGGCTGCAAAGGCACAGCAGCCCCCCGATGGCAGAGGGGGGGAGCTCCCTGACTTAACCCTTTCCATACCGCGGTCCATACGGACCGCGGTATGGAAAGGGTGAAATGGCTAAACGGCTGACATCGCACTGAGCAATGTGCTGACACTCTGGTAAACCACTGGACACCAATGAAAATTTAGCGGAAGGCGGGCGGGGGATCGCGATCCCGCAACTGCCGCACCGCCCACAAACTAATTCAGGGGTGCAGGGGGGGGGGGGGGGTTAAAAAAAAAATAGATTTTGGACATTTTTAGGTTTCTGATCCCTGCGGTCAGGGACCGCAGGGATCAGAAACTACATAAAGCGCTGCAAACCGCAGGTCTGAATTGACCTGCGGTTTGCAGCAATCGCCGATATGGGGGGAGGGGGGGGGTCACAGGACCCCCCTCAGCATTGAGCCTGAGTGCCTGGCTGTGTGTAACAGCCGGCACTCAGCGCTGTCACCATGGTGACAGTTTAATGCCAGGACGAGTATACTCATCCTGGTGCGCTAAGTACCCTCGCTCCAGGACGAGTATACCCGTCCAAGGTCCTGAACGTGTTAAAGGGAATCTGTCACCTGCTTTTACCATTTTAAGCTGGCACCATCGCTATGTTCACTAAAGTACATTATTTCCAGAAGTCATCTTTTTACTTTATTTCGTTTTGTCCTTTTGATATAAAAGCGCTTTTTATGATATGCTAATGAGGCTCCAAGGTGCCCAGAGGGGCGTTTTTTCCCCTCTCCGGTGCCCAGTGACGCCCCCCTGCAGTGCCTAAGAACGCCTCCTGATCCTCAAATAACATCCCACAGCCCCGGAAACCGGTTCCGCCCCCTCCCCACGTCATAGTCTACCTTCTAGAAATGCCCCGTCCTTCTTCCTGTCGGCTAGAAAACTTGCGCACGCGCAGTACCGCCTGCGCGATCATCAACCTCCTCAGGGCAACAGCGCTCAGGTTACATCACTGGGCTCAGCGTATGCTCAGTGAGACTTTTGAGGCTGTTGCCCTCAGGAGCTTGATGATCGCGCAGGCGGTACTGTGCCTGCGCGAGTTTTCTGTCCGCTGACAGGAAGAAGGACGACTGCACACTCTCAATGGCTGCACACTCTCCCCGGTCAACCAAGTCCGCTGCCTTGGAGTGACCTTGGATTCTGCCCTCTCCTTCAGACCGCACATCCAAGCCCTTTCCACCACCTGCCGCCTCCAACTCAAAAACATCTCCCGCATCCGCACTTTCCTTAACTTTGAATCTGCGAAAATGTTTGTACATGCCCTCATCATCTCCCGCCTAGACTACTGCAACATCCTCCTCTGTGGCCTTCCATCTAGCACTCTCGCACCCCTCCAATCTATCCTCAACTCTGCTGCCCGACTAATCCACCTATTACTCCTCTGCCAATCCCTTCACTGGCTCCCCATTGCCCAGCGAATTCACTTCAAAGTACTAACAAATACATACAAGGCCGTCCATAACCTGTCTCCTCCCTACATCTCTGAGCTACTTTCCCGATACACCCCCACATGCACTCTCCTCTCCTCTTATCGCCTCTTCCCACAATCGACTCCAAGATTTCTCCAGTGCATCCCCCATACTCTGGAACTCGCTACCCCAACATATCAGACTCTCACCGACAGTGGAATCCTTCAAAAGAAACCTGAAAACTCACCTCTTCAGACAAACCTACAACCAATGACCCTGCTGCCTCTATACCGCCACGACCAGCTTCACCCGCACCTACTGTGTCCTTCTCCCATACCATGTAGATTGTAAGCCTCACGGGCAGGGCCCTCTCTCCTTCTGTACCAGTTTGTAACTCGTCTTGTTTATGATTAGTGCAATTGTCTGTATTATGTATGTATACCCCTTCTCATATGTACAGCGCTATGGAATGAATGGCGCTTTAATAATAAATAATGATATAGCGTGGACCATTTGCCTTGTATTTGTCAGGATTTTTAAACCGAATGAAATAAAAGTTTGCTTGTTTTTTGGACCCGAACATCATTTTGTTTTCTTCCTATGGTTACTTACACATAATCTGCAACAGCTCCATATCTTCTTATTGGCTTGTTGACGCAAATTTATGTCACATGTCGTTAAAGAGATGCTCAATCCATGTGCATAACGAAATAAAAATTAAGATGACAAGTGCATAACAAAGGTAAAAAAAAAAATTACAGAATATAAGCATATGATGTTGTGAACGAGGTGACTTGATCCATTCAATCTTCAAGAAAGCAAATGTAAGAAGCCAACTGAAACCTGTTTAAAAATAAAAAGGGAAAAAAGTGAATATATAAACCAGAAAGAAAGCCTGAAAAATTTACTAGGCAAATATAAAAAAAAAAAAAAAAAAAAAAAAAAAAAAAAAAAAAAAAAATGTACCTTTCATACAATATCCATTCTTTAGCGCTTTCCCTAAGGCTCGATGTTCTCAGGAAACATCACCACCAGCTATCTTTCTGGTAACGCGCGTCAACCCCTATTGTTGTCTGCCTCTGATATGACCAGACCCTGCACCTGCAAAAAAATTAGCCTCAAAAATGAATGTCTTGCTCTTATCCATGTCACATTTCTATCAAAATGTTCATTTAAATAGTTCAAGTGGCTATCAGTTTATTAAACATTTCCATATTTAAAAAAAAAAAAAAAAAAAAAAAAATCACACTTCCACAAAATACATGCTGCGGCACTCTCAGGCTACACTAACGCCGATTGGAGTCATCTCGCGTGAGCCGAGATTTCCTGTGAACGCGCGCACACAGGAGCGCATAGTTCACAAGTTCAGCTGCAGCCTGCCGGCCGCGATCATTGGCTGGCAGGCTGTGGATTTTTGAATCGACCAATGAAATGGTTATGTCAGACGCTATTTTGAAAATAGCGTCTGATAACTGCTACCTGCTCCTCTGGTGGTCCCTTTTGCTTGGATCGACCACCAGAGGACACAGGCAGCTCTGTAAGTAGCACCAAATCACCACACTACACATTAGATATTACCCTGTAATTTATTAACCCCATATTTAGCACCTGATCACCCATATTAGACTCCCTGATCACCCCGTTATCCACCCCCCTGTCACTGATCACCCCCCTGTAAGGGTCCCTCATCCCTGCCAGGTAGTTAGCTACTTGCTAGGTAGTTTAGCGCCCAGCCCACTGCAGTCACTGATTAGTCGCTAATTAGCGTCATCGCTGTCGCTAATCAGCACTAGTACTATATAGTATCTGTAAGTGATCAAGACTGATCGCAATCAGATCTATATAAGTACATTAGGGTCACCTTAGGTTCTACAAAAAACGCAGTGTTCACCCTATCAGGCCTGATCTTGTGCCCACACTTGCATTCAGTCCGCCCCGCCGCAGAATTTTTTTTTTCTGATCACTGCAAAAACACCGTAAAAATCGCTGCGGTGCTATAAAGATCACTTTTGAGCTTTTTGGATCTTTATTAGCGATCGCAGCTTTACTTCGCAAGCACTCCTTTTTACTAGGTAGGTTTGCTCTTTTTCCTGGGTAGTCTCAGAGGAATACCCCCTAAATTTAGTGAACCCAAAATGTCAAACAAGGGGGTATTCCGCTGAAGAGGCCTACAGGATTCTGGCCGTGATGGATGAAAGCGATGGGGATGCCTCATCCGCTGAATCCAGTGGTTCAGAATATGAACCTGTAGACAGCAGTGGCACTCTAACCGCTAGCGAAGATGACGAGGTAGAGGTCCCTGCTACGGCCAGACGTACCCGATCCCATGTCAGGGTTCTGCATACCCCGCATGATGAGCCTCATTTGCAGCAGAGTGGTGCTAGTGCTGATCTTGCTTATGGTGCGGCATACACCAGCTGCGCAGCACATCCTGGACCTTCTACCAGCACTGCCGTATTCCCTGGTGAAGTGGCGAGCACCAGAAGGGCAGTTCCAGCTGGTACGGTGGCACGTGCAATAACTCCCCTGTCGCAGCCACCGCGTTCACAGGCCCGTAGAACCCTTAGTCTCCCAGAGGTGCTGGCAAATCCTAATTGGCAATCCCCTAATTCCGCCGCACCCGTATTGCCCCCTTTCACCGCCCAGTCTGGAGTTCGCGTGGAGACGGCTCATTTAGGATCGGCCCTTCAGTTTTTTTAGCTGTTCTTCACCGCGGATCTCTATGACCTAGTTGTGGCAGAAACCAACCGCTACGCCACACAGTTTATTACCGCCAATCCGGAAAGCTTCCATGCCCAGCCTTTCCGGTGGAAACCAGTCACAGTTTCAGAGTTTAAAATTTTGTTTGGCCTTCTCCTCAGCATGGGTCCAACAATTTTTTTTTTATTGCGGTCATATTGGTCTAAAGACCCAATACATTACATGCCCATGTTCTCTGCTGCAATGTCTAGGGCGCGTTTTGAGGCCATCATGTGCTTTATGCATTTTACGGACAATAGCACCTGTCATCCAAGAGGCCACCCTGCTTATGACCGGCTCCACAAAATTCGGCCCCTCATAGACTATTTGTCATCCAGATTTGCAGATGCGTATACCCCTAATCAAAACATCTGCATAGACGAGTCCCTAGTACATTTTACCGGGCGCCTTGGCATAAAACAGTACATCCCCAGCAAGCGCGCCCGGTCAACTGTGCTTCTTGCAGACTCCAGACTAACTCTATAGGCCCCCTGCAGAGTATTACTTAGCCATACACCCACCAAGCGAAAACCTCACCTGCTTCTGCCCTTGTCCTCACCAGATCAAACCACTCAAAAGCCCGGGAAAGCATTTCAGCAACCCCCACCCCCCCTCTTGCAGAGCATTCAGCAACACCCCCCCCCTCTTGCAGAGCATTTCAGCAACACCCCCCCCAAGCTCCCCCTCCCCACCCCCCTCTTGCAGAGCATTTCAGCAACACCCCCCCCCTCTTGCAGAGCATTTCAGCAACACCCCCCCCTCTTGCAGAGGCCATTTCAGCAACACCCCCCCCTCTTGCAGAGCATTTCAGCAACACCCCCCCCCCTCTTGCAGAGCATTTCAGCAACAACCCCCCCCCTCTTGCAGAGCATTTCAGCAACACCCCCCCCCCTCTTGCAGAGCATTTCAGCAACACCCCCCCCCTCTTGCAGAGCATTTCAGCAACACCCCCCCCCCTCTTGCAGAGCATTACAGCAACCCCCCCCCCTCTTGCAGAGCATTACAGCAACCCCCCCCCTCTTGCAGAGCATTACAGCAACCCCCCCCTCTTGCAGAGCATTACAGCAACCCCCCCCCTCTTGCAGAGCATTACAGCAACCCCCCCCTCTTGCAGAGCATTACAGCAACCCCCCCCCTCTTGCAGAGCATTACAGCAACCCCCCCCCTCTTGCAGAGCATACAGCAACCCCCCCTCTTGCAGAGCATTACAGCAACCCCCCTTCTTGCAGAGCATTACAGCAACCCCCCCTCTTCTGCCCTTGTCCTCACCAGATCAAACCACTCAAAAGCCCGGGAAATCAACTGTGCTTCTTGCAGACTTCAGACTGGCTCCGCCTACTCGAGTCTGGTCACATGGGCATGACATCATCAGAGGTCATTTAGCTGCCTAGGAAATAGCATCTACCGTAGGGAAATCTCACGAGGTATGGTAGTATAACGCTACACCGCCCTGCTCTTGAAAGCGCCTGCTGGCACTGAGTCTGACTGACTTTACTCAGTACGCATGTCTCGCCCAGCCTGTAGAACGCATCACTCGCTTGTACGCGATGACGTCACCAGGAAGCGCCAGAGGAATTGTCTCTCGGCGGCCTCCGTATTACGTCCTTTGGGGGCGGAGTCTCTTGTTGGTGACCTCCAGCATCTCTGCGCTGTGCCTGAGGAGTTCGGCGCTCGTGGAGAGAAGCTTTCCTAAGTGTAATCATGTTCCGGCTGGAAGGTCTGGGGCCAAAAGCTGATCCAGAGGAGATGCGAGCCAAGATGCGGCGGGATGTCGTCACCTCAGTGCGGAACTTCCTCCTCTATGTGGCCGTACTGAGGATCAGTAAGTGACACACATGCGTCCTGCAATGCCCTGGACTATCTACCTTCCCGTCTATCAACTATTTATCTTTCATCTATCTCCTATCTATGTATCTATCACCTGTCTCTCTCGTATTCATGTCTCTGTCTGTCTGTCACCCGTCTCTCTCGTATCCATGTCTCTGTCTGTCTGTCACCCGTCTCTCTCGTATCCATGTCTCTGTCTGTCTGTCACCCGTCTCTCTCGTATCCATGTCTCTGTCTGTCTGTCACCCGTCTCTCTCGTATCTATTTATCTTTCTTATATCCATCTATCCTCCTTATATTAGCACGCTCCACTCGGCTCTATGCGGCTGCTCTGGGGATCTCTGGCAGTCCCATAGAGGTGGACACAACTGTGTGCCTGCCCCTTCATTCAGACTGGGAGCACAGGGCCTGCTCTCACAGTCGGATCCCCACCTATCCTGAGGATAGGGGGTAAGTTGTCGTATTGGAACAACCCCTTTAAAGAGTTATCCAGTTTCACAAGATGTGGTGAAATAAAAAAATAAGAATGATCTTTTATATATACAGCTCCATCATATTCCGCGGCACTTTACATTTGAGGTGGTACATGTACACAAAATGCATCCCTCTTCACCTAGTAGATCCAGCTCTCTGGTTCTCTCAGGCTTTGCTTATCTAGCGTCAGCACTGCAGGCAAGGTAAGCAAGGCCCGGTGGAGATTGTTACAGGATTGTCTGGTTTCCTGCAGAAACTGGACAACCCTTGCATGGACAAGTGAATTCTGTTGCCCCCACTACTACTACTGCATCATCATCCTGCTTATTTATCCCCCTTCTCCCCCCAACTAGTGGGATCTCATGCTGACACAAGATTTAAAAAAAAGTGTCCTTTTCTGCCAATGCCTTAAGGTTAAAGCGTGTCCATAGCCTAGATAAGTATGAAGAGGCGTATGTAATAAATACATTATAAGCACATGTCCTGTTTACCATCAGAGGAAAAGCAATGAGTGCCAGTAAAGAGGTTTAATATTGTAGTGTATTCTAGTGTTGGCAAAACATAAATCTATGCAGGTGTGCATGTGCTACGTCAGAGGGTTGAGAACAAACTATAAAACACTTGGATGATGCAGCCATGTACGTCCACCATGCCTCTGGAGGGTAGGTGCTGTATCTCGCAAAGAACCCCAAGTAATGGAGAAGGTGATCACGTAGACAAGCCACAGCTGCAATGTGGCCAGGAGGGGCAGGTCTACTCTGCTTACTGTTTGTTAGGCCACTTTAACATCTCCGTTTAGGAGATCCGGCAGGCTTTTCCAGCACAGAGCAGCCTGCCAGATCCCCATTGACTGCAATGAGGTCCGGCAGTGAACTAGCCGATTTCCAGCATAAATACCGTGTTATGGGCGGACAAATACCGCGGGAAGCAACTTTTCTTTTGTTCAGCCGGCATTTGCGGATGATCTCCTAAATAGAGATGTGAACGTAGCCTTAAAGGAGTTGTCCAAGACTTTGTTATCCTCAGCATAGGTCATCGATATCTAATTGATGGGGGTCTGACTCCCTGCACCCCCTAAGTATAGGTCATCAGTATGAAAAAGCCCTTTAATGGCCCTATCTAGCCATGAACAAACGGCAAGGAGTTTACAGAGCGGACAAGTGTTGTGCTGGTTCTGAGGGTAAGATAGACAGTTCTTTAGTCGCTGAGCCCTATATATTGTTTGCAAGCGGAGTCTAGCTATGCAGAGTGCATGGCTCTAGGAGTATTCGGTGGCATTGACCATGTCTACAATGTGTGGCTGAGAACCACTTTAGATCTAGGGATCATGAAGCTATTGCTAACATTTACCTCCTCTCTTTTGACAGCACCTTTTATCCTGAAGAAATTGGACAGTATTTGATGAGATGACCATTCCCTGCCGCTGTAACCTACAGATAACATGCTTTGAACCGATTTATCATCTTTCAACCTATGGACTGAGCATCTTTTACACAGTCTGAGCACCAGTATGCTTTCAAGAGAATTTTTATTTTCTATGGTGCAGGATATGGAGATGCACTGTATTTGGCCTGCAGGTCACCATGGTTGGGATATTACAAGTAATGAAAGACTGTTGGTTGTAGTGCCATTGCTCCCCTGATATTGTAGTGTATGGACCTATTCAGAGGCCTTTCTGTGACTTTTTTTTTGAATAAAGAAGAAATGTTTTCTTTGATTGTAAGTTTTGTTCTGAACCCCTTAGTGACCACTAATACGCCGTTTAATGGCAATAACTAAGGGGCCTTAGGCTAGGCTACCATAAAAAGGGTCTCCGGTGCAGCATAAAGCAGGGGCTCGGCTGTAAAATGTTATGCACGTTCCTGCTCTAATGGCCAGGAGTGCCGATTGTGGCATGAAAGGGGTTAAACAGCCCGGAATAATGGCGCCTGCGGCAGCTACAGAGGGTGCGGACTCCCATTGGCATCCTGCAAATGAGATCCCAGCATCTCTATGCCAGTACAGACAGGCCAGGGCCTAGTGTAAGCCCCAGGCCTGCCTCCAGCGTTTACCAGTAGGCTGGTGCAGCTGCCTGGTCAATGTCAAAATTAGGGATTGACTGATATTAATTTTATTTTTTTTAGAGCCGATACCGATAATCTGTGAACTTTCAGGCCGATAGCTGATAATTTATACCGATATTTTACATCTCATAATATACAGGGTGGGCCATTTAGATGGATACACCTTAACAAAATGGGAATGGTTGGTGATATTAACTTCCTGTTTGTGGCACATTAGTATATGTGAGGGGGGAAACTTTTCAAGATGGATGGTGGCCATATTGAATGCAACTTCAATAGGAAGAGGGTCATGTGACACATTAAACTTATTGGGAATTTCACAAGAAAAACAATGGTGTGTTTGGTTTTAACGTAACTTTATTCTTTTATGAGTTATTTACAAGTTTCTGACCACTTATAAAAGGTAGACCAGGCACTCTATATATGTAATCAATAGATGAGATATTTATTTGATAAAATACAATTTGATACTAAAAGCATAAAATAACAGCATATAATTAGTATGAAACAATAATACAATATGCAACAATGATATAGCAGCAATATTCAGTTAGCAGCACAATATCAGCAGTCGGAATGACGTGAACAGCCACCAAAGTTTAGCAGAGGAAAAGATTTAAAATCTATCCACATGAATCGCACTTCAGATACTCCTTTATAACTGTAGCAATATAATATCAAGGTCTTTCTTTCAACTGGGTGGGCCACTCAGACCAAGAGCACCTGTTCCACATTGTCCAGCTGGAGTGATCCACAGATACTTCGTTTATACACTTATAAAATGTGTTCAATGTGCTGCCCATTGTGTTGGATTGTCAATGCAACCCTCTTCTCCCACTCTTCTCACACTGATAGCAACACCGCAGTAGAAATGCTAGCACAGGCTTCCAGTATCCGTAGTTTCAGGTGCTGCACATCTCGTATCTTCACAGCATATTATTAAGGTGTATCCATATAAATGGCCCACCCTGTATATTATATTAGTTGGTAGTCACTGGGGTGGTGGAAATTTGCATTTGGCACTAGTATATTATAAATGTAAATTTATCATTTACAATATACTCGTGCCAAATGCCAATTTCCACACCATCCCCCCCCCCCCCCCCCCCCCCCCCCCCCCCTCCTCACTGACTTTATTAACCCCTATCAGACCTCAGATGAATAAAACTCCTCACTTCTCCTGCGCCACGGCTCCACTTCATCTCCGGGTCTGGCGTCTCGCTCCCCTGTCTTCTCTGCACTGTCGCCTGACAGCACGCAGCGTCAGGTCATAGTGCGTGCACTATGTCCTGACGCTGTACGGGGTCAGGACAGTGCAGCGCGGGCCCCATCATAGAAGACCAGAGAGGTTGAGTATTGGAAGCGCTTGCTGCGCTTCTTTCCCGATGCATACTAGTGCACGCTTCCATAAGGGAAGCACTCACTAGTATTCGCTTTATACGCATTATCGGTATATCGGCAAGGTTAGATACCGATAATGTACAAAATCCTGAATATCAGCCGATAATACCGGTACTTCCAATAATCTGTCGATCCCGAGTCAAAATAGCAGACATTAAATACAATGCACTATAGGAACAGTGCAATGTATTTTAGAAGCGACTTGCACTACGCAATTAGCCTACATGCACACGAACGTGGTTTGGTTCCGCATCCGAGCTGCATTTTTTGCGGCTCAGATGCGGACCCATTCACTTCAATGAGGCTGCAAAAGATGCGGACAGCACTCCGTGTGCTGTCCGCATCCGTTACTCTGTTCCGTAGCCCCGCAAAAAAAATATAGAACATCTCCTATTGTCTGTTTTCACGGACAAGGATAGGCATTGTTACAATGGATCTGCAAAAAAAAAAAGGGATGACATACGGGCGGTGTCCGTTTTTCTTTTCTTTTTATTTGGTGGCATGCAAAACACATACGGTCCTGTGCATTGTACCCTTAACGTACTTTATCCCATATGGTGAAATCTGTATTAAAAAACATGCCATAATTGCTGCTTTTTGCTATTTCACCACAAAAAAACTGAATTAAAAGTGATCGAAAAGTGTTATGTACCCTAAAATGATACCAATAAAAAATATTACAAGTAGTCTGCAAAAATCAAGCCCTCACACAGCTCCGTAGAAAGAAAAATAAAGTTATGGATCTTGATGCTTATAACATGGTTATAAGGGAAAATAATAGAATTCTGAATACAGAATGCATAGTAAACCAGCGCTAGAGGGGTTAAAAAATAAAATTTAACTCACCTTAGTCCACTTGATCACGAAGGCCGGCATCTCCTTGTGTCTCCTCTGCGCTGAAGTTGAACAGGACCTGGGGTGAGCTGCTCCATTAAATATCGGTTAAGGACCTTCGATGACGTCACTCCGGTCATCACATGGTCTTTTACCATGGTGAATCACCATGGTAAAAGATCATGTGACGTACCATGTGATGACCGGAGTGACGTCATCGAAGGTCCTTAACCGATATTTAATGGAGCAGCTCACCCCAGGTCCTGTTCAACTTCAGCGCAGAGGAGACACAAGGAGATGCCGGCTTCGCGAGCAAGTGGACTAAGGTGAGTTAAATTCTTTTTTATTTTTTTTAACCCCTCTAGCGCTGGTTTACTATGCATTCTGTATTCAGAATGCTATTATTTTCCCTTATAACCATGTTATAAGGGAAAATAATAATGATCGGGTCTCCATCCCGATCGTCTCCTAGCAACCGTGCGTGCAAATCGCACGGCATCCGTACTTGCTTGCGGATGCCATCCGATTTTCACACACCCCATTCACTTCTATGGGGCCTGCGTCACGTCAAAATCGGACAATATAGAGCATGCTGCGATTTCAACTGAACGCACAAGTGATGCGTTAAAAACATCGCTCATGTGCACAGCCCCATAGAAATGAATGGGTCAGGATTTAGTGCGGGTGCCATACGTTCGCCGCACGGATCGCACCCGCACGGAAAACTCGCCCGTGTGAAAGGGGCCTAAAGCTGAATATCTCCATTCATGTCAATGGGGGATGAAATCTGGAACAAAATCCACACCTCATGTTTTCTGGTGAATTTTTTCCCCCCTTATGAAGGCACCCTACAGAGTTTCTTCAAGACTTATTAACATTTGGCAGGGAACAGGGGCTGTATATAATAAAAAAATAAAATAAAATTTACCTTTAAATTGTCCCACCGCTCCTGCACTGCCACTCTAATCCCCACTGGAGTCACGACGTCAGGTTAATACTTTGTGACCACTGTAGCCATGCACTGGATTCAGCGATCATGTGTGTATCAATGGAATATCACCACTGAGGCCAGTGATTGGCTGCAGTGTCACATGAACGATGAACAGCACATGACCACTACTGGCGATTGGAGAGGCGGTGTAAAATTTGCTGGACATTTTAAAGGTAAGGTTTTTTCTATTTCACACAGCTTCCTGCTTGATTTTGGAGAACTGCTTTAACAAACGTTTGCCATATATATTTTTTTAAATAATGGAAATTAATAAATAAATAGTTTTATAGTAGCGTTGGCCTCCAAAAAGCATCTTTGCGCAGCCAAAGCATATCCCATTTTGCATAGACAAATACCGTGGGGGTCATTTATCAAACTGGTGTAAAGTAGAACTGGCTAAGTTGCCAATAGCAACCAATCAGATTCCTCCTTTCATTTTCCATAGGAGCTGTCCAAAATGAAAGGTGGAATGTGGTTGGTTACTATGGGCAACTAAGCCAGTTCTACTTCACACCAATTAAATCACCCTACATGTCTCTATAACAAGTTTGCAAGTTCAATGGTTCATTTTTATTCTGATCAGTTGGGTTAAGTATGTATTCATTTTTTTGAGGGCTATCCTATCCAGGATATGTTTCTTAGCGCTCATGCACACGACTGTTGTTTTAGTCCGCATCCGATCCGCAATTTTTTTTCAGGTCGGATGTGGACCCATTCACTTCAATGGGGCTGCAAAAGATGTGGACAGCCTTCTGTGTGCTCTCCGCATCCTTATGTCCGTTCCATGGCATCTGCAAAAAAATAGAACAAGGATAGGGATAAGGACAAGGATAGGACTGTTCTATTATTGTACGGAAGTTCCATTCCGCAAACTGTGTAATGCATGCTGCCGGTATCCAAATGGTATACATTCTAATACTGACACAAGTAGGGATGAGCGAATTGACTTCGGATGAAACATCCAAAGTCAATTCACATAAAACTTTGTTTGAATACTGTATGGAGCGAGCGATCCGTACAGTATTAGAATGTATTGGCTCCTACAAGACGAAGTTATTAGTTCGCGAAGTCTCACGAGACTTCGCATAATAACTTCATAAAATTAATTTCTACTGTAAAAAAGGTTCGGTTCCAAGTTTCCTCCGAAGTCGATTCGCTCATCCCTAATCATTTACATATATTTTAACATTTTTCTCAGCAATGCGGGCACATATGAACAGGCGACCAACACAGATGTCTTCAGCTGCCAAGTGCACATGTAACTTTTAAAGTCCACTAGGGAAGAAAAAAGTAAAAAAAATATATATAATAATATTGAATAAAAATATTACTCACCTTCCTTTCTCTATATTAAAAATAAACAATAAAAAAATAAATATTAGAGGCATCACTGCATCCTAAAACACCCTTATCTAGGCCTCTTTCACACTACTGTTTTTTTTTTCCGTTTTGCGCGCTGTTTTTTGCGTTCCGTATACGGAACCATTCATTTCAATGGGTCCGCAAAAAAAACTGAATGTACTCTGTATGCCTTCTGTTTCCATATCTCCGTTCCGTGCAAAGATAGAACATGTCCTATATTTGGCCGCAAATCACGTTCCGTGGCTCCATTAAAGTCAATGGGTCCGCAAAATAAACGGAATGCATACGGAAATGCATCCGTATGTCTTCCGTATCCGTTCAGTTTTTTTGTGGAACCATCTATTGAAAATGTTATGCCCAGCCCAATTTGTTCTATGTAATTACTGTATACTGTATATGCCATACGGAAAAATGGAACCAAGACGAAAACACAACGGAAACAAAAAACGGAACAACGGATCCGTGAAAAACGGACCGCAAAACACTGAAATAGCCATACGTAGTGTGAAAGAGGCCTTATTCTGTACGTTGAACTGTAATGGAAAAAAAAAATCAAAATTGCAGATTCACCTCCCAATTTTTTTTTATAAAAAGTGATCAAACAGTCATGCACACTTCAATAAAAACTACAGATCGCCTCACCCAAAAATTTGCCTTTACACAACTCCGTAGATGTAAATATAAAAATGTTATGGGAGTCAGAGTATGACGATACATAGATAAAATGTATTTTCTTCCAATTTTTTTATTTTTTTTTACAATGAAAACATAAGAACTATTAGGCTACTTTCACACTTGCGCTTGATCGGATCCGTTCTGAACGGATCCGATCATATTAATGCAGACGGAGGCTCCGTTCAGTACGGATCCGTCTGCATTAATAACTTAGAAAAATTTCGCAAGTGCGCAAGTAGCCTGAGCGGATCCGTCCAGACTTTCAATGTAAAGTCAATGGGGGACGGATCCGCCTGAAGATTGAGCCATATGGTGACATCTTCAAACGGATCCGTTCCCATTGACTTACATTGTAAGTCTGGACGGATCCGCACGCCTCCGCACGGCCAGGCGGACACCCGAACGCTGCAAGCAGCGTTCAGCTGTCCGCCTGTCCGTGCGGAGGCGAGCGGAGCGGAGGCTGAACGCCGCCAGACTGATGCAGTCTGAGCGGATCCGCATCCATTCAGACTGCTTCAGGGCTGGACGGAAGCGTTCGGGTCCGCTCGTGAGCCCCTTCAAACGGAGCTCACGAGCGGACCGACGAACGCTAGTGTGAAAGTAGCCTAAAATGTATCACTGCAATTGTACTGATACAGAGAATAACCCTGCTTTCACACCTAAGCGTTTCTCAAACGCGCGTTTTACGCGCGTTTTTGTCGCGCGTTTTTTGTATTAGTAAACGCGCGTTTGACGCGCGTTTGTGTGATTGACTGCAGTGTCCTATGGCCACAAACGCGCGTCAAAACGCCCCAAAGAAGCTCAAGAACTTGATTATGCGTCGGGCGTTTTACAGCGAGATCGTACGCGCTGTAAAACGCCCAGGTGAGAACCATTCCCATAGGGAAGCATTGGTTTTCATGTGTTGAGCGTTTTACAGCGCGTTTGAACGCGCTGTAAAACGCTCAGGTGTGAACTTAGGGTAAAGGTAACATGTCAGTTTTACAGCATGTGGAAAACCATAAAAACGAAACTGGGGCGAAATTGTGTTTTTTTTCTAGCTTCACATTACATAAAATGCAATATTAAATTGTGCTGTTAGAAAGTACAACTTGTCCCACAAAAAACAAGCCCTCATACGTCTATGTAAACATAAAAGTAAAAAGGTTATGGCTTCGGGAATGACTGCAGGGTTTGCGGAAGGAGGGGGCTCCCTCTCCAAACCCATCGGGTCCCTGCCACACAGCTACTGAAGCCTATGAGACCCACCACCCAGGCTGGGTCTCATAGGCACACTGTCAATGTATCAAAATGCACAATGTATTGTAATGCATTGCAGGGGGGGATCAGACCTCTAAGGCCCCTTTCACACAGGCGAGATTTCCGCACGGGTGCAATGCGTGAAGTGAACACATTGCACCCGCACTGAATCCGAACCCATTCACTTCAATGGGGCTGTGCACATGAGCGGTGATTTTCATGCATCACTTATGCATTGCGTAAAAATCGCAGCATGTTCTATATTCTGCAGTTTTCACGCAACGCAGGCTCCATTGAAATAAATGGGGCTGCGTGAAAATCGCAAGCAAGTTCGGATGCAATGCGATTTCCACGCATGGTTGCTAGGAGGTGATGTTAGCAAATTGATAAAAATCTATTTACTGTATTATTTTCCCTTATAACATGGTTATAAGGGAAAATAATAGCATTCTTAATACAGAATTCTTACAAAAATGTCGCTTTAGGGGTTAAAAAAATAAAACAAACATTAACTCACCTCATCCACTTGTTTGCGCACCCGGCATCATCTTCTTTCTTCTTCTTTCAGGACCTGCCAAAGGACCACGTGGTGAGCGCGGTGACGTCAGCGCAGGTCCTGCTAAATGAAGATAGAAGGATCTTTTTACTATGCATTCTGTATTCAGAATGCTATTATTTTCCCTTATAACCATGTTATAAGGGAAAATAATACAATCTACAGAACACTGATCCAAAGCCCGAACTTCTGTGGAGAAGTCCGGGTTCGGGTCTGGGTACCACAGTCAGTTTTTTATCACAAGCGTGCAAAACGCATTTCACCTGCGCGATAAAAACTGAACATTGGTACGCAATCGCAGTCAAAACTGACTGCAATTGCGTACCTACTTGCACGATTTTCCCTGATCGCAGACGCAACGCATCCGGACCTAATCCGGACACGCTCGTCTGCAAGGGGCGTTAGTCTGGCTGCCTCTTGGCATGCGCTGCCGTGCTGCTGCCAGAACTCCGCCCCCATTATAGTCAATGGAGCCGCAGTTCGGGGGCACACGTTAACTAGCGTCAAGACGGATCCGACAGGCTGTTCAACCGCTGGCAGAGCCTGTGGAGTCCACTGCCGCTAGTGTGAAAGTACCCTAAAAATATTCCCACTGAAAACGCATGCGCTTCAAAAGGAGAGTGTTTTTGAAGAGTACTAAAGGTGTCGTGTTTTACATGCTGAAATATGCTGCTTATCTGGATGTGTAAACACGGCCTCATAAAATGCCACCGAAAGCACTTGTGAAAGAACACTCGAAACACATGGGCCCACATTTACTAAGAGCACCTAGACACAGTCTGTCGTAAACGGTGCCAAAATCTGGTACACATCACGCTTTATGCCTCCGTTTGACGTATACGTTACAAAAAAAAAGGACACAAAAACACAGCACACCACGTTCTTGTATCCTGAACAGTCCGGTCAAAAAAATAGTATGTGTGATGAGCGCAGTGACGTCACCAAAGGTCCTTTTCTCCCAGGTCCTCAAAGAAGAAGACGAGCCGGGCAGCGCGAACAAGTGGATGAGGTGAGTTTAATTATTCATTTATTTTTTAACCCCTCCATCTCCATTGTACTATGCATTCTGTATTCAGAATGCTATTATTTTCCCTTATAACCATGTTAGAAGGGAAAATATAAAAATCTACAGAACACCTAACCCAGTGAAGAAGTCCGGGTTCGGGTCTGGGTACTACATTCAGTTTTTTCTCACGTGCGTGCAAAATGCATTGCACTCGCGCGGGAAAAACTGAAGTACGCAACGCAATACAAAACTTACCCCACTCGCAGGCAAAATCGCATCCTATCCGGCCCTCACACGCGAAACCCGCGTGAAAGAGGCCTTAGGGTTCATGTACACGACCATATGTATTTTGCGGTCCACAAAACACGAATCCGCAAAAAAACAAAGGATGATATCCATGTTGCATCAGTTTTTTTGCGGATCCATGTCTAGGACATGTTCTATTTTTTGGTGGAACAGATATACGGATATGGAATGAACATTGAGTCATTTCTGTTTTTTTTTTATCACCCATTACCATGAATGGTTCCGCATACGGCCCACAAAAACCCCCCAAAAAAACGGAGTTGACATAAAATACGTTCGTGTGCATGAGCCCTTATTGCTGTGTTTGTGACTATAGCCTAAGGGCTATATACGTATTTTTTGTTTCCTGTTTCCGTTCCGTTTTTTTTTTTTTACAGGTCCGTATGGGGAACCATTCACTTCAACGTGGCTTGAAAAAGAAAAAAAACCTGTGTGCATTCCACGTCCACATGTCCGTTTCGCAAAATAGAACATCTCCTTGTCCGTTTTGTGGACAAGGACAGGCATTGTTACCATCGATGCGCAAAAAAAACAATGCCACACGGACTTCATCCTTTTTTTTTTTTTGCAGACAGCAAAATACATAGGGTGGTGTGCATGAGCCCTAAAAGAAGTGCCTATCCCTGAACACAGTGAGCCATCCAGTGCAGTCTAGACCGCCAGACTAATGTCATCTATAGGAATGAGAATGTGTAACATGGTGTGTGGTTTATTAAACGCTGTGTGTGAATGAAGCCTCTTCATCTGACAGGAATGGTTGTGAATGATGCAGAATCTCCCTGACAAGTGCGAGTTCCGTGACCGCCACAGGATGGAGTCATGAACACGCAGCGCTCCCTCCCGGCTCTTTCTTCACGACTCTTTCCTTCGCTCTCTCCCTCCAGTCTCTATGGTGTTCCCTGGAAACAACAGGAGGGGCTCCTCCAGCAGCACTCTATGGTTCTAGCGGCGGCTGGTGTGGCGGGCTCAGGTAGGCTCACGGCTGGGTGGCGGTGGCAGCTCCAGCTGTGCCGCAGGCGGGGAGGGATCTGTGCGGCTTCTTTGTCCTGCGTTTTCTCTCTTCGTGGTGTGATGCTGGAGGTGAGGTACCACACGAGCGTTTCCGCCTGCTGGTGTGAGTGGAGCCTGAACTGCTAGCAGCCCCATGCCTATGCGGAATCTGCGGATGCCCTGTACTTCTGTTGTATGTCCATCATGTCCTCTCTGCTTGCAGTCTCCTCAGATTCTGTTTCCATGCAGTGGTTGTCTTCTAGGAGCAGAAACTATAGGTGATGATCACCTATATATTAATCACCTATCCTGTTGCCCGGGAGCCATGATTTAGGTGTCCGCCCCAGAGATCACCTCACCTGATGTGTGAGCACCTTTACACGGAACGCGCATTTGTACAAACGTTCCTTCCAGATAATCAGCCCGAATATTGTGCCATGAAAACCTGCCTAATAAGGGCTTGTTCACACGACCGTATGTTTTTTTCAGTGTTTTACAGACAGTTTTTACATATATATATATATATATATATATATATATATATATATATATAATATTTTTTTTCAGTAGTGGTTCCATTCTGTTTTTCCGTATGGCATACACAGTATACAGTAATTACATCAAAAAAATTGGGCTGGGCATACAATTTTCAATAGATGGTTCCGCAAAAACGGAACGGATACGGAAGACATACGGTAGTACATATCGTATGTGTTCTGTTTTTTTTGCAGACCCATTGACTTAAATGGAGCCACGGAACGTGATTTGCGGACAATAATAGGAAAAGTCCCAAATTATAGAGCAACCCATACTTGTGCCATAGGCTACATGCAGACGACCGTATGTGTTTTGTGGTCAGCAAAAAAAATGACGTTCCGTATGGCATTCGTTTGTTTTGGCGGATCCATTGTAATAATGCCTATCCTTGTCCGCAAACTAGAAAAAAATAGGACATACACTATTTTTTTTAGCAGGGCAACGGAACGGACATACTGATGCGCCATGAGGTGTGCTGTCCGTGTTTTTTGCAGACCCATTGAAATGAATGGGTACGCATCCTATCCACAAAAAAAACGGAACGGACGCGGAAACAAACAACGTTCGTGTGCATGTAGCCATAATTTTTGACTTTTTGAGCTTCTCACCACTTTTCCAAAGTGGCAAGAAAAGGATTGGGGGCTTAGCTTGAAGGGGTGGAGGCTGTCACAGCCCGCCGGATTTATACCTGCTCTCAACTGCGATGCCGACAGTGAGAAGGTAAACCGTTCTCTTCTCACAGCCGATCAGAGTCGGACGCCCACCGATCTGATTAGGGCTGCAACTAACGATTATTTGAATAATCGATTAGTTGCCGATTAATTTCTACGATTAATCGATTAATCGGGAAAAACGACAAAATTACAAAACAGAGGTTTATATGATCTTACTTTAAAAATTATGTTCAAAGGCCATATTAAAACAAATTGTGGACGACACTATTATGGGGGATCTGTGGACGACACTATTATGGGGGATCTGTGGACGACACTATTATGGGGGATCTGTGGACGACACTATTATGGGGGATCTGTGGACGACACTATTATGGAGAGGGGGATCTGTGGACGACGCTATTATGGAGAGGGGGATCTGTGGACGACGCTATTATGGAGAGGGGGATCTGTGGACGACGCTATTATGGAGAGGGGGATCTGTGGACGACGCTATTATGGAGAGGGGGATCTGTGGACGACGCTATTATGGAGAGGGGGATCTGTGGACGACGCTATTATGGAGAGGGGGATCTGTGGACGACGCTATTATGGAGAGGGGGATCTGTGGACGACGCTATTATGGAGAGGGGGATCTGTGGACGACGCTATTATGGAGAGGGGGATCTGTGGACGACGCTATTATGGAGAGGGGGATCTGTGGACGACGCTATTATGGAGAGGGGGATCTGTGGACGACGCTATTATGGAGAGGGGGATCTGTGGACGACGCTATTATGGAGAGGGGGATCTGTGGACGACGCTATTATGGAGAGGGGGATCTGTGGACGACGCTATTATGGAGAGGGGGATCTGTGGACGACGCTATTATGGAGAGGGGGATCTGTGGACGACGCTATTATGGAGAGGGGGATCTGTGGACGACGCTATTATGGAGAGGGGGATCTGTGGACGACGCTATTATGGAGAGGGGGATCTGTGGACGACGCTATTATGGAGAGGGGGATCTGTGGACGACGCTATTATGGAGAGGGGGATCTGTGGACGACGCTATTATGGAGAGGGGGATCTGTGGACGACGCTATTATGGAGAGGGGGATCTGTGGACGACGCTATTATGGAGAGGGGGATCTGTGGACGACGCTATTATGGAGAGGGGGATCTGTGGACGACGCTATTATGGAGAGGGGGATCTGTGGACGACGCTATTATGGAGAGGGGGATCTGTGGACGACGCTATTATGGAGAGGGGGATCTGTGGACGACGCTATTATGGAGAGGGGGATCTGTGGACGACGCTATTATGGAGAGGGGGATCTGTGGACGACGCTATTATGGAGAGGGGGATCTGTGGACGACGCTATTATGGAGAGGGGGATCTGTGGACGACGCTATTATGGAGAGGGGGATCTGTGGACGACGCTATTATGGAGAGGGGGATCTGTGGACGACGCTATTATGGAGAGGGGGATCTGTGGACGACGCTATTATGGAGAGGGGGATCTGTGGACGACGCTATTATGGAGAGGGGGATCTGTGGACGACGCTATTATGGAGAGGGGGATCTGTGGACGACGCTATTATGGAGAGGGGGATCTGTGGACGACGCTATTATGGAGAGGGGGATCTGTGGACGACGCTATTATGGAGAGGGGGATCTGTGGACGACGCTATTATGGAGAGGGGGATCTGTGGACGACGCTATTATGGAGAGGGGGATCTGTGGACGACGCTGTTATGGAGAGGGGGATATGTGCACTGTTATGGGCATAACAGTGCACAGATCCCTTTCCTCATAACAGTGCACAGATCCCCCTTCCCATAGCAGTGCCATACACAGACCCCCCCCCTCCTCCCCATAGCAGTGCTATACACAGACCCCCCTCCCCATAGCAGTGCCATAGACAGATCCCTCCCCCCTCCCCATAGCAGTGCTATACACAGACCCCCCCTCCCCATAGCAGTGCCATAGACAGATCCTCCCCCCTCCCCATAGCAGTGATATACACAGACCCCCCTCCCCATAGCAGTGCCATAGACAGATCCTCCCCCCTCCCCATAGCAGTGATATACACAGACCCCCCTCCCCATAGCAGTGCCATAGACAGATCCTCCCCCCTCCCCATAACAGCCCCGGCCCCGATGCTTATAAGTCGGACTAATCACTGCATCTTTATTTTACCTTTTTACAATGACGCTCCTGTAACAGCCAGGCAGAGCGGACGGCGGCGTAACGTCACTCACTCACGTGACGCACCTGCTCCGCCCACCTCATGAATGAAGGAGGCGGAGCAGGCGTGTCACGTGAGTGACGTTGCGCCGCCGTCCGCTCTGCCTGGCTGTTACAGGAGCGTCATTGTAAAAAGGTAAAATAAAGATGCAGCGACCGCCCGAATAGCAACGAATCGGCGATTATTCGATAACTGGATTCGTCGACAACGAATCCAGTTATCGAATATAATCGATTACATCGATTAATCGTTGCAGCCCTAGATCTGATATTGATGCGCTATCCTGGGGATAGCTCATCAATATCTAAAACCAGACAGCCCCTTTAAAAGGCAGCTGCCGCATTTTTCTCCTGGGCACAGAGGATCAAGACTGGTGTATGGGAACGCCTGTTGGGTACATGTGCTGTGTGAAAGAGGCCTAATTAGCTGGTGGTTTTGTCTTTCTGGCGGCTTTTAAAAAAAATAGCAGGTGGCAGCTGTTTTTTAAAAGCGTTTTGCCAGCATCTTCTCTATAGCGGAAAAGCGGCATGAAGAAAATGCTAGTGGGTAAACATTATGTTTGCAAAAAATGCCTGAATAAACACCACCAAGAAATGTAGACGGCCCCCCCCAAAACATCTGTTTAGGGCTCATGCACACAAACATATTTTTTGTCCATGTCCGTTCCGTTTTTTGTTTTTTTTGTGGCCCATGTGCGGGACCATTCACTTCAATGGGGCCCAAAAAACTGAAAATGACTATGTGTCCTATTATTGTCCGCATTAAGGACAAGGATAGAACTGTTCTATTATGGGTCGGCCGTTCCGCAAAATGCAAAACGCACACGGCCGGTATCCGTGTTTTGCAGCTCTGCATTTTGTGGACCTCAGAACAAACACGGTCGTGTGCATGAGCCCTTATTCTGGTGTTTTTGCATCCTAACAAGGCCGTGCAAATGTAAACGTTCGTCAGACTTTAACAAGTTCCAGTTTGTCTAAGGTTATGGGGCGCTGGGACAGATTTGTGGCGTAAGCTAAACCGATAAATAGGTAATATAAAGTAGTCTACACAGTTTACAGATTTAGCTTATATTTGGCAGATTTTAGGAGTGTCTCTCTCAGCTCACTCTGGTCCAGATTTACAGCTTCTGAGGCTACTTTCACACCTGCGTTCGGTGCGGATCCGTCTTGTATCTGCACAGACAGATCCGCACCTATAATGCAAACGCTTGTATACATTCAGAACGGATCCGTTTGCATTATTCTTAAAAAAAAGAAGTCTAAGTCAAAACGGATCCATCTTTTTTTTTTATAATTAACAATTTTTATTAAAACTGATCCGTCTTGACTTACATTGAAAGTCAATGGGGGACGGATCCGTTTTCAATTGCACCATATTGTGTCAGTGAAAACAGATCCGTCCCCATTGGCTTACATTGTAAGTCAGGACGGATCCGTTTGGCTCTGCATCGTCAGGCGGACCGTTTTGGTGTCCGCTTCAAAAGCGGAACGGAGACCAAACGCAGCCAAACTGATGCTTTCTGAACGGATCCTTATCCATTCAGAATGCATTGGGGCTAAACTGATCCGTTTTGGGCCGCTTGTGAGAGCCCTGAACGGATCTTACAAGCGGATCCAGAAACGCCAGTGTGAAAGGAGCCTTAATTTGTAGACAATTAAAATCTGTCTGTGTGTGTCTGGGTCCCGAACCTACCTCTAGAACGGAGATCCCGCAAAGTGAAGGAGAGAGGTCTGTGTATGCGTGGCCACCCTCCATTCATTTCTATAGCACTCCCATTGAAATGAATGGAGGGCGGCCAAGCATGTGTTATCCGGTCTCCTTCACTTTGTTAATACTTTTGTGGGACCAGCTTTCGCTGCGATTACAGCTACAGGTCTTTTGGGGTATGTCTCTACCAGCTTTGCACTTCTAGAGGCGGAAATGTTTGCCCGTTCTTCTGTGCACAATACCTCAGGACTGGATGGAGAGCGTCTGTGAGCAGCAATATTCAAGTCTTGCCACAGATTCTCAATGGGATTTAGGTCCGGACTTTAACTGGGCCATTCTAACACAGGAATATGCTTTGATCTAAACCATTACACTGTAGCTCTGGCTGTATGGTTAGGGTTGTTGTCCTGCTGGAAGGGGAACTTCTGCCCCAGTTTCAAGTCGTTTTCAGCCTCAAACAGGTTTTCCTCCAGCATTGCCCTGTATTCAGCTACATCCATCTTCCCATTAACACTGAACGGCTTCACTGTCCCTGCTGAAGAAAGCATCCCCACAGCATGATTCTGCCACCACTACGTGGGGATGGTTTATTCACGGTGATGTGCAGTGTAGGGCTGTAGCTATCGATTATTTTAGTAATCAAGTATTCTTTTGATTAATCGAGTACTCTAATAAGAAAAGACTAATTAAAAGAAAGTTTTCCTTTTATAAAAACTCATCAGACCCATCATCAGTCCTCAGTGCCATCAGCCCCTTCCATGCCATCACCACAATGCCATCAGTACTCTGTGCCATCACTCCCCATGCCATCAGTACTTTGCCAACACCCCCATGCCGTCAGTCCTCTGTGCCATCACCCCCCGTGCCGTCAGTCCTCTGTGCCATCACCCCCCGTGCCGTCAGTCCTCTGTGCCGTCACCCCCCGTGCCGTCAGTCCTCTGTGCCGTCACCCCCCGTGCCGTCAGTCCTCTGTGCCGTCACCCCCCGTGCCGTCAGTCCTCTGTGCCGTCACCCCCCGTGCCGTCAGTCCTCTGTGCCGTCACCCCCCGTGCCGTCAGTCCTCTGTGCCGTCACCCCCCGTGCCGTCAGTCCTCTGTGCCGTCACCCCCCGTGCCGTCAGTCCTCTGTGCCGTCACCCCCCGTGCCGTCAGTCCTCTGTGCCGTCACCCCCCGTGCCGTCAGTCCTCTGTGCCGTCACCCCCCGTGCCGTCAGTCCTCTGTGCCGTCACCCCCCGTGCCGTCAGTCCTCTGTGCCGTCACCCCCCGTGCCGTCAGTCCTCTGTGCCGTCACCCCCCGTGCCGTCAGTCCTCTGTGCCGTCACCCCCCGTGCCGTCAGTCCTCTGTGCCGTCACCCCCCGTGCCGTCAGTCCTCTGTGCCGTCACCCCCCGTGCCGTCAGTCCTCTGTGCCATCAGCCCCCGTGCCGTCAGTCCTCTGTGCCATCAGCCCCCGTGCCGTCAGTCCTCTGTGCCATCAGCCCCCGTGCCGTCAGTCCTCTGTGCCATCAGCCCCCGTGCCATCAGTCCTCTGTGCCATCAGCCCCCGTGCCATCAGTCCTCTGTGCCATCAGCCCCCGTGCCATCAGTCCTCTGTGCCATCACCCCCCGTGCCATCAGTCCTCTGTGCCATCAGCTCCCCCAGTGCCATCAGTTACTCCCCCAGTGCCGCCATCAGTCCCCAGCGCCAGTGAAATACTTACCTCTCCTGTAGGGGTGCTGCCAACACTCCACAGCTCTGCTAACCTCTTCTTCATGCTCTGCACTGTCCTTCTGATGTCACACAGATTCAGGTCATAGTGCGCACTTACGTGCAGCACGGTGCAGGCCGGCGGGGGACCACGGAGCGTGAGTAATAGCAATAGCTTCACTCATGCTCCATGGTCACATGACACAAACGAATCCTTGATGCCAAAACCTTTTTTGTGTTGAGTTATTCAATTTACTCAGCCCTAGTGCAGTGTTAGATTTTTGCCACACATAACGTTTTGCATTTAGGCCAAAAAGTTCAACTTTGGTCTCATTTGACCAGAACACCTTCTTCCACACGTTTGCTGTGTCCCCTACAAGGCTTGTGGCAAACTGGACTTCTTATGGCTTGTTTTCAAAAATGGCTTTCTTCTTGCGACACTTCCATAAAGGCCAGATTTGTGGAGTACACAACTAATAGTTGGCCTTGTGGACAGATTCTCCCACCTGAGCTGTGGTTCTCTGCAGCTCCTCCAGAGTGCCCATGGACCTCTTGGCTGCTTCTCTGATTAGTGCTTGCCTGGGCTGTCAGTGTAGGTGGACGGCCACCTAAACCTGGTAGGATTGTAGTTGTGCCATACTTCTTCCATTTTCAGATGATGGATTGAGCAGTGCTCAATGAGATGTTCAGAGCTTGGGATATTTTTTATAACCTAACCCTTGCTTTATACTTCTTCACAACTTTATCCCTGACCTGTCTGGTGTGTTCTTTGGTTTTCATGATGCTGTTTGATCACTAATGTTCTCTAACAAACCTCTGAAGCCTTTACAGAACAGCTGGAGTTATAGTGAGAATAAATTACACATCAGTAGACTCTATTTACTAATTAGGTGACTTTTGAAGACAGTTGGTCACACTGCATTTTATTTAAGGGTATCAGAGTACAGGGGGCTGAATATAAATGCTCACCACACTTTTCAGATTTTTAATTATAAAATTTCTTGAAAACCACGTATCAGTTTCTTTTCATGGCACACATACTTGCTACTTTGTGTTGGTCTATAATGAAAAATCCCAATAAAATACATTTAGGTTTGTGGGTGTAACGTGAAAAAATTTGGAAAACTTCAAGGGGTATGAATACTTTTTCAAGGCACTGTATATCCACATCTGGCAGAAAGGTCAGACATGATATGAAAAGAGCCTTAGACATACAGAAGTACAAATATAATATTGCCAAGATCTGTGTGATTTGAATCTCAAGCTTTCCTTGCTCATAATGAAGAAATATTGTTCAATACATTTCTATCCCCTAAATTCGATCAGTGTCCAAAAATAACAATTCCATAGTGCTGACACACTCTGCAATGAGTAAAGACCTATCATACAGGATTCTTCAAATGATTTACATAGTTAAATAGAACCTCAAATTAAGAGATGATGTCTCTCTGGTAAACCCCTCCACAACATAAAAAGCAACATATATTCAAAAAGTGTAAAGGGGTTGGCTAGTATCTAATACAGCACATACATGCAGCTAGTAATAAGCATTATTAGGGCGAGTTCCCATCACCGTTTAGCTTTCCGTTCTTATGATTTGTCAGAAGAGCAGAAAAAAAAGTGGATCCCTTATTTTGAACATCAGTTATGCTCGGCATGAATTTATGCTAAAAATAACCTATCCGTATTTTTTTGAGCATCAATCATGATCAGTTTGTGTCACTGCATGCAGAATTTTTTTCTCCCGTCAAAAATAACTAAAGGATCAGAAGAATGTAAAGCTAAACAGTGATGCCTAAGGATGCCTTCATATGCTGCAACTGAAAATCAGTTCCTTTCATTTGAATGGGGCTAGCAAAAAGCCCTATGCTTCCTGGTAAAACAACCTCATTCAGATCAATGGAAGTGATTTTCAGTCTGCAACAAAATCTGCCGCATGTGAAGGCATCCTCAGAGTAAGGCCTCCTGCACTCGACAGTATTTTTTAATGTCCCGCAAAACGTGGTTCCGTTGTACCGTGATCCGTGCCCGTTTTTTCTTTCGTGATTTTTGGAGGATCCACGGACATGAAAAATGAAAAAAAAATCGAAGTCAAGTTTGCCATTGAAATGATAGGGAAAAAACGGACACGGATCACGGACGCGGATGACAATCTTGTGTGCATCCGTGATTTTTCACGGACCCATTGACTTGAATGGATCCATGAACCGTTGGCCGTGAAAAAAATAGGACAGGTCATATTTTTTTCACGGCCAGGAAACACGGATCACGGATGCGGCTGCCAAACGGTGCATTTTCCGTTTTTAATTTTTTTCCATGGACCCATTGAAAGTCAATAGGACCGCAGAAAAACAGGTTAAACGGGACAACGGCCACGGGTGCACACAACGGTCGTGTGCAGGAGGCCTAAGGCTACATGCACACGACCGTGCTGTTTTTTGTGGTCTGCAAAAAAACTGAAGCCGCTCGTGTGCCTTCCGCAATTTGCGGAACGGAACGGGCAGCCGGCCCATTGTATTCATGCCTATTCTTGTTCGCAAAACGGACAAGAATAGGACATGCTATATTTTTTTTGCGGCGCCTCGGAATGGAGCAACGGATGCGGACCCGAAAAACTGGTGCTCGGATGAGGACCCGAAAAAAGGTTGTGTGCATGAGGCCTAATTGCATAATGTGGATTCCATGTGTTTTTTTTTTTTTTTTTTTATGCACAGATTCTTGTGCGGAAAAACCGCAATGTAATACAGTACCAGCAAAGTGTATGAGATGAAACAAATCTCATCATGTACACTTTGCTTTTTTCTTGGAAGTGTGGAAGTTGACCTACCATGAAGATTTACGCTGGGTTCAGACCTGAACGTACGCTCTGTATGCGCGATTGTACGGGCGTTTGCAATCGCGCATACAGATACAAGCGAACGCCCATTGTCGCGCGTTCCCGTTGAAGTCTATGTACGGGAATGCGCGACAAGACGCCCCAAAGAAGCTCCTGTACTTCTTGGGGCGTCGGGCGTTTTACAGTGCGATCGTACGTGCTGTAAAACGCTCAGGTGAGAACCATTCCCATAGGGAATCATTGGTTCTTGCCTGTTGAGCGTTTTACAGCGCGTAGGAACGCGCTGTAAAACGCTCAGGTGTGAACCCAGCCTTAGAAATCTGCAGCGTGCCAGTTGTTTGTGTGATTTTTGCACCTTCTGTAGAGGGGTTTTCCCCATAGACTTCAATGGTTGTTAACATAAACAGAGAGTCAGCAACAAAATCCACAACAGAAAATCCATAAAATCTGCACAAAAAACACACCAAATAGTGAGTTTTTATGAGCCTGTTTTAGGTGGGGATTTCTTGTAGATTTGCTGCATGCAAATCTGCAACTGGGCAGTTACCCTTACGCTGGGTTCACACCTGAGCGTCGGGCGTTTTACAGCGCGATCGTACGCGCTGTAAAACGCTCAGGTGAGAACCATTCCCATTGGGAATCATTGGTTCTTGCCTGTTGAGCGTTTTACAGCGCGTAGGAACGCGCTGTAAAACGCTCAGGTCTGAACCCAGCCTTAAACTATTGGCACCGATGGTTATTCCCAAACATAGTGGAAATATTATTTTTTTTTGTAAATTCTTTATTTAAGACTTTTTTCAATTTTTAACAACCCATAGCATGATGGGCAGCAGGATTAATAATGAGTACAACATACTAATAAAGCATGAATACAAGAAATGACAAATAACAAGACAAAAATTGCACATCCTTACTCGGAAATACCACATAATCATGTGGAACAGTAGAAAGCAAATGGAATCTAAAATCACTGAATAGACGCGGAAAGGGGGGGACAAGGAAGGAAAGAGGAAGGGCGAAGGGAAGGGAAAAGGGAAAGGAGACAGCATTCCCGAACCTGCACTCTCACTCAGATGCTAGGATTGTTTTTCCTTCCGCAGATTCAAAGAAGTCCAACCAACGACTCCAGGTCTTGGTGAACTTTTTTTCAGTATGTCTCAATGATGAAGTGAGGTCCTCCATTCTCATAACCTCCTGAACTCTATTAACCCACATTGATAGGGAGGGAGCAGATGATTGCCTCCACAGACTGGGGATGCAGGCTCTGGCCGCGTTTACCAAGTGTCTTACCACAGACTTGTTGTAGGATGACAAAGGAATCTCGCACTGATGGAGCAGGAAGAAAGCAGGTGACTTAGGGAGGGTATATGTAGTGAATTTAGAAGTAATTTCCCACACTGAGTTCCAAAATGTCGATAGAAGGGGACAAGACCAGAAGATATGTAGCAACGTACCCCTCTCAGAGCCGCAGCGCCAGCAGAGGGGAGAGGTAGATGGGAATATGGAGTTAAGTCTAGTAGGGACTCTATACCAGCGTGACATGAGCTTGAAACCCGATTCCTGAATATTACTGGCCATAGAAGTTTTGTGGATGCATGTGAAAAGTCTCAGCCGTTGGTCCGAAGAGAGCGTGATATCCAAGTCAGCTTCCCATTGTGAGACAAAATTGGGAGGAGGTTGGTCTGGGGGAGATATTAGTAAGCCATATGCGCGGGAGAGGGTACGTCTAGTTACTCCAGACTGCTCACAGATGAACTCAAAGTCCGTCTTATCACGAGCGTACGCAGACGCAGGAGGGAGTGTAGACATAAAGTGTGTAAGTTGTCTAGATTGCCAAGGATTAAGAGTAGGCGTTCCTGATATCTCTGAAATCTGTTGAGGGGTAAGCCATTGGTTTGAGGCAGTCAGATGATGGGCCCTAAATTTGTTACATCTTATTAGTTCCTTAAAGGGACCGCGCTCTAATCCTGGAAGGAATTGAGGGTTGCCCAGGATAGGGAACATAGGAGAAGGGGATGGAGAGATACCCGGGTGACTTTGAATACTGGCAAAGGCTTTCAAGGAGGGGCCTATAGTCGGGTGCAGGCGTGCTTCCAATGGGGTCTGGGTGGACAACCAAGGGATGGCTGACAATGGAGCAATCAGAAAGGATTGCTCAACTGAGACCCATTGTTTGTAGGCTTGGTGACGACACCAATCTACTACCCTAAGAAGGTGTGAAGCCCTATGATATGAGAGGAAGTCCGGGAGCCCAAGACCACCCTCAAGCTTGGGACGGAAGAGTATTGACCTTGCTATCCTGGATGGTTTACCTGCCCATATGAAATGTGTCAGCATTTTCAGAAGAGTATGGAAGAAGAGTCTGGGGATGTGTATCGGTAAGGCTTGGAAGAAAAATAGAATTTTTGGCAGGACATTCATTTTAAAAATGGATATCCTTCCAAACCATGAGAACGTTCCAATATTCCACCTGTCTAGGTCTGATTTTATATTCCGGAGAAGAGGCGGGTAGTTGACCTGATATAATTCCGAGAGTGTGGGGGTGAGCAAGATCCCTAGATATTTTAGAGACGACCGAGCCCATTTAAAGGGAAAGTTCTCCGAAATAGATTGGACCGTAGAAGCGGGAAGAGTTATGTTTAAAGCTTCCGATTTTTGATAATTAATTTTAAAGTTCGAAAGGTGAGCATATGTCTTTAGTTCCTGCAAGAGGTTCGGGAGCGTAACCCTGGGATTGGTGAGAAAGAACAGAAGATCATCAGCGTAAGCTGCAACCTTGTGCGATGTCTCACGAATCCGTAGCCCTGAAATATCGGGGTTCCCCCGTATATGACACAGAAGCGGCTCCAGACAAATCACGAAAATTAAAGGGGAAAGGGGACAGCCCTGTCTTGTTCCATTGCGAATAGACAGGGGCATGGAAAACTGGCCATTCACCTTAACCACTGCCGTGGGGTTGGAGTAAAGATTAGTAATACGAGCCAACATTTTATCCCCCATACCCACGCAACGTAGAGTTTCAAACATAAATTCCCAATTCACCCTATCGAACGCCTTTTCGGCATCGGTAGATAGGAATAAAGTTGGGGTCTTAGAAGTGACGGCTTGATAGATCATGTTAATTGCTCTTGTAGTGCTATCACGGGCTTCCCTAAGGGGCAAGAAACCTGTTTGGTCTAGATGAATTATTTTTTGGAAATGTGGTAGAAGGCGAGTGGCAAGAATTTTAGAAAATAACTTCAGATCTACATTGATCAGGGAAATGGGACGGTAATTTTGGCAATGGGAGGGATCTTTCCCTTCCTTGGGTACTACTGTGATGTGAGCTCTAAGAGTGTCATTTGGAAGAGTGCGGGCCCTATCCAACGAGCTAAAGGCAGCTATAAAATGATCAGGCAAAATGTCCTTAAACTGCTTATAGTAGGAAAGCGTGAGTCCGTCCGGACCAGGAGCCTTCCCAGTTTGGGAGTTTTTAATAGCCGCCTGTAACTCATTTAATGATATGGGTGACTCCAATTCAGAAACCGCTTCTGGGGGGAGAGATGGTAAGCCCGCCGATTCAAGATAAGCTTTCACTGAGGGCTTGAATTCAGGGCTAACGGATTGGTGAGAGTCGTCCAGATTGTACAGGGTGTGATAATACGATCTAAATGCTTCTGTTATTTCCTTCGGGACATAGTGGAAATATTAAAATGTAACTTTTATTTTATATCCCTAAAAAACAACTATAAAGTATATTGTACCACCTACGTAGGGCCCTAATAGTTATTAAATAAAAAGTAAAAAAAAAAACGCCAAAATATTAAAAGTTTAAATGGCCCCTTTCCCAATTTTACATATAAAATATATAAACAATAAATAAATATATTACATATCGCCATGTCTGAACTATTAAAATATTTAAAAAAATATCTCCTATGTCGGGAAAACAAAAAATATTGTTAGGTCAGCACTACTCACTGGAGTCCCAGTATTCCAATTCGTGGTGGTGCCTGCAGCGTTGGATCCGGGTCTGGGGGTTCCCATAATAAATAGCAACAGATGAAGAAGCCGCGGCACTCAAAAGGATAAATTCCAATTTCTTTTATTTCACCTCTTGTGGCAACGTTTCGACCTCTTGTGCTTGATAAAGACCGTTTGGTCAAAACGTTGCCACAAGAGGTGAAATAAAAGAAATTGGAATTTATCCTTTTGTGTGCCGCGGCTTCTTCATCTGTTGCTTCCTATGCCGGGAACTCCATAACAGAAAAATAAATAAACGCCCAATTTGCCATTTTTTTGGTCACCCCGATTTCCCCCCCCCCACAAAAATAAAATAGGATAGGCCTGTTGGATTATGGGGCAGACGCTCCATAAAATGCGGAATGCTTTTTTGGTGTTTCATTTTTTCTCGCGTGGTATCGAATATTGCAATCGTTTTTTATGTAATCGAAATAGAATCAAAATTTGGGTATTGTGACAGCCCTATTCCTTATCACAGTATATGTCAAATTGATCCACCCGTGTGGTGATTGGTATCTTAGGCTACTTTCACACTAGCGTTCAGAGCGGATCCGTCTGCATTATATTGTAAAAAAAATTCTAAGTGTGAAAGTAGCCTCAGACGGATCCGTCCAGACTTTTACATTGAAAGTCAATGGGGGATGGATCCGTTTGAAGATTGAGCCATAGTGTGTCAGCTTCAAACGGATCCGTCCCCATTGACTTACATTGTAAGTCTGGACGGATCCGCACGGGCAGGCGGACACCCGAACGCTGCAAGCAGCGTTCAGGTGTCCGCCTGCTGAGAGGAGCGGAGGCCAAACGCTGCCAGACTGATGCATTCTGAGCAGATCCGCATCCACTCAGAATGCATTAGTGCTGGATGGATGCGTTCGGGGCCGCTTGTGAGAGCCTTCAAACGGAACTCACAAGCGGACACCCGAACGCTAGTGTGAAAGTAGCCTAAACCACCTAGTCTCCCTCAGTGTGGGTTAGTTGTAAAGCACCGATGGATACTTTTATGAGGGGCTGTATATCTGGGATAAACTGACAACCTCCACCTTTTAATGGTGATCATCTACGACCAGTATGCCTCCAATTTATGTTTTAGGTACTGCTGATTACAGGTTTAATCTGGGGTTAACAAACCACCCCTATCAGTGGTGATCATCGAACTCCAGTACTGCTGTCCTTAGTTGCACCCTGCGATTTATACTGAGTAGTGTCCTTAGAAGGGTGGCCCAGTATGCCGGAACTTATCCCTAGGCTTTTCCTATGGCAGCACATGTTCTATTATGAGAGGGAACATGCTAAATGGTGTGCAGCCTGGCCACATCATAGGTCAGATGCTGCCATACTCTTCTCTGCTGCTCTATTCTCATTCCCTATCTGCCTCTACTGGTCTTCTCTGGTCCCTGTCTGTAAGCTTCCAGATGTGTGCAGCTGCAGCCAATGGCTGGCCTCAGTGGTGACGTGTCCCCAAGCTGCAGTAACAAAAAGTAAGAAAAGCTGGGCAACCTCATTAAGGCTCCCTTTAACTATCTCATCCTTTTCAATAAAACATTTTCCCATTGGGCTTTTTTCTTGTACGTAAAAAAAAAAAAAAGTTGACCAATTCCTGTAAAGGTAAGTATATATTTACTTCTATTGTGGTGTCCACCTGCTCAGAATATATCTATATATCACTCCAGCCATAGAAATATCTCATCACTTGTATCAGGGGAGCCGGAGGGCCCAATAGACTCGGCGCACTGATTATAAGACTCCCTGGTAAACAAGTCTCATTATCTATAATAACCAAAGACTTTTCCACCCTGACCTCCTGGGATCACAGCTAATAGTCACATTAACGGTCTATGACCTGAAACATTTTACTCTCCAACACTTCAATGAAAATATATCAAAATAGAAAGGATATAAATTAACAAATGTGTAACAAATATCAGACCTCCCAAGTTGATGGCCTATCCTAAAAATAGGCCATCAATATAAGATTTGCGTGCTGCAGCGGATATGCAGGGTGCTTGAAATCGGACCCCCACTCATCTGATATTGATGGCCTGCCCTACGTATATATAATTTCTGGATAATAGCTTTGAAGAAGTCCTGCTGTGTTAGTAACTACTTGGTGAAATCAGTCCTGGAGCATTTCTTGTAATGGCTCTGTGTTGTGCCAGTCCTCTTAGTGGAGTGCAGATACTGTACTCACTAAAACATGCCCGGAGCAATGACAGGTCCTCTTTTTATGTGAGAGCATTTAATAGGCTAGGTGGACATCATTTTAGTTGTAATGGATCACAGAGGCCAGATATTGCTTTGTAGCGAATAGAATTGGTGAATTAGAATATTACAGTTTGTCGCTTCTTGTATTTTAAGAACATATCCGGCATAATACAACCATTAGAAAACCGTATTTTGCGTTCCGTATATGGCCCGTTTTCCGCGTTCCGCATACGGTCCATATACGGAACCGTTCATTTCAATGGGTCCAGAAAAGATGCGGACAGCACTCTGTGTGCTGTCCGCATCCGTTGCTCCGTTCTGTGGCCCCGCAAAAATTATGAGTCCTGTCCTATTCTTGTCCATTTTGAGGACAAGAATAAGCATTTATATAATAGGCCTACTGTTCTGTTCCGCGGAATTGCAGAAGGCAGACGGGCGCCATCCGTGTTTTGTGGATCCGCAATTTGCGGACCGCAAAACAGCATGGTCGTGTGAATGAGCCCTTATTCAATAGCACAGAATTTTTGTTTGGGAATAAGAACGGCGGTCAGTAACAAACGGTATAGCTCCAGAATATTAATCCGGCAGCTACCAGTTCCAGAGATGGTACAACACTTGCGAAAGCCGTTCACAACCCTGAGGCGTTTCCAACCGAACAAAGGAGAGACCGATTCCCCCCTTTGATCGGCTCACAGGAAGTCCCTGTGATGCAATCTATGAGTATTGAAAATTTGGTTAGGCCTGTGTTACACTAGCGCTTTGAGATCCGACAGGGAACAACCTGCCGGATCTCTCTGCATTGCTGCAAGCTACCTCATCCTCTGTCCTGTCCCATTCAGTATAATAAGGACCCGTGCAGATCTGGCCAATATGCAGAGAATTGGCTGGACGAAAACCGGTGCCAATCGGCGGGCCGGTGGTTGTCAGGAAGCATTCGAGACAGAAGGATCCAGACATCTCTGGCAGGTGGTAAACACAAATTGTATGCATATAGGGGGGTGGTGATAATCATATCAATAACAACCAGGACTATACACTTATTACATTATTTCAAGGGTTTTGCCAAGTCCTAAAGTTATCCACTGAATGGGGTTACCATCTTGTCGAGGGAGTTGAAGCGCTGTGACCCCAACCAGTCACGAAAACGAGGATCTCAATACTCTGAATAAATGTAGCAGCAGGGCAAGCATCACCCCCATTCATACTCTGTGGCAGGGATGGCCAACATGCAGCCCTCCAGCTGTTCTAAAACTACAACTCCCACCATGCCTTGCTTTAGGCTGATAGCTGTAGGCTGCCTGGGCATGCTAGGAAGTGTAGTTGTGTAACAGGTGGAGGGCCGCAGGTTGGGCATCCCTGCTCTATGGGATTGCTGAAGATGGCAGAGTACAGCATTTGGTTATCTCTAGCACTCCCATAGAGATGAATGGAGCAGCATTGGTCATGTGTGACCTCCATCTTCATTTGGTTCTTGTGATCGGTGGGGATCTTGGCAGTCATACCCCCACTGATCAGATGGTTATCCCCTATCCTTGGTTAAATTAGAATTTGTCACAACCACTTTAAAGGGGATAGGTCAACATTATCAGGGGGTCTGACTCCCGGCACCCCTGACGATCAGCTAAAGGTGTTGTGGCGCTAGTACGAGCATTGCATCCTCTTCAATATTTACCTGCACGCCATCTTCCTTGTAGTGGCAGCAAGCATGGTTTATTCCCCCCCCCCCCCCCCCACACACACACACTCAATTTAAAGTATTCCCTACATTTAGAAAGATTTTTTTCATATCCCTTTTTAAAAGGGTTTTCCAATTTGCATCAACATCCTTTAAAATAATTCTAACGATAGCTGTAATTTTGTAATGTATTTTTTCTAGCTTTATTACACCTATTTTTCTGTTCTGGACTGTGGTCACATGACCGTATCCATACAGCTCTTTCTGAGGGCTCTTTCACACGAGCGGGTGTGAAAGACAGCCAAGCCCCGTTCTGGACAGCAGAGACACTGAGCATTAACATGATTGATAATGAGTAATTATCAATGGATACCCGCTCTACCTTATTCAGGAGGGAAGTAAAGGTAGACCGCGCTGACTACACAGTGTCAAGTGGTGAGTCCCGCAATCAATGCTGTATCGAATAAAATGATACCACCAGGTAAGTACACACCAATGTTCACCGAATCCGCGTACACTCCTAATCAGTGATAATTAACCTAGTAGGAAAAAAGTATGCGGTTGATGCTGCAGGAAATAGCAACTTGCCTGTGCTGGACTGGTGTACGGGACCCCCGCTGTAGTTCTCAGTAGTACTGCTAGAGTGTTCGAGTCTTCAGGTTTCCTCTACAAGTGTGCGCAGTCCCGGCCGGTGACTCGTGCGCGCGAGTGAAACCAAGCTGGTAATCCTTGAGAGCGATAGTTCCGTGTGACGTCACACTTAAGATGGGTGCCTTCTCGAACCAAAAAACCTCTGACGCGTTTCTGAATTGACGAATTACTTCCTCAGGTATGGTTGTTGGTTCTTCTCGCTGGAAATAAGTAAGCATTCGTTCCCATGATTACCAGTTCTCCAATCATTCTCAGAGTTGCAGACTACCGACGTATCAAATGTCTTCTGTTTTTATTAGACCAAATTTAGGATTCTATTTACTGATGTTTTAGCAAAAGACAAGGAGGTATAGTGAGGGTATTTAGAAATTTGTTAGGCCTCTTTCACACTTGCGTTGTCCGTATCCGGCGTGTACTCCACTTGCCGGAATTACACGCCGGATCCGGAAAAACGCAAGTGTACTGAAAGCATTTGAAGACGGATCCGTCTTCAAAATGCGTTCAGTGTTACTATGGCACCCAGGACGCTATTAAAGTCCTGGTTGCCATAGTAGGAGCGGGGGAGCGGTATACTTACCATCCGTGCGGCTCCCGGGGCGCTCCAGAGTGACGTCAGAGCGCATGGATGACGTGCCATGCGATCACGTCATCCATGCGCCTGGGGCGCCCTGACGTCACTCTGGAGCGCCCCGACGTCACTCTGGAGCGCCCCGGGAGCCGCACGGATGGTAAGTATGCTGCTCCCCGCTACACTTTACCATGGCTGCCAGGACTTTAGCGTCCCGGCAGCCATGGTAACCATTCAGAAAAAGCTAAACGTCGGATCCGGCAATGCGCCGAAACGACATTTAGCTTAAGGCCGGATCCGGATCAATGCCTTTCAATGGGCATTCATTCCGGATCCGGCCTTGCGGCAAGTCTTCAGTTTTTTTGGCCGGAGCAAAAAGCGCAGCATGCTGCGGTATTTTCTCCGGCCAAAAAACGTTCCGTTCCGGAACTGAAGACATCCTGATGCATCCTGAACGGATTTCACTCCATTCAGAATGCATTAGGATAATCCTGATCAGGATTCTTCCGGCATAGAGCCCCGACGACGGAACTCTATGCCGGAAGACAATAACGCAGGTGTGAAAGAGCCCTTAGCTGAGTTCATTTATGAATTATTCTATTATCTTAATGGACTTTTTTTTGGGAAAGTAAATACTAGGAGAAAGCAAATAATTCAATTTCTTGATTAAGTCCCCCTGGTACAAGAGTGTCCAGGTTAAAGATCAATTTTGTTTCATTCCTTGACATTAATTTAATGTAGTCTCCAGCTCTTTGGTCAGGTCTGATGTGTTCTAATGCTCCGACTATTGACCCCCCAAAGTTCCCTCTGTGTTTCTCTGCAAAATGGCGAGAGTGGATGGCCGTCCAATTTTTTTGTTAATATTACCCATATGTTCCCTTATTCTGGTCTGTAAGGTTCCCTTTGTTCTGCCTACAAATAATTTAGCACAAGGACATTTTATAAAATAAATCACACCGCTAGTATGGCAAGTGAGATGACCTTCTATTTATGTATTTTGTGCCCCCTCTATTGTTTTTATTGGTTCAGTCTGTTTTGTCATGTGGCTTACAAATTTTGCAGGGAAAGAAACCAGACTTGGTGTTATATGTTGTTTGTTTATTATTCTCGGTGTTATCTATTGTTTGTTAATTATTCTTTTTTTGTTGTTGTTTTTACAGAAGGGGCTATGATGTTCCCCAAGTTCTGTGCCTTCTTGAATATAAAGCTAGGATATTGTGATATTTTTTCCCCTGATTATTTTATCTTGTTTCAGAGTATCCCAGTGGCGTTTGACAATTTTTTTAAAAAAAAGGTCTCTCTCGTTATATTACGTTATGATGGGAATCTTAAAGGCGAATTCATTTTCCTTCTCTAATGGGTCTTTTTTAATATCCTTTTTTTGTATAAGTGTTTTCCTGTCAATTAGTGCAATTTCTGATTTTATTTTCTCCAGTTCACTTGTCCTATATCCTTTTTCCTCAAATTTGTTCTGTAACATATTAGCCTCCTTGTCAAATTGATCTAATGATGTACAATTGCGTCTTAATCTGATAAATTGGCTACGCGGAATATTAGTTAACCAGACTGGTAGATGGCAACTCTCCAATGAGATATAGCTATTACTGTCCGTTGGTTTTGAATAAGTCTGAGTTCAGATTTGATTATTCTGAATGCTGATTTATTTATACGAGCTACGCTACGAGCGCCCGCTCGGCCTCCTGACTGCCAAGAAGTTAGTAGTAAGTAGTACAGCGCTAGATTTAAGATGATTAGAATACTTTAACAATACCCACAAGTTAGATATGATTACCGTATACTACAGTGATCTGGGCCCGGTGTAGTAGAATACAGTGACTGCATCGGGCCCCGCTGCCATTATAGAAACAGATGCCAGCCCCCATTCACTACACAGGGACACTGTTATGGGGGATCTGTGGATGAGACATAAGATAAGATGCTATATATGTGTCATCCACAGATGCCCCCACAATGATCCCCCATAACAGTGCCATGCACAGATGCCCCCATAACAGTGCCATGCACAGATGCCCCCATAACAGTGCCATGCACAGATGCCCCCATATCAGTGCCATGCACAGATGCCCCCATATCAGTGCCATGCACAGATGCCCCCATAACAGTGCCATGCACAGATGCCCCCATAACAGTGCCATGCACAGATGCCCCCATAACAGTGCCATGCACAGATGCCCCCATAACAGTGCCATGCACAGATGCCCCCATAACAGTGCCATGCACAGACCATTATTAGTTCAAAACCCACCAAAAGCACACCTTTTGGTTCAAAATATTTTTTTCCTTTTTTCCTCAAAAACCTAGGTGCGTCTTCTGAGCAGGTGCAAAAATACGGTAATTCATTATTACTTTTTGTGAATTGGGACATTTAAACGTGCTTTTTTTTTATTCCAATTTAAATTTAGTAGGAGTTGAAGTCGGTTCATTTTTTTTCCGACTCCAGGTACCCAAAATTGCCCCCGACTCTTCGACTCAGACTCCACAGCCCTGATTATTTGCTTTCTCCTAGTATTTACTTTCCCAAAAAAAAGTCCATTAAGATAATAGAATAATTCATAAATGAACTCAGCTAACAAATTTCTAAATACCCTCACTATTCCTCCTTGTCTTTTGCTAAAACATCAGTAAATAGAATCCTAAATTTGGTCTAATAAAAACAGAAGACATTTGATACGTCGGTAGTCTGCAACTCTGAGAAGGATTGGAGAACTGGTAATCATGGGAACGAATGCCTACTTATTTCCAGCGAGAAGAACCAACAACCATACCTGAGGAAGTAATTCGTCAATTCCAAAACGCGTCTGAGGTTTTTTGGTTCGAGAAGGCACCCATCTTAAGTGTGAGTCACCGGCCGGGACTGCTCACGCTTGTAGAGGAAACCTGAAGACTCGAACACTCTAGCAGTACTACTGAGAACTACAGCGGGGATCCCGTACACCAGTCCAGCACAGGCAAGTTGCTATTTCCTGCAGCATCAACCGCATACTTTTTTCCTACTAGGTTAATTATCACGGATTAGGAGTGTACGCGGATTCGGTGAACATTGGTGTGTACTTACCTGCTGGTATGATTTTATTCAATGCAGCATTGATCGCGGGACTCGCCACTTGACACTGTGTAGTCAGCGCGGTCTACCTTTACTTTGGTTTTATTAATATGATTGATAATGCTCTCTGACCTTTTTACTACAAAATCACAGTGAGATAAAGTTGTCACCGTGATTTTTATTTTTTTTATAGTAATGTTAATGCTCCGTGTCTCTGCTGTCCGGAGCGCGGCTTGGCTCTCTTTCATGCAGTGGATTCCACACAAGGCATCCACTCGTGTGAAAGAGCCTTTATTTCCTGTGATGTTATATCCATCGGCTTGTCAAAGCAGGAACAGCTGCAGTGATAGGGGAGTGTCTGTGTAACTGGCTGGGTGGGAGGGAGCTCCTCCAGCATTCAGTGGTGGCGACTGCCACATGTCCTCTCCTACCTCTCATTAAGGCCTTATGCACACGACCATATGTATTGTGAGGTCTGCAAAAAATACGGATCACATCCGTGTGCATTCCGGAACAGCTGGCCCCTAATAGAATAGAATGGAATGGAAATACGGACATACGGAAACAGAATGCACACGGAGTACCTTCCGTTTTTTTTGCGGACCCATTCAAATGAATGGTTCCGTAGACGGTCTGCAAAAAAAAACTGGAACAGACACTAAATGAAAATACGTTCGTGTACATGAGGCCTAACAGATACGACTTGAGAAAGGTTATTATACCGTAGCGGTGTCTGATTTTATCTGGATCTTAATTCCTAAGCTGGAAGGACTATACTTTATGTTGCTGTATTCATTCTGTAATTTCTTTGGGATTGAATAAAAAATATTGCACTATTACCTACATGCGTGTGCCCTGGAATATCTATGTGGATTAGTTTGGGCTGAAGGACCCTTCTGGGCGGCACCTCCAGAATATATAGGAGTGCGGTTCCACTAATCTCTACAAGGGAGTTATAAACTAGCTGGGTTGCTAGGGGCGGTGCTGGAGGTGTGGCACTGAAAGGAGAAGTGCATCATGGGTTTGGTTGGATACAGCAACAGGAAGTGCTACATACTGGGTGGAGACAAACCCGAGGGAATTGTTTACATGATGAAAATGCCCCTTGTCTATTAAAAACAGTAACTCCAGAAAACCCATTTAAAGGGACTCTGTCATCAGATTTGTGCCCTATAAGCTAAACATATGGCCATGTCGGTGCTAATAACATGAATCCTAAACTGCCCTTATTAAACCTGCTTGTGGCTCTATTAGCCCAAAAAACAGGTTTTTATAAGCTGTCACTCACCTACCTAAGGTGCCCAAGGGGTTTTACGTTAATCCAGGATGCCCGCCTGCACCCCTCGCTGTCTGGTGCCCAGCGCCGCCTTCCTCACCTCAGCGCCGCCTCCTCAATCCACCCGTCCCTCTGCCAGATCCTGCGCTTACGCACTAGGCTCAGCCTGATGCGCCACGGACTCCTGGCAGCGGCTTTATTGAGCGAAGTGCGCATACGCCGGCTGCCAAGAGTCCGTGGCGCATCAGGCTGAGCCTAGTGCGCAGTCGCAGGATCTGGCAGAGGGACGGGTGGATTGAGGAGGCGGCGCTTGGCACCAGATGGCGAGGGGTGCAGGCGGGCATCCTGGATTAACGCAAAACCCCTTGGGCACCTTAGGTAGGTGAGTGACAGCTTATAAAAACCAGTTTTTTGGGCTAATAGAGCCACAAGCAGGTTTAATAAGGGCAGTTTAGGATTCATGTTATTAGCACCGACATGGCCATATGTTTAGCTTATAGGGCACAAATCTGATGACAGAGTCCCTTTAAGAACAAAAATGACTTGGTCTTCAACAGGACTAAAAAGCGTAAGCAAACATGGCAACACCAAATCTGCTATATAAATGTCCAAGTGAAATCAATAGTAGTTGCAACTCAGAGTCCAAAAGCAACTCTGGACAGTATCCGGTAATTATATAGGATGCAGTCCTTCACTACGTTTCTGCTGTGTCATTTATCTGAAGTTTATAGTTGTGTGGTGGCTAAAATGCTTCTTTTATCTTTGTTGGCTAGAAAATTGAATTGAACCAAAATTAGGACTGATGAAGCCAAAATGAAGATTAAGCTGAAATATCGAAGTAATGACCGAAAACTTTAATAAAGGTAAATTGACTCGCATCCGAGGAAGTGAAATCAATACAAAACTTTCAATTAGTAATTATGTCAGAAGCTACAGTATTATCAGAGTTTAGGATGATGAAATCTTAGGATAGTAGTGTTTCAGAATTTTCTTTTAACACCACTTGTTTATTTGATTCCATAGATTTTGTGTCTTGAAAGATCTTTTCAACTCTGGTGACTGTCACCAGAAAGTTCTACAACGTGAAGCCAGCTCTGGCTACAAAGATGCAAGGGTGTAAACTTCAGTAGGACTCGTTTACCTTTTATAGATATTTTTTTTTTATTGTGTTTCTACTTTTCAGGATATTATGGAGATTGGTGGACTACCACTTGAACTCTGGCGTTTGATTTTAGCTTACTTGCCCCTGCGTGACCTTGGACGATGTGGCTTGGTCTGCAGGTCATGGTATGACCTTATAATCAGTCTGGACAACACCAGGTGGCGACAACTATGCTTGGGGTGTGCAGAATGTAGGCATCCTAATTGGCCTATCAAGCCTGAAGTAGAACCAAGATCATGGAGAGAAGCTTTCAAACAGCATTATGTAGCCTCCAGAACCTGGACAAAGAACGCTCAGGACCTGGAGTCCTCCAACTGCTTATACCTGTTTAGGAGAAAGAAGGATAGAAGGGTACTCTGTGTTGGTTATGGCTGTGAGTTTGAGAACCTCAGGACTGCTTTAGCTTCAGCTAATGTTTATGACCGAATTCTGCTCCAACCAGGTGTATATGAAGAGCAAAATGAGATTATTCTAAAAGTCCCCGTAGAGATCATGGGTCAAGGAAAACTTGGAGATGTGGCTTTACTTGTCTGCATTGACCAGCAGTGCCCTACCTCACGACTATGCAACTTGGTTTTTATGCCTGCTTGGTTCACACCAGTTATGTATAAGGTGAGAATAATTTTCGTTTTAAGTATTTTGTTACCCATATTCAGACTAGTGTCACAGGGGCTTTGTGGTTGTCCATTATTGTACAGTGTGTGTGTGTGTTTAGCTATGTGTTTATTATTACTGACTGTTAAAGGTATTCTGTCACCTCGTTTTCGGTTATAGAGCTGCGGACATGCATGGCTAGATCGCCGCTAGCATGTCCGCAATATATCTATCCTATAGGGCTGTGTCCTTTTATTTTGTTTAAAAAATGATTTTAGAGATATGTAAATGAGCCTTGTAAGGTGCCCAAGGGGCTGTACGAACCTTCCTGGTGCCCAGCCACGCCCCCCTGTGAAGGAGCCCAGCACCGCCTATGTCCTCCGAATCTCCTCCTTTTGTCACAGTTAGATTGCGCAGTTCCTTCCCTGAGGCTGATGCCAGCACAGGAAAGGAACACTATACTGGAACTGCGCATGCAGATTCGGAGGACGCAGGCAGTGCTGGGCTTCTTCACAGGGGGGCGTGGCTGGGCACCAAGAAGGTTAGTACAGCCCCTTGGGCACCTTACAAGGCTCATTTACTTATCTCTAAAATCATTTTTTAAACAAAATAAAAGCACATAGCCCTATAGGAGCGATATATTGCGGACATGCTAGCGGCGATCTAGCCGTGCTTGTCTGCAGCGCTATACCCGAAAACGAGGTGACAGAATCCATTTAAAAAATGGAGGGAACCCTGCTGTGATCATTAGGATCATCTGGCTTTCACTGTGTTGAAGACCCATAACTGGGGCTCCACGGTTATTTTGCATATTACTGCATCCCAGGGAGCTTTGCACTTTGGATTGCTGTGTTGGGACTCTTAAATGAGGCTCCACAGTGTTTTTTGTAGTTGGTCTCTTTAACCACCTCCGGACCGCCTAACGCAGATGTGCGGTCCGGAGGTGGCAGCGCTGCGCACAGTCACGCATATACGCGTCATCTCGCGAGACGCGAGATTTCCTGTGAACGCGCGCACACAGGCGCGCGCGTTTACAGGATCGGAAGGTAAGCGAGTGGATCTCCAGCCTGCCAGCGGCGATCGCTCGCTGGCAGGCTGGAGATGTGATTTTTTTAACCCCTAACAGGTATATTAGACGCTGTTTTGATAACAGCGTCTAATATACCTGCTACCTGGTCCTCTGGTGGTCCCTTTTGTTTGGATCGACCACCAGAGGACACAGGCAGCTCTGTAAAGTACCACAAAACACTACACTACACCCCCCCGTCACTTATTAACCCTTTATGAACCACTGATCACCCCATATAGACTCCCTGATCACCCCCCTGTCATTGATCACCCCCCTGTAAGGCTCCATTCAGAGGTCCGTATGATTTTTACGGATCCACGGATACATGGATCGGATCCACAAAACACATGCGGACCTCTGAATGGAGCCTTACAGGGGGGTGATCAATGACAAGGGTGTGATCACGCATATAGACTTCCTGATCACTTCCCTGTCATTGATCACCCCCCTGTAAGGCTCCATTCAGACGTCCGTATGATTTTTACGGATCCGCTGATACATGGATCGGATCCGCAAAACACATGCGGACGTCTGAATGGAGCCTTACAGGGGGGTGATCAATGACAAGGGGGTGATCACGCATATAGACTTCCTGATCACTTCCCTGTCATTGATCACCCCCCTGTCATTGATCACCCCCCTGTAAGGCTCCATTCAGACGTCCGTATGATTTTTACGGATCCACTGATACATGGATCGGATCCGCAAAACACATGCGGACCTCTGAATGGAGCCTTACAGGGGGGTGATCAATGACAGGGGGGTGATCACCCATATAGACTCCCTGATCACCCCCTGTCATTGATCACCCCCCTGTAAGGCTCCATTCAGACGTCCGTATGCGTTTTGCGGATCCGATCCATGTATCCGTGGATCCATAAAAAATCATACGGACGTCTGAATGGAGCCTGACAGGGGGGTGATCAATGACAGGGGGGTGATCACCCCATATAGACTCCCTGATCACCCCCCTGTCATTGATCACCCCCTGTAAGGCTCCATTCAGACATTTTTTTTGGGCCCAAGTTAGTGGAAATTTTTTGTTTGTTTTTGTTTTTTCTTACTAAGTCTCATATTCCACTAACTTGTGTCAAAAAATAAAATCTCACATGAACTCACCATACCCCTCACGGAATCCAAATGCGTAACATTTTTTAGACATTTATATTCCAGACTTCTTCTCACGCTTTAGGGCCCTAAAAAGCCAGGGCAGTATAAATACCCCACATGTGACCCCATTTCGGAAAGAAGACACCCCAAGGTATTCCGTGAGGGGCATATTGAGTCCATGAAAGATTGAAATTTTTGTCCCAAGTTAGCGGAAAGGGAGACTGTGAGAAAATAAAAAAAAAAACAATTTCCGCTAACTTGTGCCAAAAACAAAAAAATTCTAGGAACTCGCCATGCCCCTCACGGAATACCTTGGGGTGTCTTCTTTCCAAAATGGGGTCACATGTGTGGTTTTTATACTGCCCTGGCATGTTAGGGGCCCGAAAGCATGAGAAGAAGTCTGGGATCCAAATGTCAAAAAATGCACTCCTAAAAGGAATTTGGGCACCTTTGTGCATCTAGGCTGCAAAAAAGTGTCACACATCTGGTATTGCCGTACTCAGGAGAAGTTGGGGAATGTGTTTTGGGGTGTCATTTTACATATACCCATGCTGGGTGAGAGAAATATCTTGGTCAAATGCCAACTTTGTATAAAAAATGGGAAAAGTTGTCTTTTGCCAAGATATTTCTCTCACCCAGCATGGGTATATGTAAAATGACACCCCAAAACACATTCCCCAACTTCTCCTGAGTACGGCAATACCAGATGTGTGACACTTTTTTGCAGCCTAGGTGGGCAAAGGGGCACATATTCCAAAGTGCACCTTTCGGATTTCGCAGGCCATTTTTTACACATTTTGATTTCAAACTACTTGCCACACATATGGGCCCCTAAATTGCCAGGGCAGTATAACTACCCCACAAGTGACCCCATTTTGGAAAGAAGACACCCCAAGGTATTCCGTGAGGGGCATGGCGAGTTCCTAGAATTTTTTATTTTTTTGTCGCAAGTTAGTGGAATATGAGACTTTGTAAGGAAAAAAGAAAAAAACAAAAAAAACATCATTTTCCGCTAACTTGTGACAAAAAATAAAAAGTTCTATGAACTCACTATGCCTATCAGCGAATACCTTAGGGTGTCTACTTTCCGAAATGGGGTCATTTGTGGGGTTTTTCTACTGTTTGGGCATTGTAGAACCTCAGGAAACATGACAGGTGCTCAGAAAGTCAGAGCTACTTCAAAAAGCGGAAATTCACATTTTTGTACCATAGTTTGTAAACGCTATAACTTTTACCCAAACAATTTTTTTTTTTTTGCCCAAACATTTTTTTTTTAATCAAAAACATGTAGAACAATAAATTTAGCAAAAAATTTATATATGGATGTCGTTTTTTTTTGCAAAATTTTACAGCTGAAAGTGAAAAATGTCATTTTTTTGCAAAAAAATCGTTAAATTTCGATTAATAACCAAAAAAGTAAAAATGTCAGCAGCAATGAAATACCACCAAATGAAAGCTCTATTAGTGAGAAGAAAAGGAGGTTAAATTAATTTGGGTGGTAAGTTGCATGACCGAGCGATAAACGGTGAAAGTAGTGTAGTGCCGAAGTGTAAAAAGTGCTCTGGTCATTAAGGGGGTTTCAGCTAGCGGGGCTGAAGTGGTTAAGATCAGCTATTGTTTTGTTTGAGTAGTCTCCAAGGCATTGCTCTCTGCCAGAAACCGACTCCACAGTGATGAGGGACAACACCCCGAAACAGCTGTCTGTGGATGGATAACTGGCTTAGGTCTTCCCCTGTCATATCCTTAAGGCTTGTAAAAGAGCTGGATCTTGTCATATGGGCCACTTAATGTTCTTGGTTTTCCTTCCTTTGCGGGATATCTATGTTTGAAGACCCATAACTGGGGCTCCACGGTTATTTTGTATGATAATTTGGAAGGTAGAGCCCTGACGTAGCGAGTTGGCAAGTGGGGGTGGCCTCAGAACCTACTAAGGCTGGGACTAAAAGTAAATTGGGAAAAAATAAAATTAAGTTTTTAATAATGTAAAAAATTTGATACAAATTTCTCAATTTTTAACCAAAAGGTGTGCTTTTGGTGGGTTTGAACTAATGGCGGTCTGTGCATGACACTATTATGGGGGATTTGTGGATGATGCACTGTAATGGGGTGGGGGGATTTGTGGATGGCACTGTTATGGGGGGGAGCTGTGGATGGCATTATGATGATGGGGGGGGAGCTGTGGATGGCATTATGATGGTGGGGGGAGCTGTGGATGGCATTATGATTGGTGGGGGGAGCTGTGGATGGCATTATGATTGTGGGGGGGAGCTGTGGATGGCATTATGATTGTGGGGGGGAGCTGTGGATGGCATTATGATTGTGGGGGGGAGCTGTGGATGGCATTATGATGGTGGGGGGGGACTGTGGATGGCATTATGATGGGGGGGATCTGTGGATGGCACTGTTATGGGGTAGTGGATCTGTGGATGACACTGCTATGTGTCATCCACAGATCCCCCCCCCCCCCATAACAGTCCCATCCACAGATCCCCCCCCCCCCCCCCCATCATAATGCCATCCACCCTCCTTACTAATACATTGCAGTCTGCAAAGCTGCAGCATCGCAGGCTGCGATGTAAATTGCCAGCATTCGCCCCATAAGACGCAGGAGGGGGGGGGGGGGGGGGAGGAGTGTGTCTTATAATACAGTAAACAATAAAAAAAATAAAGGTCATTGGTATAACCGCATCCCAAAATGCCCTACCTGTTAAAATCTGAAAGAATTTATACTGCACGGCGTAACGGGGGAAAAAAATTAATAAATCTAAATTCCACCCCATTCTGATTTATTTTTTTGAGCTTCCCACTACTATCGCATTACGCAAAAAACTGGCTATGTATACGAGAAAAAAATAAAATAAAGCAATGTCAGCCTCAGGGCATATTACGAATTTAATAGGTAGGGTTCCCTCACATGGATATATGATGACTAGTTGGCTACTTTCCCTGAGAGTAACAGCTGTTTAAAAGGGGTTCTTCTTAATAGTGCATGAGACTTCTGTAGGAAAGGGATGCTTTCCTCCATTTTTGATTGAAAAAAAGAAATTAAAAGGAAGATTGAAGTATGTTTGTTCGTTGTAGAGTACATAATTGTAACAGATGACTACATATAGTAATTGATTACTTTATATTCAGAAATTAAAAATATAATCAAATGAAGTGCATTATAGAATGAAGACTCCTTTTTTTGCTTTCTTTTACTAGACCTCTGTTGGTTATGTCCAATTTGACAACTGCAACTTTGAGAATGGGCAGCTACAGATCCACGCGCCTGGAATGTGCCAGATAAAATTTTGCACCTTTAACCAGTCTAGCATACATTTCCATAACGTGGCTCTCAGTGTGCTTGAGAGCTGTGAATTCGTTAACAGTGAAAATGCCTCTGTGACCGTGGAAGGATCGCCCACTTCTGACAAAAACTGGGCTTGTAAGCATCTGTCAGCCTCTGCCAAGTCAAGGGCCATGCTGTACGCTTCCTCTGAGTCTCCTCTGCCTGGGAATAACGATTACTCAGCTACCGGCTCTCCTGGGGCAAACATGAGGACATTTGAGATCTTAGTGAATGGAGATCAAAGCCACTCACATGCCCAGTTAAAATCCCAAATATTGGAGGAAAACACTAACGACAAGGAGAATGAAGTGAATGGAAACTTGTACGTGGGTAAGGACAGGGAGGCCATGACTCTGGATACAGATTACAGTGACAGTGAAGTTAGCACAGTCAGTGAGAATGAAGATGATGACCAGTCCGTGTACAAACTATCATATCACTCTCATGGACTGAGTCACATGCTAGCCAGATCTTTACACTGCAGGCCGCAGACTAATGGCCTCCTCGCTTTACAGAGTGACATGGCTTTGAAAAGTTTGCAACAAGAGTTACAAAAGGACAAGGAATTGCAATCTATTGCCAACTCCATTCAAGGATGTCTTGTATGGAAGTGCCTTTTCAGAGATGGCAAGGGTGGTGTCTTTATTTGCTCACAAGGACAAGCAAGACTAGAAGGTTGTATATTCAGGGACCTGACCTATGCAGTAAGGTGCATTCAGAATAGCAAGGTAAGTCACCTGAAATTACCATTAGTTGTTCAGCATTAAAGAACTACCATACAGAATATCTGAAAGGAACTTTTATTAATAGCAAAGTTTGCTGCTGATTTTTCATTGCCAGTTAGAGACAAAGGGGGAGATTTATCAAAGTTGGTGTAAAGGAAAACTGGCTTAGTTGCCCATTGTAACCAATCGGATTCCACCTTTCATTTTTCAGAGCTCCTTTGGAAACTGGAAGGTGGAATCTGGCTGGTACAGGACACTGGAATTTACTGAACTTTTTATGTAGATAGAATCAATCTATAACCTGTCAAATCATATCCTAAAAAGAATGCATGGTTTACATAAAAATGCAAGTTGGGGAATGGATTTGTTGAGCCAAGCATCATTATAATTAGTTAGGGGGCTATTTTATATTGGTTTGAAGCAGCTTTATAATAATAATAATGATGATGATAATATCTTAGATTAAGATAAATGGGGTAACAGCCAGGGGCTGGTATACTGGTATACAGCAAAAAAATAAGCATTACTTTTTTTGTTGAATTGTCCACCACGCCAGCTAAGCCGTTCCGCTCCTCCCTGCCAGTCTTTGATCACAGGGTCATAGCTCTGGTGTTAGGTCTGCAGCAGATGATTACTGCAATCAATCGCTGGTCTCAACAGTGTTTAACTTTGAGGCCACTGATTGGCTGCAGTGGTCATGTGTTGTTGACGTAACGCCAGCACTGCACCCATGTAAGCAAAGACTGTTGAGGAGGACCAAAGTGGCAGAACCTGAACGGCAGGCAGTTCAACGGTAATGCTCATTTTCTTATTTTACACCAGCCTCTGCCCCACATTTTCCTGTTTTGTTGCACTAGTTGTTCCTCTTCCAGGGAATTTTAATTGACCAAAATAAAGGTTAAATTTTAGGTAGTCGTACCTCGGTGATATTGATTGAATAACTTTACGACCACCCGCTTTATCTAGAATTAGAGCTTTACCACATTTTCCTAACACTTTAAAGGCTATATACTCCTTCGGGGGCAATTTTTTTTTTAATGATTGCATTTTAGGCTACGTCATGGACGGATTCGTTCAGATAATACAACCGTCTGCATCCGTTTAGTACGGATCCGTTTGTATTATCTTTAACATAGCCAAGATGGATCCGTCTTGAACACCATTAAAAGTCAATGAAGGACGGATCAGCTTTCTATTGTGTTATAGAAAACAGAACTGTCCCCATTGACTTACGTTGTGTCAGAACGGATCCGTTTGGTTAAGTTTCCAGAGCGGAATGGAGACTGCTCAGAGGCAAACTGATGCATTCTGAGCGGATCCTTTTCCATTCAGAATGCATTAGGGCAAAACTAATCCATTTTGGACCGCTTGTGAGAACTCTGAACGGATCTTGCAAACAGCCAAAACGCCAGTGTGAAAGTAGCCTTACTCATTTTGGGCTAAAAATCTTTTTTTTAACTGGTCTTTATTAAAAATATCGAGCCGTTCTGTCACAAAGCGTTAACTGTTTTTCTAGCTGTGTGAATAGTACTTTTTTACTAAAAAGGTCATAAACATCTATTTGGGCAACATTCTTATCAGTATGATAAGGATTGAGCTATAATGAGCGTTTATAAGGTCAGAGATCAGGAGCCCCTCAGTTTAGCTGCCTGACAGAGTGGAAATTCAGATCCTGCTACTAGTATCTCACCCCTGTACAGAGAAAAGGTCTCCAAATGTTTAATAAAGACCAAATAAAAAAAATGATTTTAGCTCAAAATGAGTGCAATGTAATATTAAAAAAAATTGCCCCCCAAAGGTGTACATAGTCTTTCAGGCTGGGGCTACAGGGTTGCTATATGAACTTTTATTATTTTTAAGGAGAGAAAAAAATGAGATATTGGGAGATAGATGGAAATGATGCTTTACACTTTTTTTTCCTTTTCAGATTGTTATGTTGAAGAATGACATTTACCACTGTAAAGCATCAGGAGTTTTTCTGCGTCTGGCAGCAGGAGGTCTCATAGCTGACAACAACATCCATTCCAACACAGAAGCAGGAGTAGACATCCGCAAAGGAGCAAATCCTATTATACTGGTATGTGAAACTACATATACATGTGTTTTGTGGGCAGTAATTGAGCCCTAATACTCTATACGTGACCATTTCTCTAAGGTGACTGCACCTGCAGTAAGATAGGAGTCAAGAAGAATTACATATAGTAATTAGTTTATCAAGTCCCCCCCCCCCCCGAAGTTTTTCTACATAGTCCTCTCATCCATCAACTGCACATGGAACTGAGGCTGTTGTGCAGAAAAGTCTGTGAAGGAGGCCCAATATCTCACTAGCAAGACCGTGAGATGTAGGAGACCCAGCAGGTAGACCCCTGCTGATTAGGAAATTATACAATATGACATTACCGCTAATGTCAGTTCAACCCCTTTAACTGTTCTTTCGAGAGCGTATCTGGAACATATTATTTGTTGAAAAATGAAGAAAGTGCACATATAGTGCCATATCACACACTCACTGACTGGGGTAATGTTTTTGTGTATGCTTCACTTTGGTAGCAGTGGAACCCCACCGATCACTAGGATGAAGTACCGTGCAGCGTGGCCTGCTTCTTAGCCTCATGGCTTGAAGATTTCTATATTTCTGAGCTATGTGCACATTGCCAGCCAGTGGAAGTGTAATTGGGATGCTGTATATGGAAATCAGTATTGGTATTCATTGTTCCTATATATCAGCTTAAGCTCCATGAGCTACAGCACATATTATAGAGACATGTCAGAAGAGAAATAAGAGTGGACTTTCACTTTAAGACTTTAAAGGCTCATGTATAATACATCATGTAGAGCTTGATGGTGAATAATTCATTGTGAGCCATAAAGAAGTGACTGTTTAGCGTTACTTTTGACGTATTGATTTTAAAAGGTGCTGAAAAAAATATATACAGTATAATATATATATATATGTGTGTGTGTGTGTACATATACAGTATATATAGCTATATACAGTGTCTTGCAAAAGTATCCCCCCCCCTTGATTTTTTTCGTATTTTGTTAAATTACAGCCTTAAAGGGATTCTGTCACCAGGTTTCACCCCCTCCAGTTAAAAATATGGTTATGTTCAGGGAGCTTTAACCATTCCTAATGTGGTCTTATAAATGTAATCTGTAGGCTCATTTTGCTAAAAATACGCTATTACTAACCTGTCATTCATGAAAATAAGGTGCCCAAGGGGATGTAAATAGCTCCAAGCTGCCGCTCGCACCTGCCGCCATTCGCGCCCAGCTCCCTCCCCCCTCCTCCTGCTGTAAGATTGCTGTGACGCCTCCTGCTCTCTCCCTCTCGCCCTCCCTCCTCCTCCTGCTGTAAGATTGCTGTGACGCCTCCCGCTCTCCCTCCCTCCCCCCTCCTCCTGCTGTAACATTGCGATGTTACAGCAGGAGGAGGGGGGAGGGAGGGAGAGCGGGAGGCGTCACAGCAATCTTACAGCAGGAGGAGGGGGGAGGGAGAGAGAGCAGGAGGCGTCACAGAAGATTATAAGGGGGCGCTGGGCACGAACGGCGGCGGGTGTGGGCGGCAGCTTGGAGCCATTTACATCCCCTTGGGCACCTTATTTTTATGAATGACAGGTTAGTAATAGCGTATTTTTAGCAAAATGAGCCTACAGATTACATTTATAAGACCACATTAGGAATGGTTAAAGCTCCCTGAACATAACCATATTTTTATCTGGAGGGGGTGAAACCTGGTGACAGAATCCCTTTAAGTTCAATGTTTTGTTAATCTGAATTGTATGTGATGGATCAGAACACAATAGTCTAAGTTGGTGAAGTGAAATGAGAAAAATATATAAATAAAACTATTGTTTAGAAATAGATAACAGAAAATTGGCAGGTGCGTATGTATTCACCCGCTTTGTTTGGAAGCCCATAAAATGCTCTGGTGCAACCAATTACCTTCAGTAGTCACATAATTAGTGAAATGATGTCCACCTGTGTGCAATCTAAGTGTCACATGATCTGTCATTACATATACACACCCCTTTTGAAAGTCCCCAGAGGCTGCAACACCTAAGCAAGAGGCATCACTAACCAAACACTGCCATGAAGACCAAGGAACTCTCCAAACAAGTAAGGGACAATTTTGTTGAGAAGTCAGGGTTAGATTATATAAAAAATATCCAAATCTTTGATGATCCCCAGGAGCACCATCAAATCTATCATAACCAAATGGAGAAAACATGGCACAACAGCAAACCTGCCAAGAGACGGCCGCCCACCAAAACTCACGGACCGGGCAAGGAGGGCATTAATCCGAGAGGCAGCACAGAGACCTAAGGTAACCCTGGAGGAGCTGCACAGTTCCACAGCAGAGACTGGAATATCTGTACATAGGACGACAATAAGCCGTACGCTCCATAGAGTTGGGCTTTATGGCAGAGTGGCCAGAAGAAAGCCATTACTTTCAGCTAAAAACAATAAGGCATGTTGTGAGTTTGTGAAAAGGCAAGTGGGAGACTCCCAAAATGTATGGAGGAAGGTACTCTAGTCTGATGAGACTAAAATTGAACTTTTTGGCCATCAAAGAAAACGCTGTGTCTGGCGCAAACCCAACACATCACATCACCCAAAGAACACCATCCCCACAGTGAAACATGGTGGCGGCAGCATCATGCTGGGGGGATGGGACTGGGAAACTGGTCAAAGTTGAGGGAGAGATGGATGGTGCTAAATACAGGGATATTCTTGAGCAAAACCTATACCACTCTGTGTGTGATTTGAGGCTAGGGCGGAGGTTCAACTTCTAGCAGGACAATGACCCCAAACGCTGTGCTAAAGCAACACTTGAGTGGTTTATGGGGAAACATGTAAATGTGTTGGAATGGCCTAGTCAAAGCCCAGATCTCAATCCAATAGAAAATCTGTGGTCAGACGTAAAGATTGCTGTTCACAAGCGCAAACTATCCAACTTGAAGGAGCTGGAGCAGTTTTGCAAGGAGTAATGGGCAGTGGTAAGATGTGATAAGCTTATCCAAACCGACTTGAAGCTGTGATTGCCACAAAAGGTGGCTCTACAAAGTATTGACTTTAGGGGGGTGAATAGTTATGCACATAGACTTTTTCTGTTATTTTGTCCTATATGTTGTTTGCTTCACAATAAATAAAAGCAAACATCTTCAAAGTTGTGGGCATGTTCTGTAAATTAAATTATGCAAATTCTCAAACAATCGATGTTAATTCCCGGTTGTGAGGCAACAAAATACGAAAAAAGTCAAGGGGGGTGAATACTTTTGCAAGGCACTGTATATAAAAAGTCGAGTCACATTATTATGACCAACAGCAAATATACAGAGTAATCGCCGTGTGCAGCACAACGGGCTGGTAGTGACTCTGTAAGGCCCTGGTAGGTTGTCATAGGTGTCTGGTATCTGACTGCAGTGCATCCCACAGCTGCTGAAGGGTGCGTGGAGGAGGATAAATAGAGCGAACACAATAATTGAGGTGGTGCCACAGATGCTGAATTGGTTCAAGACTGGGGAATTAGGGGGCCAGGGTAGTACCTGATTGCCTTGGTCATGCTCTACCAACAACTGTTGGACATTTCTAGCCACGTGTCATGTTGCATTGTTTTGCTAAAAGATACTATTCGCACCAGATGAGTGGGCCCAGAGGATGCCACAAAAACATTCCCCAGATCATAACATTGCCACCACCAGCTTGTGTTCTTCCGCCAATGGTTGTGGGGTATTTATTCTCTGATGTTTCTCGCCTGGCACGCCATTGTCCATTCGTTCGATGAAGCAGAAAACACGACTCTTTGGTCCAATTCCGATACTGTTGTGAAAACAAAAGCCTTTTCTGTCGATGCAACTTCGTTAGCTGAGGTGTAGTGACGATCTGTCAGCGTTAGAGCCCCATGCACTGTAGGCTTCACTGAACTGTTGCTGTAGACACACTTTTGGTAGCCCCCTGGGGAGCTGCTCCACTGTAGGAAGTTGGTCCACCCTCTCCCACCTTTTGTAGCTGACGTTCGCTTCTCACATCAGTGGCACGCGGTGCTCCGCAGTTTCCACGTCTCTTATTCACAATGGTAACCAAATAATATATGAAAAACCGCAGCACCAATCTTGTGTTTATTAACACAGAAAAAGATAGCAAAGTTTCGACATTAGTCTTTTTCAAGCGTCTTCACGTTGACAAGTTATTCACAATGGTGCCATTTCTCCACTCACAATACACTTTCACCATAGCAGCACGCGAACAGTCCACAAACGGCGTAATTTCAGAAATACTGCCACCCCTGGCCTTAAAGCTAATAATCATCCCATTTTACAACTCTGATAAATCACCCCTTTTACTCATGACAGTAATGAGGGATATGTGTGCAGACAGCCTATCGCACACCTTATATACCCATAAAGCCAGCTCACCACACGTGACTTCCTTCATGAGCTATACTCCAACATTGCCAACGCCGAATGTGGAATTATATACATAACAAAAAAGTGTGAAACAACTGAAAATATGTCATATTCTAGGTTCTTCAAAGTAGCCACCTTTTGCTTTGATTACTGCTTTGCACACTCTTGGCATTCTCTTGATGAGCTTCAAGAGGTAGTCACCTGAAATGGTTTTCACTTCACAGGTGTGCCCTGTCAGGTTTAATAAGTGGGATTTCTTACCATCAGTTATGTTGTGGAGAAGTCAGGTGGATACAGACAGCTGATAGTCCTACTGAATAGACTGTTAGAATTTGTATTATGGCAAGAAAAAAGCAGCTAAGTAAAGAAAAACGAGTGGCCATCGTTACTTTAAGAAATGAAGGTCAGTCCAAAAAATTTGGAAAACTTTGAAAGTGTCCCCAAGTGCAGTCACAAAAACCATCAAGCGCTACAAAGAAACTGGCTCACATGCGGACCGCCCCAGGAAAGGAAGACCAAGAGTCACCTCTGCTGCGGAGGATAAGTTCATCCGAGTCACCAGCCTCAGAAATCGCAGGTTAACAGCAGCTCAGATTCGAGACCAGGTCAATGCCACACAGAGTTCTAGCAGCAGACACATCTCTAGAACAACTGTTAAGAGGAGACTGTGTGAATCAGGCCTTCATGGTAGAAGATCTGCTAGGAAACCACTACTAAGGACAGGCAACAAGCAGAAGAGACTTGTTTGGGCTAAAGAACACAAGGAATGGACATTAGACCAGTGGAAATCTGTGCTTTGGTCTGATGAGTCCAAATTTGAGATCTTTGGTTCCAACCACCGTGTCTTCGTGCGACGCAGAAAAGGTGAACGGATGGACTCTACATGCCTGGTTCCCACCGTGAAGCATGGAGAAGGAGGTGTGATGGTGTGGGGGTGCTTTGCTGGTGACACTGTTGGGGATTTATTCAAAATTGAAGGCATACTGAACCAGCATGGCTACCGCAGCATCTTGCAGCGGCATGCTATTCCATCCGGTTTGCGTTTAGTTGGACCATCATTTATTTTTCAACAGGACAATGACCCCAAACACACCTGCAGGCTGTGTAAGGGCTATTTGACCATGAAGGAGAGTGATGGGGTGCTGCGCCAGATGACCTGGCCTCCACAGTCACCGGACCTGAACCCAATCGAGATGGTTTAGGGTGAGCTGGACCGCAGAGTGAAGGCAAAAGGGCCAACAATTGCTAAGCATCTCTGGGAACTCCTTCAAGACTGTTGGAAGACCATTTCAGGTGACTACCTCTTGAAGCTCATCAAGAGAATGCCAAGAGTGTGCAAAGCAGTAATCAAAGCAAAAGGTGGCTACTTTGAAGAACCTAGAATATGACATATATTTTCAGTTGTTTCACACTTTTTTGTTAGGTATATAATTCCATATGTGTTAATTCATAGTTTTGATGCCTTCAGTGTGAATCTACAATTTTCATAGTCATGAAAATTAAGAAAACTCTTTGAATGAGAAGGTGTGTCCAAACTTTTGGTCTGTGCTGTATGTGTGTATGTATGTATGTATGTATGTATGTATATACAGACGTGGACAAAATTGTTGGTACCCTTTGGTCAATGAAAGAAAAAGTCACAATGGTCACAGAAATAACTTTAATCTGACAAAAGTAATAATAAATTAAAATTCTATAAATGTTAACCAATGAAAGTCAGACATTGTTTTTCAACCATGCTTCAACAGAATTATGTAAAAAAATAAACTCATGAAACAGGCATGGACAAAAATGATGGTACCCCTAGAAAACACAGAACATAATGTGACCAAAGGGACATGTTAATTCAAGGTGTGTCCACTAATTAGCATCACAGGTGTCT